>NC_047030.1:18192724-18792724 GCF_902652985.1 Pecten maximus | reverse complement strand
AAACAAGGACGCCCTTCAGTGTCTTATCTACACTAAAACAGGGACACCCTTCAGTGTGTCTTATCTACACTAAAACAAGGACACCCTTCAGTGTGTCTTATCTACACTAAAACAAGTACGCCCTACAGTGTGTCTTATCTACACTAAAACAAGGACACCCTTCAGTGTGTCTTATCTACACTAAAACAAGGACACCCTTCAGTGTGTCTTATCTACACTAAAACAAGTACGCCCTACAGTGTGTCTTATCTACACTAAAACAAGTACGCCCTACAGTGTGTCTTATCTACACTAAAACAAGGACGCCCTTCAGTGTGTCTTATCTACACTAAAACAAGGGACGCCCTTCAGTGTGTCTTATCTACACTAAAACAAGTACGCCCTTCAGTGTGTCTTATCTACACTAAAACAAGGACGCCCTTCAGTGTGTCTTATCTACACTAAAACAAGGACGCCCTACAATGTGTCTTATCTACACTAAAACAAGGACGCCCTTCAGTGTGTCTTATCTACACTAAAACAAGTACACCCTTCAGTGTGTCGTATCTACACTTTAAAAAGGACATCATTCAGTCTGTTATTATAATTAACAGGTACACCTGTGCTGACATGTTGTCTGATTGACGTCATACTTCCATATTTCATGTCTACTCTGGTTTTCTAATTCAAAGGGACAGCATTATTATACCTATTTGAGTAATACCCTATAGGTCTACATGCTCTGTCAGGTAAATGGTAGTTTTATTCAGGTTTTTACCTCAGGTATTCATGAGACTGGCCAGTAAAGGTGAAGAACAAAGACATCATAATGTGTTATATTTTTGTGAAGGAGTTTTTGAGTTTGTCATAATAGGATCCTTTACATCGGGTCATGTTTAATTCAGCTCACTGATTTATTCAAAAGCCTATCAGAGTGGTGGAGCATTTAAATGAATGAGTGAATGAATGAATGAATGAATGAGGTTGAGCAGTTCAGTGTTAAAGCAAGCAAGCGCCCAGACAAGGTTATAACTTACCTGTATGCTAATAAGGTATTCGGTAGTATGCACAAGCTGTCACAGTGACCCACTGACTGTAAAATATAAGCTGACATCCCCACAATGTAAATGGACTCTTTGTTGTGGTTCTTTCTGTCTAATACATGGCCTGTTCCAAAACTAGTTTGTAGAGGTTAGCCATTGTGAATAGAATAAAAGTGTTAAATATTTACATGGAGCTAGACCAAAGTATGCACAGGTATTATATAAACAGATGGCAAGGACCAAGGATTTACCGCAACAAATTAAGGTGTGCCATAACCATACATACACTACTTAAACTGAAATATGGATGTCCTTCACGTTGTTTTACTTTCTCTAAAATCTACATTGAAACACACTTACACTTCAACAAGAACACCATTAAATATTTCTTCAGCTGAAACAAGTACACATTTTAGCATTTCTTACATTTGAAAAAGGATGCACTGCAAATTGTCTTACATATAAACTAAGACGCTCTTCAAAGTGTCTTACATCTAAACTAAGACGCTCTTCAAAGTGTCTTACATATAAACCAGGACGCTCTCCAAAGTGTCATAACTTAAAATAAAACATAATCACTCTCAAAGTGCCTGAACTTTTAATTAAACGAGGACACTCTTCAAAGTTCTTGAACTTTCAGTTAAACAAGGATGGCATTCCTATTGTCACAAATTACAATAAAAAAGGACACCATTATTTCCATTACATATAATTTAACAAAATACACTTACAATTTAGTACACTGTGTGATTGATGTGTTTAGTTGTTTCCAAACAACTCCTGTTTATAAACTTAAACATGCACTCAGTGAGACTCGACATGATAACACTTGATTTGACAGTATTTTTCCATGTGTAGCTACGTGTATTCATTCTCGTTTCTGATATGGATGTGTTATCTACAAATCCATGTCACATTGAATGTTAGACTGAATAAATATCCCTTTCAAATAAAGTAAATTGGGAAACCCTTTACAACCCCCAAAAAAGTGAATTTAGAGACCTCTTAAAACCTGAAAATTGAATTTAGAGACTTCTTACAACCAAAATTTGAATTTAGAGACTCCTTACAACCAAAAAAAATTAATCAAGATACTTTTAAAACCAAAAATTGAATTAAGAAATCCCCTACTCCCTAAAAGTAAGTTTGGACACCTTTTACAGCAAATAAATGAGCTTAAATACCTCTTACAACTAAAAACATTAATTTAGAGATCATACAACAATTTGACTCCTAAACAGGTTGAGTTTTGACCAGGGTAGGTAAACCTGATGTATAATTCAATGTCTGTATTTCTCATGTCGATAAAGGTCCTTGAGTTATTTCAGCCTTGAGTCTTTTCCTTTGACCTTGAAAAGTCCTTGTATTTACTTTCAGCCTTGAGTCTTGGGTCTTTGACCTTGAAATGTCCTTGAATTTACTCTCAGCCTTGAGTCTTGGTTCTTTGACCTTGAAAAGTCCTTGAATTTACTTTCTGCCTTGAGTCTTGGGTCTTTGACCTTTAATTAAGGCCTTGATATGGCTTTGAATTTGGTTTGAACAAGTCAGTATGCACTCTATAATGGGGTTTTTTTTATATAATTTCCCAATATAAAAAAAAAACTACATTTTTTGTAATTTCAAACTGAAAAGTTCCCCTATGTGGGAGAGATACTCGTTTTAATTGTAAACATTATAAGTCCCACCTGTGTTTATACAACTGATACAGTTTGGGAGTGACCTTGACCTTTACTGGAACATCAGATGTAACCTAATGACCTCTGTTATCTGGGTTATTGTTAGTTACATGCAGCTGTGCTGATGTAAGGGATACAGAGGCGCTGTACTCTCTAGACCTTTAAAACCTTTGACGTAATGACAGTACAAACATTGTTTGATGACCTCTATTTGACCTCGCGATACAACTGTCTTTTTTCTCAACAAGTGCTACTAACCTATATATATTATACCTTGTTGTGAATTAAAGTTTTTGAATGATTTTTTATTCAATTTTCATTTTGATAAACAAAACAAAATACATCTGCACGTACAAAATTAAAAAATACATTTCTGGTCATTATGTGTTGTTGTGTATAATTTCAATCAACCTTTTATATATATAATACTTTAATTTTAACTGATAATTCATGTTCATTCTGATTCTCTTAATACAAAATGATAAAAAAATAATCAATAGTTAAGTTAAATTCGCTCATTGTAGAGAATAATTAAAGAAAGAATAATAAAACTGTCTTATACAATATAACAACATCAATTTAAAATGTGTGCCGGTAGTTTGAAATCAAAACAATGTTTTGAAGTTTATACACATGATTTATACCCGTATATCTATATATATATATCTAATATAATATACATACAAACAATCACACACACATAGGAGTTTGGGGGTTTGATAGCAAATGATTTTTATGCCAAAGATATCTACATTTGATTCAGATGTTTCCGCAGGTAGATGTTGTATAATTGTATCGGTTGGTTGGTCCTCCATGATGATCTGCTATTGTTTCTCATGCTCAGAAATTGTTTGTCTTTGCAGGTATTTGAACAAATTGACTTCAATAAGCAACACAAGAATCCAAGCTTCAAGCCGTTTAACTTTGCATGCATCCTCAAACTATCGAAGTCTCAGTTGGTGGAAAAGTCCTTCAAGGTACAGAAGCACTCTCCTACAAACCTCTGACTCGGAGACATTACCTAACACTCTCCTACAAACCTCGGACTCGGAGACATTACCTAACACTCTCCTACAAACCTCGGACTCGGAGACATTACCTAACACTCTCCTACAAACCTCGGACTCGGAGACATTACCTAACACTCTCCTACAAACCTCGGACTCGGAGACATTACCTAACACTCTCCTACAAACCTCGGACTCGCAGACATTACCTAACACTCTCCTACAAACCTCGGACTCGCAGACATTACCTAACACTCTCCTACAAACCTCGGACTCGGAGACATTACCTAACACTCTCCTACAAACCTCGGACTCGGAGACATTACCTAACACTCTCCTACAAACCTCGGACTCGGAGACATTACCTAACACTCTCCTACAAACCTCGGACTCGGAGACATTACCTAACACTCTCCTACAAACCTCGGACTCGGAGACATTACCTTACACTCTCCTACAAACCTCGGACTCGCAGACATTACCTAACACTCTCCTACAAACCTCGGACTCGCAGACATTACCTAACACTCTCCTACAAACCTCGGACTCGGAGACATTACCTAACACTCTCCTACAAACCTCGGACTCGCAGACATTACCTAACACTCTCCTACAAACCTCGGACTCGCAGACATTACCTAACACTCTCCTACAAACCTCGGACTCGCAGACATTACCTAACACTCTCCTACAAACCTCGGACTCGCAGACATTACCTAACACTCTCCTACAAACCTCGGACTCGCAGACATTACCTAACACTCTCCTACAAACTTCGGACTCGGAGACATTACCTAACACTCTCCTACAAACCTCGGACTCGGAGACATTACCTAACACTCTCCTACAAACCTCGGACTCGCAGACATTACCTAACACTCTCCTACAAACCTCGGACTCGCAGACATTACCTAACACTCTCCTACAAACCTCGGACTCGCAGACATTACCTAACACTCTCCTACAAACTTCGGACTCGGAGACATTACCTAACACTCTCCTACAAACCTCGGACTCGCAGACATTACCTAACACTCTCCTACAAACCTCGGACTCGGAGACATTACCTAACACTCTCCTACAAACCTCGGACTCGGAGACATTACCTTTGTCAATGGCACATATTAGTCAACAATTTCAAATTTTCTTATTAAGAGATATTATTAATAATAATGATAATAATATATTAAGATATTGGTTCTAACAGTTGATGGATTTCAATTAAGCTGTCAATAATGTAGCTTTGATAAATTACAGGTTTGTACTGCCTTATATGCTGAAGTATTCAGCTACCATGCTAAAAAGTTTAAAAAAAAAAAAAAAAAAATCAGAATCTTTTCTCCTGAAAATAAAACATAAAAAATTAATGTACCTGTGCGCTATATGCGTAAATTTATGATAATTTTCATGTTTATTTCCGGTAATATAAATTTCACATAATTTCACATAATTTCACACCGTTAAAGTTTTGGTTTCTGTTGGACGGATGACATGTTCTGTGATGTCAATTACACTGTTAATTTTTTGTTTTCTGTAGGACAGATGTCATGTGCTATGATGTCAAACTATTATGTTTTGTTTTCTGTAGGACGGAGTAATAGACCAGCTTTATGAGTTGCTCCTCGACCAGCTACATGTCCACCAGAGTTCTGTCGGGTTCCCGGAGCTTGCCTTACCCGCCATTTTACAGGTCAATCTCCTACCATTAATCAATAGGAATCGTCCAGATATTATGGAAATTAGAGGTCAAAGTTCAGAATAATGATCCTTACTGTTTCCACTCACGTTTTCCACGTGTCAGCCCTTATCATCACGGCTATGTTCATATTTCCCCGAATATTAACATTTCGAGAAAAAAATATTAAGAACATAACATACAAACAAAATGGTGGTTTTTGTTAAAGTACATGTACATTAAATTTTCCTGGTGAAGGGCATTGACTATTTGTTATTAAAAATGCAAAACTCAGAAAGAATGTTTTTATGTAATCTTTTAGCTCAAGGACTTCCTGAAGAAGTGTAAGATAGCTAACTACTGCAAACAGATACGCCAGATCGTGGATAAGGTGGAGGAGAATTCAAAATTCATCACCAATCGACGCAAGAGCTTCAACGTAAATCTTGCCGACACCAAAAGCATTGTAAGTGTGTTTCAATGTACACTTTGATAAAGGAAATTTATTTAAATACAAATCAGTCAAAGTGTCTTCCTTTCCATCAATTTGCATTCAGCTTACATTAGATTCACTCATAAACATATTTATCCTGCAATAGGGGCCCAGGACGCATAATCACTGACTCAAAGAAGACATGGGCTAATTACAGGGTAGTGAAACTGTAGTTGTTCTTATAAGTCCCCTACCGGTGAACCAAGGGAACTTTAGGTTTCCTCCACGTTCGTCTGTTCGTCCGTCTGTTTGTCTGTTTTCCACATTTTTCTCAGCCATGCTTCAAGGTATGTTGGTGAAAGTTGGTATGTAACTACAGTATGAATAGCTACATATCAAGTTCAAGTTTCAGGGTTTTTAGGTCAAGGTCAAGGTTACTGTTACTATTTTTAGCAGGGGCCAATAGGGGACATGCATTGTTTTAGTACCTATTACCCAGCATTCTTGTTTCTACTGAACTGCATAAGATGTAATTGCAATTTGCCTTCTTACCATAATTTTGTTACCCCAGAGAGTGATAGGCCTTCGCCTCTAAGTCATATCCATATTTGTATAACCAAAAAAAAAAACTAAAAACATTTGATTCTTACACCAATCCTTTGTATTTTTACAGGAAGCATGGGAGAAAAAATGTGAAGAGGCTGGAACTCCACTGGGGAAATATTACAAGACCTGGAGAAAACTCAGGGACCGCGAACTCCAGCATGAGATTTCAGCTAAAGAACAGGTACAAAGTCTGAAATAGTAAACCTTATATTCAGATATATGGGTCATGTCAAATTCAGAAATAATGCTTATGTAAGGTCAATAGACAAAGTGGATAATAGGAAAAAGTCTGCGATACCTAATGTATACGATTGATTTCAGATCTTGGATGTTGATGACGGCCTTCCTGTGGTTGTCAGACCCAAGGGTCCACAGAAGGCCACAGAGGAGGACAAAATGGACTTCGCTGCACTCTTTGACAATGACAGCGATGAATCTGACGATGAGATGAGATTTCTTCCCAAGTCTGAGCGAACAACAAAGGCCAAAAAAGCTGGCTCCGATAGCGATGATTACAGGTAAAGAGATATTTTTCAGGCGGCTGTTTGTCAATCTTTTACAAAGAATAAAACCTCAAGAAGGCTGTTTTCCAGATGATTATGTTATGGTGAAGGATCTGTGGTTTGTCTTTCCTTCTATCTGTCAACATTAAACTTCTAAAAAGCAAGTGGATACTGATATTTGGTCGGGAAAGTCATGGGGGTCGAATATGTTAAAAAATTGTAAGAATCTTTCTTTCAAGTTCCAGAAGACAGATATTCTATCAGCAGACTGTTTATAATTTCTTTATAAGAAATGTTACATACAGAAATGTTTCATACAGAATCACTTCTCAGTTTAGACACATCTTTCGTTGATATCATATTTCAATCAATTGTATACTTCTCTTAATATATCCTTTTATACTTCAATATCATAATAATCTAAACATCATTTTCCCCATAATATCATGTTCCCCCGTAATATCAGTTTCCCCTTAATGTCATGCTCCCCATAATAGCATGTTCCCCTGTAATATCAGTTTCCCCTTAATGTCATGTTCCCAATGATATCATGTTCCCCTGTAATATCACTTTCCTCTTAATGTCATGTTCCCCATAATATCATGTTCCCCTGTAATATCAGTTTCCCCTTAATGTCATGTTCCCCATAATATAACTTTCCTCTTAATGTCATGTTCCCCATAATATCACTTTCCTCTTAAAGTCATGTTCCCAATAATATCATGTTCCCCGGTAATATAATTTTCCCCTTAATGTCATGCTCCCCTTGATATCATGTTCCTCTTAACATTACGTTATATTTTTCTTAGTATTATATTTATCTTATTAACATATAAACTTCATATTTCTTTCATAATATTACTCTTATTAATATTACTCTTAATATCATATTTCTCTTTATACAATGGAATACAATTCTTTATTATCGAATTCCGGCCCACATGGGGCAATATAGGAAATGCAATCACAAAGAGGTACAGATGAATGGACATGCATTTATACTAATATAAATTACAAACACATAAACAAAATTGCTTGTAACATGCTCATGTTGTAACCTATGACTTGGAAGTCGGCTAGATTAGCTATTACAAAATCATTACACAATGGATACAGAAATAGTTTGTATTACATCATGTCCTAAAAGCTAGTGAAATCATTTCTGTTTCTACCCTTCATAAATTTGTTCTTATTTTTCTTTGATAGTGACTTTGACAGTGATGAATTGGAACAGTTGGCTCAGTCTGCAGATGAGGATGATGAAGACAGTGATGAAGAAGAGGAACAGGAGGAAGAGCATGATGAGAGTAATCCTAGTAATTCAGATGATGATGAAGACATCCCAGATGTAGATGATGTTGTGGAGGACTTTGAAATGTCAGACTCTGATTAAAATGCATTGAATGATTAAAATGCATCGAATATTATTAAAATATCTGTTTTATCATACAAAATATGACACATGCAGTTTCGTTTTTTGTCTACTTTTGGAATTTTGACTATTTTATTTTGGGGTGTTCTGGCCCGAGTTTCATCAATAACTTAATGCACTTTCCATATTAAGTGAAATTGATGAAAGTGGGACCAGTTCTTGACTGAGGGCTATGAAAGCTCAGTTAATAGAGCTTCAGACGATACAAAATCAAATTAAAATTTGACGGGTGTGGTTTGATCTTGTGGTTTGGTCAGTGCTCAGGTTGCTTTGGATCTCTGAGGAAGCTGAAATCACAGATCTGCCTATGCTGTTGTGGTGGAGGCTTCCCCAGTTGCTGTGGGTATTTTGCATTTGGTCTTTTTTTTTTTCTTGTTCAGTGAGGTAGCCACCAGCTACTACAAGGAGAACCTGCTCAAAAATTATCTTTGCTGTTCAACAAACAATAAACTAAGTAAACTGATAAAATAAACCATATTGACTATGTGACAACAACAGTTTGTGTTCTCTTCTTCGGTAAGTAGCATTGAGTATGATCCCAGATTATAATTTAATTCTTCGGATCCGTACATCTGTAAAATAAAATGAATGAAGATGATTTGGAAGCTATTATTGGCCGTTGACAAAAGGGGCCATAGATTGCTGTTTTAGCTGAGATAAAGTAAACCAGTTTTGTGTACGAACACTTGAGGATGGGTACTTAACAAATATTCCACTCCTGGTCTATATCGGTCACAGGGGGATTAAGGTACACCCACTCACTCTGTGTACAGGTTTACAACCAGTCCCTAGGTAGTCATGGCTGTGTCAGGATGTACCATGTACTCCCTACAGGGACACCCTAACCTTTTAGGATTTGTTAGCTTCGCTAAACTTATTTTACTTAAATGTATTTAATTGATAACATTTTTTTGAAATTTTATCTGATCTTATCATCTAATATTTCTTCTATTGAGTTTTTGGTATTTTTAGTATGTTTTGAATGATGTTAGATATTCTGCATTACATAAAGATTATCAAGCGTGTAAATAAAGGCGTGCAAGGGCTTAGAGATACAACACTGAGCTTCATTCATAAATCACCACATATCTTTAGGAACTTATATACCGACTCCTCTCTAGGTTTCTATAGAATCAAACTGGAAAAACCGGTGGTGACCTTGAGCCTTACTTGGAAAAACCGTCTTGGTTTTGCTATAGAACATTGTATGGTTGAAGGAACACCCCAATCATATGCTTTATCTTTATCATAGTCTCCTTTATTTCCTAAATACTTGAAATTCAAATACAAAGAATTTCTTACCTGGGAGGGATTGGCTAAGTTTTCTGTAATAGTGTAGGCCTATATATTACAAATTGACCGACTTAGGAAAAAAAGACATTTAGATTTGAATTGGTGTACCTGAGTTCACCAGAAGTGTAACACTATTCCTCCCCTTGTTATTTACATGTACAATTTACCTATTTTTAGGATATTTTGATTCTGATTTTTTTTTTTTTTTTTAACGACTGCTACTTCTGGAAGATATATTTATTTAAGTCACCTTTCCCGTTAAATAGACAATACAGACATCTTATTTTGCTGCATATTTCCAGCACAACAAAACTTTTGAGGGTTGTGTTGGTGGTACCCACACACCCTCACAAACCCTCACCACATCCCTACCACCTCTGTTTCTGCCTACATGTTACTGAGATTTTCTCTGTGTGTTTTATGGGGATAATGCATCCTTGATTATGTATCCAAGAGGTTTTTTTTCCATTGGTCAGTTGCTTTTGTCCGATAATATTAACATTTAGCGCCACAGTCTCCCATTGCCTCAATGTTAATCTGAGCTGCATATAATGCGGTCAATATCACATGACTTGAGTATTACTCCTTTGATCAATGTCATGGAAATGCTTTGTTCTGTGCTTCAAAAACCTTGCTTTGGTCAAAAGTCAAGGGTACTGTTATTATAAATAGAAAATCTGTTTCCATGCAATAACTTTTGTAATAACCCCAATTTTCTGCTATGGATAAACTAGTCAAATACCCGCCTATGGACAAACCAGACAAACTCCCTTCTAACCCCTCTGACAATAAGTTAGACCAGACCAGCTCCTCCTTTTATGGATAAACACATTACCAATCAAATAAACTAACCACCAAATTTGGAGTGCTTTGAGTGACAAGGCAAAAAATCAAAGCAACTGCCTCCTTCCTGCTAACCATTTTCTCACTAAACCAAAAAGTTTAAGAAACTGAATCAGTGTTTTGAGTTTTTGTATTTTGATGACGTGACTGGGTTGGTCATGATGATGCAATACTATAAGGACCGGTTAATATTGCTTAAGTCTTTATATATGTAAGAGAATGATGCAATCATCAGAAAGTCTTTTTCAAAACAACTTAAATTTGATGTGAAAGACGTACAGCTATATTTTCTTCTGGAATATCTGGGACTAATTTGCCTTGGATTATTACAAAATGTTGTTGGACTAATTATATTATTCTTGATCAAGGTAAATATATCTCTTCTGTAATATATATTTTGTTGATCTGTCTTATATTTTAAAGTTTTCCTTCACAAAACCTCATTTCACTTTAAAGGTCAACTCTGAAATAATTTTCAAAAAGAAATTTGAGTTTACAAAGCATAAGAATTTTCTAGTATGATTTTGAATTTCTTTATTCAGACTTGTGTTTCAAACTAGAAGAACATTAAGTCACCTTGACATTTTCTCGATTCTATTCAAACATAATGACCTTTTATTGGGACAGAGAACTTTCAAAAAGGACCAGTGACTGGTAGGCATGGGGATGTAGAATGGCTCCCTGTCGATCATGTTTCAAACTAGGGGGGAGATAATCTAGTATTGGAATTTAGCGACTGGTGGCCAGTCTTATGGGGATGGCTGGTATAGGTCAGAGAAGATCGGTCAGAGAAGGTCAGAGGAGGTCGTCGGAGGTGCGGGGGTGTGTAGGAGTGATGAGACAAGCCTATCAATTGTCTATAATAACACAGAGTTGGTAGGTTAACTGTCCACACCACAACAAACAGTAATGGATGATATACCTGACCTTGGCAGAGCTTGGCATAAATATGTTGCAATGTATCCCCACCAAGGAGGTGCGGGGGTGATTAGACCATTCTATCAATTGTCTGTAATAACAAAGAGTTAGTAATTTAGCCATCCACAACAAACTGTAGTGGAGTAATGGATGGTATAGGTGACCTTGGCAGAGCTTGGCATAAATATGTACAATATCACCTGTATGTTATTACACGTGTATGTAATGTATCTCCACCAAGGAGGTGCGGGGGTGACCATTCTATCAATTGTCTGTAATAACAAAGAGTTAGTAATTTAACCATCCACAACAAACTGTAGTGGAGTAATGGATGGTATAGGTGACCTTGGCAGAGCTTGGCATAAATATGTACAATATCACCTGTATGTTATTACAGTGTATGTAATGTATCCCCCACCGACTCTAAAACCAATACAATATTCTCCAGTATATCATCACTGTTCCTATACTCTATATCTCTGTCATAGCACCTTTAAATCTACCTCTCCAGTCATGGTCTCCTGATCTATGCCTGCTACTCAATCCCTCCTCCAAACACAGACATTGATGCCCACCCCTCACCCCACCCCCTACTTACACTCAAACACAAACATTGATGTCCACCCCCACCCCACCCCTACTTACACACACACAAACACCTTGATGTCCATCCCCTCCCCTTACACACAAACACACACATCACCCCCACCTTACACACAAACACACATCTTCCCTCCTCTTACACACCTCCCCCACCAACACACACAACTTTACATACTTCCCTCCCCCACACAAAACCGTGTTCCCTGGTATGCCAAATACCTAACCAAATGTACAGGTGTGTTGGAAGAGAAGTAGTATGTAGTCCTCGGAACTTATTGATTCTGTGTCTTCTGGTTTTGGAGAAGAAGTCATTTAACACAGAGAAAAGCTAAAGCTAGACTAATGCAAAGAGGTAATAAAAATACTAGAGGAAATACTCTTCTATTTTTATCATTATTTGAAGATAAGAGAAATGTACATGGGATGTTGATTCCTGGAGAGATCACCTTCGTAATTCACTAATTTGTTTACCATTGTCGTTTCTGGTTGTCAAGGTAACCGCAGACTTGGCAACCGCCTTTGAACATGTGGGGTTTTTTTGTGGGGGTTTTTTCACTGCAAAAGCCAAGTTTTTTCTTTCTATGGTCGCGAAATAACGAAGAAAGCTTTTTAGAGCAGCTCGCCATATCTTTTATATTCGCCGTTCTGCAGCAAGACGATTGCGACAATAAATATACAAATTCTGTCGCAGTGAAATGACGATTATTTTCGTTATTTCGTCCGATAATAACTTATCGTTATTGTGTGCGTATCACAGCGAACTTTATCTATCGTTATTTCGACCCGTGGTGTAACAGAATGAAGACAGGTCCGACAGAACCAGAGTCATACAAAACTAAGGACGAAATGTTAGGTATGGCGTTTACTTTCGTGTTATCTGCAAAAAGACGCGACTCCGCATGGATGGAACATGTTAATCATTGTTTGGGAAATAACGAAATGGCACATATTTTCGGTAATCTAAAATGTTGAAATAAACAGTGACACAATTTCCCTGAAACAAACATTTATGCAAAACTATATTGCAACTTGACAGGCCGTCGGTCTACAAAGGTCAATTTTCCAATTTACAATTTATAATTATCCCCGAACACCTGTTACCCCGGAGCTAAAACAGTGTGTTAAAAAGACGCCAATAAATTAATAGTATATGATGTACCAATCTGATTACTTTAATGATGATTTGTATTGTAATCAGATTGATAATGTTCGTATAAAACACTTTATTTTCGTTCTTTGTATGGCTCGTCTCTGATCACACGCACAGGCGCCTGTGATCACACGTGCTGAATTCCACCTGCGACTCGAGGTTTGTGATGTGCAAATGTCCGGTGTGACCGCTAGTTTGTCGGACTTTGACGGCCGGGAAGTAGCAGCTTTAGGCTGGAGAGGGGGAGGAGGTTGACATTCATATCGTCGACACAAATGCCAGTATCCGTTACGTTACTAACTTTTCTCATTAAGTTTTATTCGCCTGACCTTTTGACTACCAGTATGGCCTTCGCTTTATTTGTGCCGATGACCACATAAGTGACCTCTGTCTCCCCTCAGCTCAACTTATAAAACGTCTCAAATAGCTGGTATTTTATGTAATGAAATTCTATATACAAACACTGCGGGAAATGAGACGGTCGAGATGAGAATTAAGTATTACTTATCCTTTGCTTTATCTTTGATTTCCATAGAAAATTCTTTATTAACCGTAATACAATATTATATATATCAACACACGCGGTGATCTTTATATATATATATCAGGTCTTAAAATGAGTACGTCTGTCCTACATCCAATTTAGACTGTAGGTCATACCTATGGCTGTATGTCTGTCCGACTTCCTATATGACCATGTCTGTCTTAATTAAGGCTGTATGTCTGTCTTTCATCCGATTTAGACTGTCTGTCCTAATGACTATGTCTGTCTTAATTAAGGCTGTTTGTCTGTCTTTCATCCGATTTAGACTGTCTGTCCTAATGACTATGTCTGTCTTAATTAAGGCTGTTTGTCTGTCTTTCATCCGATTTAGACTGTCTGTCCTACTTAAGACTGTTGTATGTCCGTCCTACATCTTATTTAGACTGTCTGTCTTAATTAAGGCTGTATGTCTGTCCTTCATCCGATTTAGACTGTCTGTCCTACTTAAGACTGTTGTATGTCTGTCCTACATCTTATTTAGACTGCCCTACTTAAGGCTGTATGTCTGTCCTACACCCAACTTAGACTGTAGGTCATACCTATGGTTGTATGTCTGCCCGACTTCCTATTATGACTATGTCTGTCCTACTTAAGGCTGTATGGCTGTCCTACATCCGATTTAGACTGTTTGTCTTACTTAGGCTGTATGGCTGTCCTACATCCGATGTAGACCTTTTAGTCTAGATTCAGGCTGTATGTGCCTGCCCTCTGTCCGACTAAGACCATGCCTGTCTTTTCTTATCTAAATTCTGAAAGCTGTTTTTCCTTTTCAGAGACCTATATATAGAGAGTTGTTTTGTTCTTTGTGCGTCCTAAAGGTCGGGGATACTTCCCATATCGTAGATAAAGATGCCTTTATTTTGGGCGACCTCTAATACGTGATATCTACGTATCTGCTATTACCTAAATAAATGCAGACTTAACCTTATTTACAGGTAAAAGTTAATCTCGTGAGGGCACCTTGGTAGTTGGCTCATTCCTCCAGACTGATGTTTGATTTTCTCTCTCAGATCCTGTGTACGCCATTAACATCACACCTCGGGTCCAGACACGTGAGCTAATGTGTCTGCAAGAGAGCACCGCAATGCAGCAGGTTATGTAATTAATTCACCCCCTCCCCCTCTACCGCGGCCTCGCGTGATACCCCCTCCCCATTCCTCCCATATGGTATAAAATCATCATGAAGTACGGTTTTGATTATTTTAAACAGAAATTATGTCGGTCAAATACCTAAGTTATGAAAATTTGAGCTGCCTTTCGTCTATAACAAATTCTGCAGACGATTTTACCGCTAAAATATCTGCTAATTTTAATTTCCGTAGCTACGATAATTCGCCAGAGACGTATATGCACAACACAATGGAATCAATAACACGATTAAAATAAAAATATTGTTGGAGCTTAGCCAAGTTCTTAAAAAATCGAAGTTTTGGCAAAATGCCCAGTGTGTCAGCAGCGCGCAGCGTGAATTCCTTTGCGAGAGCCGCTCCTTTCAAGTAGAACCATGGTATGGTTTTCAATGGAAGGAATTTTTGGCGGTCTGTTGTAACGGGTCAAATAGTAGTTGCTCGGCTGAGGTCGGCATAGTGATTACGTCCCTAACACGGTGTTAATCAGTCATAATCCAGACTGTTCCACAGGACCAGGGATTTTATACTTCGGGCAAAATTGTTATACACGTAACATAATGTGATCACAGAGACCCATTTAATAGTTAAATGTTGTTTACAAGTGTATACAAATGTTATGACTAGAGACGTGGATAATACATTGTTATCAAAAATTGCTTACAAACAAAAAAACACATTTTCTGCAGGACTAGAGATTTTTAACGGAGTCGAAATTTGAACTCGTATGTTATTAAATCAATTAATTGTATTTCAAATTAAATCAATTGTATTTTGTACAATTTGATGTAGTATGTATCATGTTTGTACAAATCTGATTTGCGGTTAGACCAATGGGATTAAAATGAATTTAATTTGAATTTGATTAAATGTATCTTTAATGATATACAGAGAAAACATACAATTAGCTTTGAGTTTCGCGTACATTTTTTACAGAACAAAATTTTAATGATTTTAGTGAAGGATGTAGGGTTAACGAATGATATTATGAATGTTAATTACAAATCTACGAATTTATTTTCTGGCTTGAGACTTTTATCATGTATTGATATCTACAAAAGTACAAATAAAACCCATCATAGTTATTAACAATACATTTCTCGCTAGATTCTGTAAGTTTAATTGGGAGACGCTCGGCGTGAAGGAATGACTGGTAAATTAGAAAATGTCAGATTATTTCTTTTCTATCAGTACGCGTTTCCTTACCCAATGAAGTTACAAAATGGAAATTCATAAAAGTTTACAGTGCCAAGTGATGTTAAGCGTATTGGTACCAGATCGATGCAACAGAGATATTATTCACTTTGTTTGGTAATTTCCCAAATATCATGGATGCAGTTTTAGTATTACCAAATTCTGCCAGAATCTCTCACGCTAACTCCAACCACCACACAAGAACCGGTATTTACACGGGCTTTTTACATCCGTGTACGATGAGTTGTTATTTTAATTTCATATCCTGTAAACAAAAATATGGATCGGAATTTGAGTAGTGTTATATCCTGGTCTTGTTATTTAAAAAAAACGGAGCCATCAATTATTAATATTAATATGAGCCACTCGGCGGGAATGTATTTTAGGTGTAGTAACTTTTTACGTTCGGTTGTGGAAAGTAGAGCGATGGGAATATATTACGACAAACCACAACCGGTATAAGAGGAATTCCGGAAGTAACGTAAGGAAAGCCGGAAATAGGAGGCTCTGGATAAGACGGTCGGTGTTGACGTTGACGTAAATATAGCATCCCGTACGTCACTGACCGGGAAAACAGTTATTGTTGCAGGTTTGGAGCTGCAGCTGTGAAATAAAACCCTTATCGATGCAAGTACTTCCGTCTGGGTTTTGATTGGCTGAAGTACCAATAAGCATGCTGGAATCCCATTGGTTATTGTTTGTGCTGAAAAAAAATCATATCCGTATTAGTTATGCATCTTAATTTTAACTTGGCGGTGTCGATAGATTTTGACTAAATTATTTATAAATGGAAATGGTTTTCGATTGAGCATTCGTTTAATGTGTCACGGTTGACATATTTATCAGTTCCCAATATTAGCGAATCGTGATAACTGACACGGCTGCATGATGGTTTTTCAGAGTACAGGGCTTTCGGAACAATTCCTCGGAATAGCGAGTATTAAATCTGTATTTATGTCAACATAAACAGGTGTCTGTACATGTGTACAATATGTATGTAAAACGTAGAATTTAAATCAATGAGTGCTAACGTAACATAGATGTTTTTTTGACACATTAATGAAATATATCTGGAAAAAAAAATTAAAATCATTTTAAATTATCTCTTACAAATTGATTTAGTGTTGTCGATTATGCTTATCACACCGTATCAAACAACAAATTGTCTTGTCATGGGCTTGCTTGTTTGCTAAAATTCGCGAGATCATATCTATCTGCATTGGAACACATCATTTACTGTATGTACATGGAGGATTCCAGAACTCCAAACTATTGTGACTGCTGACTATTTAGCGCGTGCCTTTACTGCCCTGTGTTACTACGACGTAGTAAATAAAGATCGATACTGTGTATAACAACAATTCCTCGGGCGTAACCATGGTCACCAGATCGATATTGTCTCGTGCACAATTTCCCGCCAAGAGATGCTAATACTGAATCAATTAGGCGGGAGAGTCTGAGAGCCACGGGGCCATGTCTGCGAACACTGCTGCAGTATCCCTTTTCATTAAAAGACAGCCATCCAAATCAATACGACGCTTGTTTGTCTGTGGCTCGCGTGTCAAGGTTCTTCTGAGGACAAATCTTCGGTTTGAGTTCGTCGTCAATTTGTGGTCTTAGAATTATCGTCCACAGAATTATTAAATAATTTTCCCTGAATTTATCATCTAAAGAGTTATTTATATGGTATTTCCTGAATCTTTAACACAATCAACCCCCCCCCCCCCCCCCCCCCCCTTTTTTTTCCCCCCATTGAAATGACATATGGCATATGTCACATTATTTTTCTAATTAAATGTTATTCGGATATTTTTATTACATTGACAAATTAGAGTGAAACACACATACTGGTATCTCTTATGCTAATTTCAGTCTAGAGTTTGTGTTTTTTTCCCGAAAATAGAAAGGAAATGTCTATAATTACCACCATGATCCATTTAGAAACGTTATCGTTAAGAGAGATATGCCGGGAATTCGTAGTATGTATACATTTCTTTTTCGCTGGCCGCGGGAGGTGGATATATTAACGCCTGATTTATAATTAATCCCAAGTAAATGTCACCTTTCTCCTGTTTCATCTTATAAAAGCAATATCTACACAAATACATTGGCGAGACATTTAAGTAATTTCCAAGTAAAATAATGCCGTAAGTACCGGATACCCGGTGATAATTAATACAGATAATTATATATCGAACAACAGTACACCCATTTCTGATGATAACCTCGTATACACAATGTTCGAAGGTTGTTTCCTGCCATATCAGTAGTGGTGATGTATTAATTCGGGCTAGTTACAACGAACGCAGATATCTTAAAATGAGAAAAGGATAAAGTGAAGAGTAAAATTAAGAAGAAATATTAGTCATATTCGATATTGTATTGCATGGCATGCGATTCCTGCCCCTGATATTACTTTGAGAACATCACATCATCCTCGTTTGCCCTAGGTTTACGTGGTAGTTGTCGTCAATGAAGAAGAAAACGCTCAATCGGAACCCCTCGTCATTTTCTCGTTCGCAGACGGAGGCGAGATGTTCCGATTGAAAATTTCCCTGCCGGAACACCTGGTCGTCGTATCCTTTCCATACAGCCCCACGTAGATCTATATTGTCTTTATATTTTACCCTCTTTTTATCGATTTCGAGTTAGAATGACAATTCGCATGTCGGTATTTATGTGACAAAAATAAACATGTTTTCTGAATTGGACTATTTTTTCACGCATTATATACCATAGACTTGACTTAATCCTGTTATCATCCCATGCTGACATGATTAATCATTAATTAGTTAGCGACAGCTACAGAGCGTGGAGAACATTAACTATCCCGGTGTGCTAAGGTCGACTAGTACCATACGTCTCGCTCATTTCCATATCTTTATTGCTCTTTTGTCCGGTACCCTGCACGACAGCTCGAATCCACAGGGACTTGGCATAAATATACATGTATATGGACCGTAGGTTTTGAATTCATGCCAGGTCCCTGTGTTAGAGTCGCAGTGCATTATATAATATATACTGGTGTTTTTCATGCACCGCAATACATGTCTATGCATAATTACATGTTGCGCTCGAAACTTCTAGACAGGTCATTTTTATCTAGTTACCGTATCAACAGCTCCATTTCACTACTGGTTGACCTGAAAAGAAAACGTCTTTTAAAGTTCACTTTAGGCAATTCTTAGTGAAAATGTCTCTAAAAGTCTTTCTTTCATTTTGTAGTATGCATAAAATTAATAAACGATAACTTGAACAGACGCATTTTTAAGCAAACTCCTCGTTTTCGAAAAAAAAGCTGTTGACTTTCTTTCGGAGAATTAGGACAATACTCAATTGAACCTTATCACTTACACAAGATTGTTATTTCTATCTAGAATTTCTCGGAACAATTATTTGTATACATCCTCCTGTAAGTGGTGTTGGTCCTACATACTTATAATATGCTTAAAACTTCCTTCCTGTTTGAAAACAAGATTTCCTCAAATACTTAAAAAAAAAAAAATTGAAAAGGATGGCACGTGTCCATAGAGTAAACAAGCATTATTAGACTAAAAGTGTATAAGCTTTATCCGAATCTCTACAAGATTACAAAATAGTCCGATTTTCAACTGGACCCAACACCAAACGTTAGACATTTTGAATATTGCCGGATACCAGACATTTTGTCCGTCAAAATGTCTGGTGTTGAGGCGGAAGAAACTTTGGCTAGATTTCGAAATGAAATTTTCAGTTTTAACCATATTTTTCGGTGAGAATCATAGGGACTTGGTACAATGAGGACAGTGTTTGGAATAATTTGTACAAAACCCCTGGAGTGAGAATAATAATCTATTTTCTTATTTGAAACGAAATCAGTAATCTCGTCTTTTGGTAGCGTTTATGATTATGACGTTCATGATGATCAACACTTCGTGTTCATTATTGTTGAGAACATTGAGATGCAAGTTTAATGCGCATCAATTCCGGATAACTTCAACCCGCACATCATTTGTTTTGTTTACAGATCTAGTGTAAACAAACTGAACACTGTAAACTACAAGCTCCTCTTCACGAGGTGTATCACCAGCAGGTTATGTAGTTTCTCTAGTCTACATATCCCACGCGAGTAAGTGTTGAGTCACGAGCGGATATCGCCGCCCCTCCGGTCTGTGTGCGCGTGAAAATAGTATTTACAAATATACACACGCAGCCAAATATAGCGCCAACATTTTAATGTAAACATGTATCATGACTCGACCCCCAAAAAAAAATATTAAAAATTCTATAAATGTTGGCCATCTCTTACAGCATTGGGAAGTCCGGCATTAATTTCTGTTGATTCTCAGAGTAATTTGTTTTCATTATCGAAGTAAACGTCGTTATTAAATTGATGTCGATGTAGTTAAGGTCATTATGTCTTTGGTCCGACAAGTCAACTTCTGTTACGTCTGTCTTTAAGTCAAAGATGAATTGTAATATCTCCATATGGTACACAAATTAATTTCAAGTGGCGGAAAAATACAACAAAATTCGTAAATAAATTTTAATAATTTTATTTTTCAACAAGTTGCATTTATCAAACCTTTCGGTAAGAATTGATGCAAAGTTTGTTTTTTCATTAAATATTCAACAACATATCCCCCCTTTTCTCAAGTTCGGGAATGTAGCATTGCATTGCATTGTGCATGTTACACACTTGAACACATTAGCCCAAGTACACACATTAACACACCTCACATAATAACAGCATCAGTTAATATCGAGTCACTATTCTAAAACCCAATAGTCTAAAACGAATGTAAACATGGTCGTATCCATTCAATACTATTTATTCGTTGCCAATGGTGAGCGCTGTGCCATATAAGGTAAGGTTGGCTTCCCGCCTCGTCTACGTCACGAGCTATCAATGAAGACGGGGAAAAATGGCCAGAATAAGAATTCAAACAACAAAATTTGATAAAATGTGTCCAAATAAGATGTAACATACATCGAAAATAAGTTTCGTTTGAAAAGAAAGGTACAATTTGGTTTGGTTTCTCCGAACTTGTACAAAACATGATCATGTAGCGTGGATCTATATTTAGATTCCTCGTGACTTCATGAATATGTATATGGGAATTTTACCGCCAAGTCGAGTGCTGGTATATCGATCCAATACGTGACCTGTCTGGGTTCTACTGAGGTGAACTCGGTTGAACTGATCTGTATCGCATTTAACCCATATTTTCACTTTCAAAAATTACATATTTAAATATGAAAACTTACACAACATGATTTTAACACACTAGCTTTCGTACCAATAAATAATCATATACACAACTCGCTCACTGCAAACACTGAAGATGATGAAATCCTCCCCACTACATATCCGACCGTCCGACAACATAAGCACACCGCCATTGTAACGGTTTTTTCTTTCACTCTCAACAACACGGTTATAACACGATTCAACACCTTTCTAGCTCACTAGTGGAAATAATTTAGCTAACAAAAACCTTAACACGTTTGACGTAACAATTTTCAATAAATAATTAAACAAAGCCAGATAACACCTATACTCGGAACACATTGATCTCTGATCTTGAAGCTAGCAAATACATAATTAACGGTCATCAAAGCTGCCCACATATTTACTATAAGCACCGATTTTTTAAGCATATTGAAAACCAAACATTCGCCAAAAAAACTTACTTTAAACTTTAAACTGAAATTTTGGTCCCTTCGAACTAGGTTAAATGTGTTTAGTCACTAATAAGTTCCATTTTGAAATTGTATCTAAAAGTTCAAATAGTGCACAAAAACTCCCTAGAATTTTCAGTCATTAATTTCCTTTTTCAATAATGAATTTATAATCAGTTCTCCAGTATCGAATTCGATCTGAAAGTTTGTCAATGGTACAGATGTTGCCAGGTATAAACCGCTCCATCACATTCTCTTAGGATTGACCCATCTGTTACTCGTTTCAATGCGCGAGCTCGCGAGGAGAGCTCGTCCCACTCACATGTGGCCAGAGTATGGAAAGTTCTCGTGTTGTTCATTGAACAACGGAAGATAACTTCACAACCAGAATAGTCCTTCGTTACGGCTTTACAAGCCCAGGTCACAAGACTTCTGCTGCCTCTTGGGTTTTTGACCACGTGGTGTTTCGTGGTCTCGGTCCGTCTTCGGTTTCTCGGACTGGGAACGTCCGAGGGCTGGTTTCCCGGATCAGGAACGACCCATAAGTATTATGGGAGTGATTTTGGCACTTTCGACTTAAATGAAACCCTAAAAGTTTCATCTATGGTCAAGGTACATTTTTGTCCTCGTTTTCTTTATCTATTGTCTCTTCTGTCGACACAATACTGCCAATATCAGAGTCACTAACACTACTGCAATCATGGGTATATGAATCACAGTCGTCATCTTCATATTCGTCCTCGTCTGGGCTCTCCTGGATGGGGTCCAGGTTAGACATAGCCGACACAGTTCTCTGTCTCTTTCTTTGAACCTGGGGCTTTGGCTTTCGTTTAGACTTTCCGCTTTTACTTTTGCCTGTCTTTTCTTTCAGAAATCGTATAAGAGTACTGAACAATCCTTCCTTTTTCTCGCCGTCGTCCTTGGTATCTAAAGGCAGGTTCATGGAACTAGTCAACACTCTCTTGCTTGGAGTTTTAAGTCCAATATTTGTAAGTGAATCGGTACTTCCAAGTCCACTGACCATTGAATCACACAAAATTGGAAGAGATTTGGAATTGTTGTCCGTCTTCACGATGTATGTGTATGTGAATCCATTTTTGTCCTTAAGTGTGACTTGGTAAGTCTTCCCTGCCTTCAAACGTTTATGTTCATTTTTCCCGTGTTTAGCTGGGAATCTAACACCATGAGACTTTTTGTGTCCGTTGTGGCCTGGTGCAAAAGGCATATATCCACGACTTGCGTTTGGAAACATCGCCATTTTTATATCGCTTGATTATAAACAAACGTTTTGTTGTTGTTATAGAAAATGCTGAAATCTTCTCGACTGTACAGCTCCGCTAATCAACAAATACTGAGCCTAACGTCTGCGTCGTGTAGTTATCTAGCTTGCCAAACTGGGCCAATAGACCAAAGTTGGCAACGATTCAATTGACGTCTGTCTGGTTGTCGACGAGTCCATTTCAATTTGTAGACAACAGAGCTACACAAAAATACACAAAACACAGTAGAATTAATCGCGAGTTCCGGCAAATTTATATACAAATTAGTTCCATTCACTTATAGAAAAACACTTCTGGTACAAATTTTGTGAAATTTTGTACGATTTTTAAGAAAAGTCACGAAACATGTTCTTGTTACACGAGTACACCCCTGAAATATTTGAGTTTCCAGCGGCCTACACGTTGCAATCCGCTTGTTGGCAGCTTTCCAATTTCTCCTTCGCGCCCTCGTGTAAAGCCAGTGGGCGTGTCTATTGAAGAATGAATGACAGCTACTCGAGCGGGGAAAATAGAATCATGTTTTGTGCCTGTTTAGAAGGTCCGTAAATTTTGGCCACAAACTGGCTGCACAAATTCATTTCAAACATCCAAATACGTTTTTGGACATATTTACTTTTGCAAAAATATTTACAGGAAAATAGTACTTTAGCACAGGTAAAATCTGTTCTACCCTTCGTATCCATTAGAATTACCCTATGTCCTTATCAGCATGAATGGAATGCCAGTAGGATTGCTAGGGAAATTGACCAATCAGCGATCAGAAGCCTCGAGATAGTACGAGGAAATGTTGATAATAGTATATACACACGTGGCCTGGTTTCCACGAAAGGGTTTGTTTGAAAACATTACTGAGTCACTAGTGTATACAAACACGGGACAAGCCGTTTGTGAAACGAGATCGATTTGGCGGGTCTTTAATGAGTGCAGAAATCTATAATATATTAGGTGTTCACTATTTCCCACGATACAGTAGTTTTTGTTTATTTTCATAATTCAATTATATACTTTTGTTTATTGTTTAAAACTAGTTTTGTTTACATACATGCATACAGGTGTATTTGCAAAAAAAAAATATTTAAAAAACACAGCATATAGCAATTAGATTTTCCCATTTCTATTATTTCCCACGCTATATATATCACCAGAGACGTACCTGATATACAAGTCTCTGATATCACCCAGTATCTTTCTTTTTATTAAGAATTTAAATTAGTTTTTACACAACCATTTATTATATATATATGCATGCTAAATATCACTTCATTTCCATTTAATAATAGCGGAGAATCCTTATCCCGCCTAAAATGAGCAGATGTCAGTTTAATTTTCGATCGGTAAATATTTGAGGGGCAACCAACCAGGCGATCCTCGACTAGTGTCCTTTAATGTACGACTTTGAATCGATTGGGACATGAAACACGAGCTGTTTTATTTAAATGCATTTTTACGTTCAAGCGCGGTGCTTGACCCACCGACTGGGGAGGAGGAGGAGGAGGGGGAGAGGAAGGGGTCAGTGGGCTACTGACCGAGAGGGACCGGGGCAGTCAAGCAAAGCAGTCAACCGCAGGTCAAAAGGAACTGATGGGAACAAGGATATAGACGGCTTTATCATGTTTATTGGGGATCGTCGAGACCGAGGGAGGGCCCAGTGCATGACCGCAGAGTTGGAGGACAAGAAAAGGACGGGGGGGGGGGGGGGGGGGAGGGGGGAGGCAGCCCACGGAGTACTCACTATGGGAAGGACTCGGACGCGTTTACTGACACGAGTGGTAGGGAAGGGTTATTGTTCACCAACACGAGGGTAGGGAAGGGTTATTGTTCACCAACACGAGGGGAAGGGGAGGGTTATTGTTCACCAACACGAGGGTAAGGGGAGGGTTATTGTCCACCAACACGAGGGTAAGGGAAGGGTTATTGTTCACCAACACGAGGGTAAGGGAAGGGTTATTGTTCACCAACACGAGGGTAAGGGAAGGGTTATTGTTCACCAACACGAGGGTAAGGGGAGGGTTATTGTTCACCAACACGAGGGTAAAGGGAGTGTTATTGTTTACCAACACGAGGGTAAGGGGAGGGTTATTGTTCACCAACACGAGGGGAAGGGGAGGGTTATTGTTCACCAACACGAGTGGTAGGGAAGGGTTATTGTTCTCCGACATGAGGGTAAGGGAAGGGTTATTGTTCACCAACACGAGTGGTAGGGAAGGGTTATTGTTCTCCGACATGAGGGTAAGAGAAGGGTTATTGTTCACCAACACGAGTGGTAGGGAAGGGTTATTGTTCACCAACACGAGGGTAAGGGGAGGGTTATTGTTCACCAACACGAGGGTAAGGGGAGGGTTATTGTCCACCAACACGAGGGTAAGGGAAGGGTTATTGTTCACCAACACGAGGGGAAGGGGAGGGTTATTGTCCACCAACACGAGGGTAAGGGAAGGGTTATTGTTCACCAACACGAGTGGTAGGGAAGGGTTATTGTTCACTGATTCAATTGGTATGGAAGAGGTGTTTCTGACTCAAGGGGTAGGTAAGGGGTATTACTGACTTAATGGGTAGGGAAGGGGTATTACTGACCCGGGGGGGGGGGGGGGGAGGCTTATCACTGACCCGGGGGGGGGGGGGTAGGTAAGGGGTATTACTGACTTGAGGGGTAGGGAATAAAACATTAGATAAACTAGATGATTATGAGCGTGGTTGTTTATTTGGTAGGAAAGCTAATCATGTCAGCAATATAAAAGCGGGAGATTCTTTATAAGATATTAAGCAATATTTTTGACTTAAGTGACTCCTTAACGGTTTCGGTTCAATCTAAAAATAGAACTTATTTGAATATTAGATTAGTTCAACTGAAAATAAATTTCACACAGAAAGGTTTATAACAATATCCGGCCATGAGTTGGGAACGGCAGGATGTGTTGGGGACATTAGAAAGCTGTTAGATATTAGTAGTTAAATTATAGGGACCAATGTATCTACATGTAGTTGTCTGCCGAGACCATTGAGGTCATTAAAAGGTCAAGTCATTTTACAGGATACCGCCATTATAGAAACATCCGGACTAAGAACGCTTTATCAACATATAGTCGTTACTTACACTAAATGTTGAAATGGTCGTATTCAGGTACAGAGTCAATGTCAAAACACACGACTCAAAATAAAGTTTCATTATCCTGTAACTTGAACAAAGCCAATTATTAAGTATGATCTACATTTAATTTTCAGAAAATATTTCCCGATTTTCTATTTCAGTTTTTAATTACCGAGTACAGTATTTTCTATATGCTTGCCAAATCAAAATATCTACAATCACACGAAATGATGGGATTATCCTATGCCTATATATAGATAATGCGTTCAACAACTTAAAAAAGTTATTCAACTGTTGTCGTTTTCGTCGTCGTCGTCGTCGTTGGCACAGTGGTAACACACCTGCCTTTCACCTAGATTTCTCCGGGTACTCCAGTTTCCTCTCACGACCTCTCGACTCTTCCATCCGGGACAACAAACGTGACCAATGTAACAGTTGATGTAACTTGTTTCTTAATTGTTATAAAATAAATAAAGTTTACATACTTAAAGACAGATAAAAGCCAGGTAACCATGGATGATAATTAATGAACCGAGATATATAAGAACTTAATAAACTAATAATGATTATTATTAATATCTTTCCATATTTTACAGCCTTAGAATTTCAGAAGATCAATACGACAGCCATTATCATTTATCTTATTTTTTTATACAGCTGACATGGCTGTACTTCAGCTTATACCATCTATCTTCAGGCAGTCTCCAGAAATTCCATTGACGTTTGACGTAGGTTCATAAAATTTTCAGTTCGCCATTCATACCGTGAACCTTGCAATACCAATAAATGATAAAACGGCGTCGATAATCTAAACTGATCCCTAGGGAGTCTGTGTACTAGCACGTGAACCAATAACAATACATAAAATTACGTTTTCTTTCCTCGTGTCTCCTGTAGCGTGTAAACTGCATGTCATTGGGTTGGGCAGTAGGCGATATGGATCAGAGGTACCCAAACAACATTACTCATAGCGTTGCTGTGTTACTTTCTACGAGTCGTATACTAAACAAATGTTCAGTGTGTCTATTGTAATATTACATTTCTGTGTAATATCTACTTACAGTCAAGTCATTATTTAGAGGTACAGGCGAATAAGTTCAGGCTAGTACACCCAGAACTCAGAACCGTCTTCTACAAGGTGAATATTTGACACCATCACAGACTTTTGATGGAGTTAACGAAATTAAATAAGACATGTCCTCTTTTTGTTCCGATCATAACTTTGGCCTTCTGAATTTGTAACTAAGGAATGCAAACAAATATTTATTATAGATTTTCTTTAATTTTTGACTTTTTGCTTCATTGTAATTATCAGATGAATACAACAGGTAGCTGAGTCACCGTGTTATAAAGCTATACCATTGGACAACGGAGCTGATACCCAAAACACGTGACAATCCAAGAACCGATCGAAGATTCCGCGCGGTAGTGATACTAGCGTGTTCTAAACCGCAGTTGTGAGTTTTATAACATGGAGACCTCCCACGACTTAATATAGCAATCACCTCATTACACGATAAGCGTAATGTCTGTCATGGGTATATTTAAGGATTGTACCTCATTTTGACTGCGTATACGGTAGTATGTCCGCAGTTGGTAACGAACATTTCCTATGCCTGTGGTTAGCGCTTATCAATCCGGTGAGCCTTTTTTCACTGCGTATACGCTAATTTATTCGCAATCAGAGTTTACTAAGCTGAAGAAAGGAGAGATGTAAATATTATATACATATATGGAAGTGACGTCATCACTTATGACGTCGCAATGAACTTTGAAGAATCGCCGAGATGCGACGAAAACGCTAAAGACGAGTGGTCGAGTTTTTCTTTTTCTTTATATAATGTGTCAAGTAGTAATAACGACAGTACAGACAAGTAAATTGTCGAATTTTCGAGACGATCTGCCCCTTTATCAAGACAAAGGTAAATTACAAACTAAACAAAAGTAGGTAAACAACTAAAAATATCGTTATGCTTGTGAAAACTATCCACTCGGTCGATAATTAATTCGCCGAGGGCCTATTAGAAATCATCTTAGGTGTGGTGTACAGATGCATGGTATAAATAGTTAAATAAGTAAAAGGTTCAAACATCGCGAGTTGAATCGATAGGCTATTGAACCCCTCGTCCAGATTTTGACATTTCTTTCGATCTATTTTGAGTTGTTTTTCTGTTGCCTCCTAGGTATCAACACTGGAGTACATTAACGTCGGCTGTATATGGAAAGTTTATTGTTTTTTTTATTCTATTTCTATATCTTCTGTTTCTCTCACTTTAGAATTAGGAAAGGTGTTGATTTCTTGTGCGTGATCTTATGATTTAGCTTGTAAACCCGATTTTCAGAATTATTGTAAGGGAGTGGAGGTCGAGGTGCGGTTAAACATCAATACAATCTAATTAAAACAATGTAAAACGTGTTTCAGTGTTTTAAAATATACGGATAGATCGTAACCATTCATTTTAAAATCTGTGACGTGGACCATATTTAGCAAGTCGAAGTTTATTATAAGAAAATGCATTACATAGGTCTCTTGTGATTACAAAACGTCGACATTGTTTATATAACTATCTTATCATTGTGTTTGAAATCAGTTTCACCCCTGTCAGAGCCCACAAACAGCCGTCCTGGGCCAAATGTCGCGATTCCCACGCCTTTATATATATAGGCTATTTTACGCATACTTGAATATAAAGAAATCACAGGGTCAAAGTAGATGTTTGAGTACCACCCATGCCCCTGTCTCGTGCTCGGTCTGGTTTTCTGTTTACAACAACACGATATAAATAGATGTATATACATGTATGTTTAAAATAGATATGTTTTTTCTTGTTTTTAATATATTTTATTGATCGGGCACAAGCTATGGCAACTTATTGATTCCCTCTCCCAAACAAATAATCAACATTGTGACCGCAGCAATAGATCTTTATATACATTATATAGTCAATAAATGAAATAATTCAGGAGGAAAAGAAAAAAGAAAAACAGAAAGAAAATGAAGTACAAGGAAGGCAAATACAGACGAAGAATTTTCAGTTTCATATCATAACACATTATCTGTTTTTCTTTCTTACATCCAGGTTGTATGAGACGGCACCCACAACTGACGACACTATGATATTACAGGTAGCCGTGTTAGTAGGGTGTTACGTATCCACGCATCCGTAGGTAGGTACAGGTATAATGTCATCTTCTGTGTCGAAATTTAGGATTATTACAACTCATTGACAATGTTTCCCTAACTGACACAGCGACACTTGAAGTGTCAAGCATTCAGAAGTAGGCGTGTCTCGGTTTTTTCAAGACAATATTTTACCAGATTTATGAGAAAACATACATTCGCCACCATGTAACATGTCATTATCTTAGATACCGTGAAACATATGTGCCATTATGACGTCATGAACGAATGACGTCACGTAATTGCTTCAATTATAAAACAGGTACCGTCGTAGCGAAATTGCACCTGCCTTTTCGCATGTTCTGCTATGAATATGGGTATTCGATAAATAGGACTTACATTTGTGACAGTGCTATAAGCAAAATCCATGTGTCTTTTGGGTAAATTTATTGAGAGCTTTCTCTAATTCTCTTATACTAAGATAAATAAAATCTTGCAAGTGTGTCATTGTAGTATGGCAACTGATTGAATAGAAAGTGTAAGATCGTTTCCGTCTTTATCTAACACATAACAATAGTCTTTATCTGTTAATACTTGATATTATGTCCTCTTGTATTCTCCGTTTCTGAAGAAAATTTGGATTTCCTTTTCATAATGGACATATCCGTGGTCCAATTCCGGAACAATATGCTTTGTCTGGCTCGGTATTTAGGTCGCCTGTTATAGAATAGTTCCAATACGTAATTGTCCTAATTCTGGCGATTATAAACCGGGCCAGTGGTTAATCCGTCTCGGTCACCTTTTGACGATCTTTTTATCGACAAAAGTAGGAGTTACGCTTTCACAGTATGCATTCTTGGGCCAGTTTTTGATTTACGAATTCCGTCTATTTTTCTGTATTTTTCTATATGGAAGGTATACGTTGAAGACACTATTACAAACTATGAATACATCCTTGATAAGATATGAAAATTGAAAATAATAGTAATTCAATTTCTTTAAGATAACTCATCTATGCAGAGAAACAGGCGTTAATTTTTTAAATAACGTGACTACGTCCCCCTCCGCGACGTGATGCTGTTGCTGACGTAACCGACCATTCCTTTACGCCATACGTTGTCGACAACGTCGCTATGGGTCACGGCAAATCGCGTTCCATTATTGCCGTCGTTACCAGGAAACGTTTCCGGCAAGGCAACGCTTAATTGAAAGCATCCCTAGTCCATCTGTAATGACAGTACGTATCATTTTCTCTGAATACCAGTACTCCGTTCATAAACAGACAATACTGAGAAACAAATAAAACCACAATTATAACTCAAAATCAATTAAACAAGAGCAAAATATGTACAAAATAAAGATTGCCATGGAAACCCTTGAAATAGTAAAATGCTCAGGTCTTCCGGAAGGGTAAACATCGGGTCAGGCTTTCCTTATGTTTACATACTGTATAGTTGTTAATTTTCGCGGGGCGAATATTTTGCGGTTATCTCAGTCGGACCTAGTTCGTAGGCATGACATTTCTCGCAACAAATATAAATATAATGCAGTAACTATTTCTGTACATTTGTGTACATTTGAAAAATATTCGCCTGGTACGTATTTTCGCGCTACGTCCTGTGATCGCGAATTTAGCGAAATTAAATCTCCAGCGAAGTTTACCAACTGTACATTATGATGAGAAATAAACTTAACTGCAATCAAGTTTGCGTAAACTTTCCCTTCCCTCAGTGAAATTTAAGCTTTTTGACACATTTTTAACAGGTTTCCACAAACCACTGTCGAACTCAGGCGTATAATTATTTTGCCTACATTTTATCTTGATCTATGTTTTGCGAAGAAAATAATTAATACAGATTTTATGGTAATGTGCCTTTTCATCTTACAACACATTTACAAATACTCATGTTAAGTTCTCGGCATTTCACTATATTTCCTTCAATTATTTTCAGATTTGACTATTCCGTTTCATCCTGACTACGAAGCGAGCGTGATAGATTTGTTCATATTCATCCCACAAACGGAGCCTCTGAAGATGAAAGCAGGGTGTTCCCGATATATGCAAATGAGTGTCCAGTACAGGTGTCCTCCGATGACAAGGGCATATAGGTAGCCAGCATATGTTTCCCATTCTTTCGGTAGATTTAAGTTTTTTGACACGCTATAAATAAATCTTACCTGTTCCTTCATTCTATTTATTTATTTTCGTTTGAAAAAGCTAGATGTATTCATTACATAAGTCTATAAACTACTGTACATTTGATTTTACGTTATAATTTAGTCGAACATTTAATGATATGAAAGCAGACTCTCTAAATTCCTTAACTCTCTACAAACCGGCCAGATTATATAGTCCCAATGGGGTCCGATTTGGATCCCACTGTACTTCAATTGGAAGTTATATCAACTACTAAGTAATTAAACTAATTAATCTTGCTGCGCGAGACAGGCCGTGCTTGTTTGTGATATTATATATACAAGTCATTGTCATGATTTTGTGAGAAACAGACAGTGTTGGTCGATTTATCTGCTCAGGATTTGACATTTGGTAAACGTTTCTTTGTTTTCAAAATATCCTATTTATGATTTATCACACGAATATAAGGGATTATACAAAACACAACAGTACATCTCAATAAATAAATAAAATAAAATTCAAAACTTAACTGTTATTTCGTCCTTTTAGGACTCGCTTGTGATACCTAGGGGCAAAATGTTTGCAATTTCAGAAGACATGTCAGGACAATTTAACAAGGCCTTATATGGAAGGGGATGTGCATTGAAAAAAACATGTCGCCATGTTCCTGAGCGAAAGTTGGTCAAAGAAAAATGGCTCTAAGTGATGTTATAACATTGGTTAGTTTTTGTATTGTCTAACGTCCTATTAACAGGAGGAGAAGGATAATTAAAAAACATGACATCATGTTCCTGAACGAAAGTTAAAGGGGCTTTCCTTCGTTTGAATAAAGTTTAGATCGTCAAAATTGTACTTCCTGGAAAATACTTATTTTTCCAAGTAATAAAAAGTTACAATCTTTCCATTAATAAGGCAGTATTACTCTCAACATAAACCAAAGTTCTTCGAGTATGAAGTACTGAAAATTCTTACTTCGACCCTAAGTGTCACGAATTACCACAAAGACATATGGTATTCATTTCGACGTTAATTCATTCCATGTTGGCACAGACCCTCATTGTTCTGACATATAATTCATCAATAGAAATTGTGCACGTTTCTGATGTCCGAACAAAGGAATGCCCCTTCAACAAATGGAAAAGTGTTCTAAAACATATTCTTACAAGGTATTATAGTGAGAAGGTTCGTTGAAAAATCATGTTCCAGAACGAAAGTAAGGCCAATATAAGTGCCCTTTAAGGTGTTGTAACAAGGAGAAAGAGCATTGAAAAGCATGGCGTTATGATCTTGAACGAAAGTAGGCAAATGAAAATATGGCATCATGTTACACATATCAAAAGGGACCCAATGGTGATGCTAATACATGTACATGAGCTATCTAGACGCAGAGGTGCGTCTTAATCTTGTTATCTCGTAGTAGTAGATTCGTTCATGAGTCAAACTACAACGTCTATGTGGTAAGAACAGTTTATCAGCCGAATTCTAAATCAGGCAAGATTTATTTTAGACAATATCTATTTCGAAAAATGACGTAAGTATGTCCCAGTTTTTGTATTTGGGGCATGAACATGAATGAAATTAAGGTCTTTATAATGATTCCATAAACATGTTTACAACATGTACACAACATACGTATATTAGTAAGATAAATGCATTAATATTGTTTATGGTGTATTTTTTTAAACAAATTCTTCTTTTAGCAATCCGAATCTATTCTTTGCCCTAAGCTGTATAGGCTCTTTTGTATCATGTAGAATTTGGCAATGATGATTCACGAAGATTCCAACATTTTACATTTTTCCGCTGTTGGTAGCTTGGCTGTAACTTCCATACCTATCTGTCATGTGGTGGCTAATGTCAACCTGGTGGTTTCTAGTCTATTGTAACGCGAGGAATGTCACTTACATACTTGTGGCACGGACCGGTTTCATTTATATTTTTTTCTATAGAAAGTCTAAATAAAAATTTATCATCTAAGTAGGTTAGATAATATCAATGTTTTATTAATTGTTTCTTCCTGCTTTTAGGAAAACATTTTTGTTTAAATATGTGTGATTCCTCCTCCTCCTCCTCTCCTCCTCCTCCTATAGTCGTCGTCGAACCTTGCTCTTGTTGTCAATGGGACGCTAAACAATATAAACATCAAATCTACTTGACAATAGCTTACTCTTCTTTTTCAGTCTACAATAAACATCGAAGCAGGTACGTATATAAAGCATTTAAATCCATTTTTGTGCTCTTCTCTATCTGATATTCCAATTATCATAATGAAAAGGTGATAATATCTTGTTAGTCTATTGTTCAACCTTGTATGTATGTGAAAAGAACAAACAACATATGGAAAATCATAATATTATTGTCTGGTTTCAAGGATTGACCTGTGTCATTTCTTTTTATTATTCATTAACTTTTATGTGATGTTTTTTGCTAGTTCACAGATGTACATTTCTGAGGTTATACCGACAATCCCTAAGCTCCACGTGGTTTTGAGATCCCTTAGGCTCCACGTGGTTATGGGAAATGTACTGGAACCCCACGTAGCTAGGCGAGATATCTCGCCACTCCCAGAAGAGGGCAGAATGTGTACCTGTGGTCTAAAAGGTGACCTCTATATACGTATATCCTTACTTAACCGTCAGGTGGAAAGTATTTATAACTATAAACGTGTTCATTCATAAAAGCTGTGACGTCACTGGGGCATTTGTCTGTCGCTCTACCGGTCTACGTTTGAGTTTAGTAAACACGCGGTGTCTTTATCTTGTTTAATACAGAGGACAACTGTACAGTAACGGGGACAGTTTGTGGGGGTTGGACAAGTCCAGTATAACATTCAAACTCATTATTTATTGCCAATTTATTTACATTGAAACTCAAATGTAAACACCAACACACATAAATCTTCCCAACGGAAAATAACTGTACAAGTTTTGTCCCCCGATAAATTTTAACGGACACCTATATCCTAATGCATAGATACGACCTAGAGTAGACTTTAATGTTACACACTGATATTTCCAAATTATTCTAAGTTGGTGGGGAAATTAGCTGAATAGTTTTTTTATTTTCCATAACTAAGCTTTGGTAAAATCTCGATTAATTTGTGATTTTCTTAACTGTATTCTCACATAAAAGTACTCTAAAAAGTAAGCTCGATCGCAAGCAGCAATATATTGTTCTTTATTACATTTTTACCAGTGAAATATCAAAAATTATTCATTCTATAAAAGTGATATTTTTCACTAGTGAAGAATATCATATTTTTCACTAGTGAAAAATATCACTTTTGCTGATTTGACCAATCAAATTAATGATTAGAAAATACCAAAATAATTGACCAATCAGAAAGCCCGACATATATGTCAGTACCTGGACAGGGGGAACTACTTTTTTTGTATGCAAACTTTCGCTGTAGTCCTAGTTAGCATGCGGGGTAGGTTTTTCGTTGATAAAAAAATGTAATAAACAGAATATCTAAGTGTCTTCAGTAATACCAAATATATTTCACTCGTGTGGCTAATGTTTTGATATTTTTCATTCGTGCTGCGCACTCGTGAAAAATATCAAAATATTAGCCCCACTTGTGAAATCTATTTGGTATTACTGAAAACACTGTTAGATATCCTCTATATATTTTATACAATATCAAAGTTACTCACTTTTAATCTATTAACATCTTCCAAAATTTTGAGCTTAAGAAATTGATAAATAATTAGTTGGATCCCGAACAAGTTCTATCGTGCTTCACCTCGATGGTTTCGGTCTTTTAAACAATCATTATTAAAACGTTGTTATTATCATCTTAGTTCTCTGGTGTTAATTAGACACATTTCTAAACATAGAAGCAATGTTTCCACTGAGGGCATTTTAAATGACCGTACTAACAATTACATAGTAGAGTATACAAGTCGGAACTGTATGATGAGGCCGAATGCTTCTTTATGTGGTGTAGTTTCCCATTGGGAAGGAAACTAGTGACATTTAGCGGTTTATAAGTTAAACAATCTTTATTTATTCAGTTACAATACAATACATCTAAGATTGATGTTTCAGTTACACGTGATGTTTGAGAACGTAGTTTAGTCTATCGTCACTAACAGCATGCACGTCTAATCATTTAGAGTGATGACGTGTACGTTTCTCTCCTATCTTCGTCTTTGTCAGCTAAATTTCATGTCCACCTATAAACTTTCAATAAAAAATTCTAAAATCTTTTGTTTTTCTTCATATGTATACACGAACATCTATAGTCCCTTACTGGTTGTAAGTCAATATATTATATACATTGTACACATGTATTTGAATTTAAAGTATTTTTGCCACATGTATACTAATCTATGTATACTGTAGAAATACAGTGTAAAAGTCCTATTTAATCCCATAATTACAATCATTTCTGTACAACTATATAAATGTACTATCTTTTGATTTTATTGAGTGTTTCAAGCATTTACTCATTTTGTTGTGCACGTGTTGTGACTTGATTTGAAAGTGTTTAACGGGAGACTGCCCAATGCGTTATACAACCAACACGAACAAACACGCACGAGACCATGATTTATGAAATCTTGAGGTTTTCCCGGCAGGTACAGGGTTTATTTACAAACAATCCATGTCGAGTTAAACGTACCCAGTCACATGATGATCTATTGATACGTCTCTTTACTTCCGCTGTGAAACTTGAGACATTGTATAGATCATCGCTTGTTTCATTTGACAGATCGTCTACCGTCAGGCTTCCCATCATGTTTTCCCATAAATAACTTCCTTGTGTGAATGTTGTGACCGAACAAATCATTATTCCTTGTTTGTGTCACTGTCTACGGAAGTATATGATATAATATCCGATAAAAAGTTTTGTCATAACACGACTTATAAAGTCAGGTATTCCCCAAATATATTTTGTCTTATTATCGACAAGTTGGTACGTAGCATAATGAAATCCATTCACTCTCCTCCCCTTGTATTTATCTTATTAACAGCTTCATTTCAATAAAGTTTTGATTAAAGGCACTTTATTTTACATCTCTCAAATATTTATAGAAATTATCAGCCATCGTTGATATTTTACACTAGCGTATTGCCCCTTAGCTTCACTGTACAGACGTAACCAGGGGAAAAATGTGATGATTGCCGATTGTTTAATGATTTTTCTCTAGATGATGATGATGATGGTGGTGATGATGATGGTGGTGGTGATTGTGGTGGTGGTGGTGGTGGTGGTGGTGGTGATGATGATGATAGTGGTGGTGGTGGTGGTGGTGGTGATGATGATGATTGTGGTGGTGGTAGTGGTGGTGGTGGTGATGATGGTGGTGGTGGTGGTGGTGGTGGTGGCGGTGGTGATGATGATGATTGTGGTGGCGGTGGTGGTGATGATGATTGTGGTGGTGGTGGTGGCGGTGGTGATGATTGTGGTGGTGGTGGTGATTGTGGTGGTGGTGGTGGTGGTATTTATATATTGTGATGATCGTTGCTTGCATTGAAATCTTAAAGAAATAAAAATAAAATTGTAAACCTCATCGTCGTCTAGAGCCTTTTTACTGGGTATGTAATATGACTGTTTGGAGCGTTCCGCGTCTTTATCAGTTGGGAATTCTAATCGTTGTGTTGTCATGTTGATTCAGACCACGGTAAAGATCATTGTTTGGGTAGTTATAAAGGTGAGAATTCGGTGACGCACGTTCCTTTCAAGACCTTAATTCATATTCATGATGAAACGTCAATATGTTCGTAATTATAGCGTGCTATCAGATATTGAATTTAAATTTCAGGATAAAAGAGCCACACGGCTGATGGATACCCTTGCCTACAGAAAATCGATCTATAATGAAGTACAATTATACGTTTGACGTCACGGTAGATAATGAAAACGCGCTGCATGCATAACAACTTTGAACATGTAATTGAACAACATAAGATCTGAAACCTTATATAATTACAGGACATATGCACTAAACAGTGAAAGTTAAACTGTACAAAAAGTCCAATATGAAGTTCCTCTTCTCAGGTGTTGGAATCTTATTAATGAGGTTTCCAACCGCTGTCTGTCCTCTCAGTAAAACATAATAGGAGTCCACCTTTTATTAAAATATATATATGCAAGTTTGTTCCCATTGTTCGTACGTCCACGTAGAAAAGACGCAAGAATAGGGCCTGCTGTCCCCATTCCGCGATCCACAATAAGGGACTTATTCTGTTATATCAGCACCTCTTCATTCTAAATGACATTTTCCTTCATGTCCCTGAAGGGCTCCGTTAAATGGTTCTCGTTGTTTCCTGCGCTCAGGACTGAAAGGCATGCGTAAGGGAACTCTGGGAGAGTTACATACCCGATCTGTAAGTCGTAAGGGAACACAAATGACCCATTCCGGGTGACCGGGGGGACTTACATTGTCGATCGTAAGGGAACACAAATGACCCATTTCGGAGGAGACGTAAAAAAACAACCTTTAGTCCTTAAATGACCTAAGTGTGTCGTGAGCACTTTAAACAGAAACAAACACCGTTGTATGTATACAAATAGATCGTACTTATCCTTCTCGTATATAGATAAGCGACACCTTTATGATAAAGGATAGTTATGTGTATAAGTTACAATACATATGTAGTTGTAAGTAAATATCGTAAGTGTTCCATTCAAGAATTTATTTGTTTATGTTTATCATTCAATTATTCAGACTAGAAAACAGGGACATTTTATTTAATATTATAAGAATATATTAATTATAGAATATTATAATCTTTTTCGATAAATGTAGATCAGAGACCTATATACTAGTTAGCATATAGTTCTCTGTGTAGATGCAAAGCAAAATAGACAAGATATGGCCCCAGTTTCATGAATATCCCATAACCAAAGAAAGTGTTTCCTTGTTGATTTTTTTGCACAGAAAAGCATTATTGCATTGAAGGAAACATTCTTTATAGTCAAGGAAATTTTCTGAAAGAAAACCAATTTTATAGTTGATAAGGAATTTTACTTCTGTTTTCCTATGGAAAATTTTAAACTAAAGGAATTTCCTAATGTTAGGGAATACTACAGTGAAACATGACCAGGTGCTCTGTGTTATAGTTCCCCTATCGTTATTTAGATGTTAATATATGCTAACCATTTTCAATTAGACATGTAGAGCATTATTTGTAAACACTTGTAAAGTGAAACTAACACTCTGTGAACCCGACATGTTTACATAACAATGTTGTTTACAAAATACGAAAATGAAAATAGAAATACCAAGCTATTTTTAGAGGTTGTAATGTTCTCATGGTGCTGATCTAATTTTGAAAACGAAAGTAAAATTTTCCACTCGAATACATTGTAAACATATTTCCCCACTATATTTACGATCGGTTTCAATTCCTCGGATTCCAAAAGAGTTTTTTCAATTTTATGATTTTAAAAATATATTTGTTGATTTGCATAATCAATCGAAAGTTCCCTATAGACTGATATTCAGTTTTAGTACATATCATCATCATATCTGGGAAGGGAGGGAGTCGGGAGGGGGGGGGGGGGGGGGGGGGGGGGGTGTTGTCTGATAGAGGTCTGGTTTTATTTCATAAACATTGTATCTATTTTCGGAACAATTAGATTTCATCGGTGTAGAACTATTTCCTGTTTTCATGATACAAAATGATTTATATATGTATCCACCTCAATATATCTGGAATACCTCCACGCTCTCATGTGTAGACGTTATTTTAGGTTCTGTTTTATGTCTCGGCTGTGTAAATAAATACATCAAATTGTTATGAGGGAGCTCCTCTTTTCTAGGATTAAGTTTTAATAATGTTTGCAAATGTTCTTATATAATAAGCCAAAACGACGTCCATACTAGATACACAATGTTTGATGCTTAATAGATAGATTTGCTGATTTTTTTTCAGATTTTAAGGGGTTTTATATTTAGCTGTATGTGGGAAGTATTCCCGACTACATTAATTTGTTACAAGTAATTTATTGGCTACAATGTTTATTTCTACATTGTATAGAAGTTTGTATAAAAAGTATTCACGACTACAATGTTATTTAATACACTATATAAAAGTTTGTATATAAGTATTCACGACTACAATGTTTATTTCATACACTATATAAAAGTTTGTATATAAGTATTCAAGACTACAATGTTATTTCATACACTATATAAAAGTTTGTATATAAGTATTCACGACTACAATGTTATTTCATACACTATATAAAAGTTTGTATATAAGTATTTCGACTACAATGTTATTTAATACACTATATAAAAGTTTGTATATAAGTATTTCGACTACAATGTTATTTAATACACTATATAAAAGTTTGTATATAAGTATTTCGACTACAATGTTATTTTATACACTATATAAAAGTTTGTATATAAGTATTCACGACTACAATGTTATTTAATACACTATATAAAAGTTTGTATATAAGTATTCACGACTACAATGTTATTTTATACACTATATAGAGGTTTGTATATACGTATTCACGACTACAATGTTTATTTCATACACTAAATAGAAAGTTTGTATATAAAGTATTCGCGACTACAATGTTTATTTCATACACTACATCAGTTCAGTTTATTCTGTTTATTTAATCTATAATGTTCTTCAGATAACAATATATATGTATTTACAACAATAGTTAACTATCTATGACACAATACGTTCACGTGAAAACACGTGTGTTACCGACTTTTGTCGTGTGACAAATCGACCCTTGATCACGGCTATATATAGAACTTTGTTTACACACTCCGTCTTAGGTCGTTGGTCATGTGACTCAGAATCTGGGTCATCTTCATCTCTCAATATAAGGCAATTTAAAATTTCAGCGTGATGCCTAACGTTTTCCACCCAACTAAGCTGATGAAATAGCTGATTCCCTGGTCATGCTGTTCCGTGTCATTCGGACCTGGCAATTTCTAGACATTTCGTCACACACCTATTGATCCTGTGTCATCCTACCACGGGGTCTATGTCAGTTTTCTCAAGTCAACCATGGAGTGGGGTACAGCATAGAACTGATTTAAATATAAATATGTATTAACATAAATATGTATCAACATAAATATGTATAAATACAATTGTAAAGGTAAACTGATCCCTGTCAGTAGATTTTATAAGATTATAAATAAAATTGAGCTTGATAATTTGGTCCCTAGGGTATGTATGATATTGTAATTTTCAAATTAAACAACAACAAAAAATTTATTTCAGAAAAGTTAATGTAAATAATGTTATATTAATTCTCTTCGAATTCGGAAAGGACTAAACTTTGGAAGCTGTTTTAATATACTCAACACGACGAGGAGTAAAATGAGTGAAAATAAGAATATGTAATACAAGTTTATTTCCTTTTTCATTTGTATATTTCATTTAATTTCATGCAATCTTATTGTAAATATCTTAATACTGATGAAATTTAAATGTCAATACAGTACTAACATGTAGTAATGGGAAAAGTACGTTTTAGAAAGCTAATTTTCATTCCTGATTTATTGATTATATTTAGATCACGAGACATTTCGACAGGGAAATTAAAATAATCAATGCTAAAATCTATCAATATGGAAGGATGTTTATAAAAACAATACCGATCTATAAACTTGTTAAAGGGTTTCACATAGCGATAAAGACATCGACACAGGTATGGTGGTGGACTCCGATATAGAGCGTGGGACCCTCTACCTGTGTGATCATGCGTGTGTCGTGTGATCACGCGGATAGGAAATTTACATGTACAGAGGTTACGTAATGATCCCTGACTACTGAAGAGGGTCATATGACTTCGTTCTACTTTAATATACACTCTGAAACGAATTATATTAGACATGTAAATAAAATATCAAAAAAAAAAACTTTTCTTTACTTCTTTACTGTAAACAAGCAGTAAACAACCCCTCCACTCTTTCGAGAGAACCAAATATCATATATCAAAGTCCACTTCATATACTGCAAGGGATCGAAATGGACGATATTTACTAAAATACCTTAGAACATCACGGTAAGTATTTTATCAAATGTAAATAAATGTCAGCCATGTTTGTTAGGCGTGTACAGAGACCACGTCACGGCAATTCTAATCGTCACATGATGACGTCACAGCGCAGGGTAATGGCATGGCATCAGTGCTTTGGACGCCAATTTGCTGATGTTCTCTTCAAGCTATCGGCCGATGAATATTAATTTATCTTAACCCTTAGAAGGGGCGTATAACATACCCGTCCATTGGATATTCTATCAAATAGATCTTCCAAAACCGTCACGTGTTTAATTTCGTATTTTGAAAGGAACTGTTGTTATATATTGCATCAGAGTAAAGGTAGATGAATTTCGTCTCCGTTGTGTGATGCACATGTGATGCATCAGATCACGAGAGTTATAATTCTGTTACATCAGATCACGAGAGTTATATACACAGCATTGTATATACAATCGCACGTGTCTGTGACGTAACGCACGACACAAATATCCAGACTATCACACAGCAGCACCATGTAACTGTGTGACAGTAATTGGTACGGTATGTGTGACGTAATAATTAGTTCGCCACATGTATACCAGGGGTCACTCACGACACACGAGAAGTTATCCTCTCTCTAATTACCTCCCTTGTCCGAATAACCATATGACCTAGCGGTTTCATCACCACGCTACATCTTTGTATGTCGAAATGTTTATACTACAAAAATATCCCCGAGGACAATAATCAGTCTCGTTACACCTTCAGTCATATGAAGGTCATGGCTACTTTCAAGGACAATTCTTAGTGCCATCCCACTTATTGGGGTCAACACGATGGCTTGATATAAACTAACAACTTACCGCGACAAAAACTAAACACCTCTAAATGTTTTGCATCAGTGGATTGCAGATTCAATAGCCTCCTTCACTCGTACGTAAGGCATTGTTAGGTATTTGATGACGAAATATCCCTTACGAAGAAGTTGCCTTGCGATTGATAATTTGGATTAGTTTGGTAGTCGGACAAGGTCCAGATGAATATGAAATGGAACGAAATCTCCAGCTGTTCCGAAATATCTCTTATTGTTCTTCAATGGGTAAATACGGTACGTGATAGCAGCTGTGTTCTCGGTCACTTTACGACATTTATCGACCTGAATATCTTGGGAAAAGTACAAGATAAAACGTCCCGGAATAGAAAGGAAGAACGAAAAACTATAAGAACAGTAAACAAGTGTAAACAAGAAAGGTGATTGAGAAGTTTATGTGTTTTGTTTGAATATATCCTTTATATATATATACACATGTGTTATATAATTAGATTGTCTGTTTATATCCTGGAGGTGGCATTGTTTTTATGACGTATTGTTTACCTGTGTTGTTTGTTAGGGGAACTGTTCATAGTCGCAAGGCTGTTGTTAAAATCCACGTGGAAAAAAAAGATGAATTAAATTAAAATTTTACATTAGTGGATAAAGGACTTTAAGCTAAGACATAACGGAGAACTTTTAAAATATATTCATTTCAAACGTTTTACAGTAACACAAATAATGTATAATGAACAATGAATATAGCTACGGCAAACAACTGATTCTACTTCTATGGCGGTGATAGTAAGGGCCCAGTCGGAACTCCTCGTCATTTTCTTGAAACTAGTAGACGGAGGCGAGGTGTTCCGATTGAGTAAGGGCCGATACGTGTAAATCTGTAGGGGAACATCCGGAAAAGGGGCATATAAACATGTGTGTCAAAATATTGAAAAGGAAGGTGCATATCAACACAAGAATGTAACCAATTTCGTTTGTTTTGGAATATTAGGAACGACGAAACTTGACATAAAGCTGTGGAGGCGTAGGTTGGATAGTCTCATTGTTCATTGATTGTTTTGAGGATAAGCTCTACAACTTGTCAGTGCGCATGCCCTTGGCGTCCAACAAGACAGCGTGCGCGTGTATGACACTAATTGGTACAAAATGTATGACGTAATATGTTATTATACCACTTGTTCCTAACCCCCAAGGTCATATTCATGTCTGCGTTTTTCCATACGCAGTAAAAATTCCTCATGGTTCAAGTTGTCACAGCTTACCTAAATTTTAAACAGTAAAGACGTACCTTTAGGGAAAGTGGATTATCATTGTTTTATAGAATTTTTTCGCGATTTGATTATATTCTCTTCTGTAAATGTAAACTTTATTTATTTTACAACAATTGCGAAACAAGTTATATCAGCTTATACTAATCACGCTTGTTGGCCCGAATGGAAGCGCGCGAGGGGTCTGACTGTGGCAGGAAACCGGAGTACCCGAGGAAAACCCACGTGGTCGGGCAGGTGACCCCATATCTTTACAAGTCCGATCGGGGAATCGAACTCCGGTCGCCTAGGTGAAAGGCAAGTGTGTAACCACTATGCCAGCCGACCACCATATTCTCTTCTATTCTCGAGAAATAGGGATAATAACGCTTTCGAATATGATAACCTATACAGTATATGTTTTTATTATAGGAATCATTTATAAATAGGTAACGACTCTTCACTTTATATAAGTATTATGTCACTTGAAATACAAAATGTACAAAAACAAAACAAAAAACCGAACAAGCATGTACAACTGAACTAAAACAAGCTTCCCTATCTCAACAGGTGTATAGGTAGATAGGTAATCGTGTCTTCTCCGTGTTATCGCCGGCCTATCACCTCATGTTACAGGGACACGTGTCTGATGTAACATGAGGTGTCAAGGGGGGTCACGTGTGTTGATTCGCACCTGTGATAATGACGTCATTTTATCTTATACCTGTGTAAACATTGCACCTTCTGTACAAATCTTAACTCATGGAGTAAAAAGATCGGCCATATAATAATGCTCCGTATTATGTTCTGTATAGCGATTGGTTTTCTCGCAGGCCTTTTTTTTACAGTAAAGAGGTCTGATTTAAGCAAATAGACATCGCGAAAATGGACCTATTAATCATATATGTATTGAAACAAAACTCCGTAGCTACATTTATCATTAAAAAGCTATTGTTTGAGAATATCACATAACCCGGATTTGACCTATATTTGAATGGCGGATGTCGTCGTGACCTATATTTGTATGGCGGATGTCGTCGTGACCTATATTTGTCGATGAAGAAGACGCTTACTCTACCGGAACACTCGGTCTTATTCTTCTTGTATTTTTCAAGTGTCCATATGCAAATTTATATCTTTTGTTCGTATTTCGTCCTTGTTTTGTCGATTTTGATTAATAATTACAGTTTCATTTCAATGTCGGTATTCTCTGTTGTTTTTAAATTGGTTTTTACTTCACGTGAAAGTGGATTAATCGTTTGACCAAGTCATGCTAAGGTCACCAGAACGCGGTGCCTGGTTATTTATGAACACTGACATTTGATGTCAGACAGCAATCGAGTAGCCTCGAAACTGGCGATAGACTCATACTGGGTCATCACCTGTTGTTGTTTATTGTGTTGACAGGTTAAAACAGAACGGTATAATCAGAAGTAGGATTAATTTAAAACAAACAAACAAACAAAACGTGGATTTAAATGTTGTTTTCTTTGAAATGTTTATGCACAAAATTTTATTTTTAGAAGGCTATATTGTTTTAGGGTGTCTCATATTTGTGTGTAATATAATAAGCTATAAAATAGTCAGAGAAAAAATACATTACTAAAGAGGTCAGGTTTTCTCGACTTCCTTTCGTCAATTTTTCTTTTTACTTTGTACATATCTGTTTAATTTCATAGTGAATTATTGTTAGTGTTTAAGTTGATTTACTCATGATTTCCGTGATAATTTTACATGTTGTGACGTAATAAAATACTCCCGAATTAAGGTTTTGTGTTTTATTGCATACGAAAAAATAAACTTTCTTGTATCTTATACGTAGGGCAATGCGTGAAGAGGTAGAGAGACTACATTCTTCTTTTATAAAGTGTAATATACAAATATATATATATTATTTATCTTTATACAAATGTGAGTTTGTGATGATTTGTGTGTCGACAGGACCTACTTCGGTTCACAGACAAGAGATGAAGCAAACAGAAAAGATAAAATCTTCCTTTATCAGTTCCCCTTCTTATCTGCGAGACATTTACGTATAATGTGCATGTTCTCTAAAGGTGCCATCATTCACAGCCAAAACATGAATAGCGGTAACTGTTGTCTCGTAAACATCAACAAAGGCACCAGACTCGCCATGAATAAGACAAAGAATTTGGGGATACAGGTTGCTGACCGGAGCTTCTGTCGTACGCTGAGTTATAAATGGGGACAAGTCCCACGTACGTGTGATGGAGTGCTATATCAAGTACACCCATAATTGTCAAAATCTACAGCATACAAGGCATTCTCATGTTTACTTAAAGAAACAGTAGGTGTGTTTTAACAGAAGGTCGAAGAATGGTTTAATTACCTATGTTATCGGATTCAAGGTCGTTTCCCAAAATTTCCCGGCGAGGCAACTTCAGGTCAATACTCTATGCTACTGCTGCAGGGCCCATTTTTGGTGGGGTGTTGGTCGGTTGGAGTTGAAGACACTTGATCGAATATCTCATTAAATAAGTTAATTTCTTAGATAACATATTAATGAGATTTAATAAGAAATTTGGGATATTGGGTAAAACTAAACTCTCGCCCAATACATTTAACTGCTTTTGCCATGTCTAGTTATTTCCTGGAATTTTGAATAAAATACTGTTTAAACTAAGTTTCTTAAAGACATCACATTTCCTGGACAACCATCCAACACTTAAGAAATACCAACGTGATACTTGATTATTTCTGTTTTCCCATTTCCGTCAAACTGGATAAAATTTGAGAATCCAGACCTCACGTTTCTCGACACTAAATCTGAATAAAGACATGAATTTTGCTCAATTATAAGCATATTTTTTACACATAGAGTAAATCTAGATAGTGGGTGTCAGAAAAGACTGAGTGGAGAGGTTCTAAACAGAACTCACTTGGGCGCATGTACGGGATCATCGAGTTCATGACCTCATTAATTAACATATAGGATATTCAACCCAAACGCTGCGGTCCCATCTCCGCAAGGCCCCGAAGTCTATGTCAGAAGGCAACGACCGCTTTGGGCCTTTTATACTGATCTCTCAGGTTTATTGACATTTAAATGGTGATTTATATGTGGCAGACTGGTTTTTTTATTTGTATACAATACCGCTATGTTTTGTGTATGTTTTGGAGCCTAAAGCAATAACACACTTTGTTGTTTTCTCTTTCGTATGTTTTGTTTCAATTCTAGACGGTTATTTTACAACTACGGCTTCTTCATTCCACATCTGTAGTGTCGTAGTTCTGAGTAACGAAGAAAACATTCAGACAACAAAGTACACTGTTAATAACACGGAGACTAGAGAAGGGAAAACATGTGTTCCGGTGGAAGCAAACATCTTTGGCTTCATCAACGACAGCCGCCATGTCACGTCCTCAATAAGAGTACCTGGGTGGTGATGACGAAATTACAAGGCATATTATGGGACACGTCTACTATAACTACGTATTGCTCAAGGAAATATGGTTCTTCCCGATGAGATGGTCGAAAGGTTCTCCGAAATAATACTTCCTGTCACAATTGGGCAAGCCATAGTTGATTCATTAAAATATTTTCTAACTAATTTTTACGTATGCCAGTTGGTTCTTAAAGCCTGTTCTTGGTGTAATCCGCATGTCATTACTGCTTCGATTACCTGTGTTTAGTCCTGTTTTACATGATATTATTGGTTTGTTTACCTGTGTGCAGTTCTATTTTAGTAATAAAAACACACTTTGTATCTCGTACTATGGCAGAACATGAAATTTCTATCTGATTTCGTTTAGGACAAAGAATGGAAATGAAATATCAAGTCAAGGAGATTTTTTTTTTGTGGGTGCTACATTTGATTTGGATTAAAAACATTTTTGTCGAGTGTAGTAAACAAAGACCAAACGTGGCGAAGAAATCAGCAGGAAAATTATTTTTAAAATGTGTCGAAAGTCAAACTTGATATCGTGATTGTATAGTTGACCGTGATTCATATAGATATTCCCCTTATAGATATGCCCCTTATAGGTATTCCTCTTTTATTAAACATGGAAATTCCAAAAAAACGCTTCCTGTATATAACATCAACAAATTAAAAACCTTCCATCCCCTCACTTCCATTCGTTACTTCCGGTGTGTGTAATACTCGCGCATGTGGTTATGATAATGCCGTTCTACAATGGATGAATTGGCATTACGTAACACAGAACGTGACATTGGTAATTCCAAATACACGCAGTGGTATACATATGATACCGTTGTAAAACAAGCCCCCTTTGATCTCTTGCCTTCATATGTTTCTGTAAGCTCAGCAAAAATATATAAACGATCATGCTGGGGAATTGCTTATGTATGGTTTCTGTAGATATCAATCAACATGTGATAACAATATACCGCTCCTAATAATGCATTCTTGATTATTAGGTTTTGGACAAAAATATTTAGAAAGAAAACTGACTTCAATTCATAACTGCGTGAAGACTTTTGATTTGAGTGTAGAGTTAATGATTTGTGTGCATCTACTGACAGTTAAAAAAAAACTCGACAGTGGAAATGTTTCCTTGTTTCAAAAATCCAATATTGGAAATAAAAAATGACTTATGGGGCTATTGTTCCTTCCCACCCAGACATTTTCGACTTTTTCATTTTCCTCAGTCGCATCCTGCGTATCACCTCTGATGTCTTTAATGTGTTTAAAGTCTTAATGATTTCATTAAAACAATAGCTAAACTTTTATGCCGTCCACTCTGAAAATGATACCTTGTAAAATGATATTTATATACATCAAAACTTGATTATGGATTCAAACAGAAATCAGTCTGCATGTTTGGTAAACAAAGTAGTTGTTGCCAGGAAACAGCGGTGTTACATCAACCATCAGCCTATCAACGCGAGGTTTACAAAAACACAAAGAATACCCACACAATAACAAACAAAATCGTAAGTACAACTATTATAAAACAACTTTAAGGCCGAGGTAAAATATCAGGAGACATTATAGTATGACGAATCTTTTGAAGAACTACGGGGAGAAAAATATAGTTCTCCGGAAGGGTAAATGTTTTCTGCTTCGTCTATGGCATCTATAGATTCGGGTACTATCACGTTCTCAAACTAAGAACCAGGGTAATGAAAACAGAACCATCAGCCTTGTCAACGTGCACAACACCTCTGATTGTCACTATCGAGGTAATTTGGCGAGTGAGAGTGTGTGGTGCCCCTTGATTTAAAGATCTACAATGTGTATCTGATCGACATGGTCAGAAAGGTCTTGATATCTAAACATAGCACATCGTCAGTGGATCTGATGATGGAATAGAAGGAATTCGCAAGGTGGCTACTTTTTTCGTAAAGCTCTTCAGTAAAATCCGCCTCGTATGAAATAAAAGCCAAGTTGGCTGAAAGAGAGGTATAGTTTGTTCATATGAGTATGATTCTAGAACTGTGATACTCGTTAATACATGCCATCATCCACTTCACATTACAGATCAGGGCGGTTTTATAAATGTCGAATACTTATCAACGAAAAGCATCTGTTCGTGGGTGTTATTGCTGATCTGAACCTTGGGCTGATGACAAATCTAAAATCACCTTCAACCACACAGCAATAAGCTCACTTCATTTGGTCTAAAATGACTACTAGCCTCTACGCATATGTAACTACCGTAAATGTCCAACTGATTTCTCTACAAGTTTATCTCAGCTTCCAAGCGTGTGTAAATACCGTAAATATCCAACTGATTTCTCTACTGGTTTATCTCAGCCTCCAAGCGTATGTAAATACCATAAATGTCTTACTGATTTCTCTACTAGCTTATCACAGCCTCCAAGCGTAAGTAAATACCGTAAATATCCAACTGATTTCTCTACTAGGTTAAATCTTCTTAGTTTGAACCTTAAAACTAGAATCAGACGGACATTAAAATTATTAGTTTCCATTTATTACTCATCTCGATGTTCAAGAGACCGGATACAGAATATACAATATTATATAATCTGGTTGTGTTGGTGTTTGTAATAACATGGTGTATGTATAGATAAATCAAATTCCTAGAAACACTTCAATGATTTAGAGAACTTAGAAGTGGATATCTCCCTCCGGTTGACTCACCATACTCGGAATTTTGAATGAGTTCTTCCTCACAGAGGAGGTTAATTCTATTCGTGGAAGTCATTCAAACACTGGAAGTAATATTTGTTTACAATTTTGAATAGCGATTGTGGTACAAAAATACATAGCTAACTTCCTCTTCTCAATGTGTACTTCACCGATTAACTTTTTTAAGTTTCACTCACGTGACAAAAACAATGTTCTTCGCTGAGATTGGGGACACAGCGGGAAATTAACACAAGATTACCAAATATAGAACGTTGGAGATAATTTTGATTAGAAAGAAATATTTATAATATATATCTGGTTTTCCTGGAATATTTGACATGGTCACAAAGCGCCCAGTTCCGTACATTGTGTTAATATTCGCAGTAGTGTAATTATCACTTATGTCGGTAACGATGGAAAGTACTAGTATATATAATGATCCTCTCATACGTATGATGTCCATTTGATACAATTTCAGCTGAATTAATAAAGTGATCCTGCTGACTAATCTGTGATGAATGCGTCAGCATGATGTTGATTGTTAGTAAAACACCAGTTTGTTTTGACCTGAATGTAAAGTGTCTGCTTGTTGTCGACTTGTTAGATATCAGTTATTGTTGATCGTTAGTAAAATATCAGATTGTTGTTGATTTGTCAGTAAAAGATAAGTTTACTGTTGATTTATCAGTAAAACATCAGTTTGTTATTGATTTGTCAGTAAAACATCTGCGTGTTGTTGATTTGTCAGTAAAACATCAGTTTACTGTTGATTTGTCAGTAAAACATCAGTTTGTTATTGATTTGTCAGTTAAACATCAGTTTGTTATTGATTTGTCAGTAAAACATCTGCGTGTTGTTGATTTGTCAGTAAAACATCAGTTTACTGTTGATTTGTCAGTAAAACATCAGTTTGTTATTGATTTGTCAGTTAAACATCAGTTTACTGTTGATTTGTCAGTAAAACATCAGTTTGTTATTGATTTGTCAGTTAAACATCAGTTTACTGTTGATTTGTCAGTTAAACATCAGTTTACTGTTGATTTGTCAGTAAAACATCAGTTTGTTATTGATTTGTCAGTAAAACATCAGTTTGTTGTTGATTTGTCAGTAAAACATCAGTTTACTGTTGATTTGTTAGTAAAACATCAGTTTGTTGTTGATTTATTAGTAAAACATCAGTTTGTTGTTGATTTGTCAGTAAAACATCAGTTTGTTGTTGATTTGTCAGTAAAACATAAGTTTGTTGTTGATTTGTTAGTAAAACATCAGTTTGTTGTTGATTTGACAGTAAAACATCAGTTTACTGTTGATTTGTCAGTAAAACATCAGTTTGTTGTTGATTTGTTAGTTAAACATCAGTTTACTGTTGATTTGTTAGTTAAACATCAGTTTGTTGTTGATTTGTCAGTAAAACATCAGTTTACTGTTGATTTGTCAGTAAAACATCAGTTTACTGTTGATTTGTTAGTTAAACATCAGTTTGTTGTTGATCGTTAGTAAAACATAAGTTTACTGTTGATTTGTTAGTTAAACATCAGTTTGTTGTTGATTTGTTAGTAAAACATAAGTTTACTGTTGATTTGTTAGTAAAACATCAGTTTGTTGTTGATTTGTCAGTAAAACATAAGTTTACTGTTGATTTGTCAGTAAAACATCAGTTTGTTGTTGATTTGTTAGTAAAACATAAGTTTACTGTTGATTTGTCAGTAAAACATCAGTTTGTTGTTGATTTGTTAGTAAAACATAAGTTTACTGTTGATTTGTCAGTAAAACATCAGTTTGTTGTTGATTTGTCAGTAAAACATCAGTCTGTTTGATTTGTTAGTTAAACGTCAGCTTTTTGTTTATTTATTAGTAAAACAGCAGCTTGTTCTTGACTTGATTTGCGTCGTTAGTAAATTATCAGTATGATTTTTTTTTTATTAAATTAAGGCAAGTACAGAATATCTTGACGAACACTTTAAGTATTTCTATTTATACAAAATTCTCTCGTGTTGCAGACTTTTGTGATTGACTTGGTGTAGATTACATTTCCACGGGGTTATTGCTGGTGGCCGGGACAGAACATTCCACTACATCTTGTTAAACCTTCAAAGCCCACCTGTTATACATGCTTTCACACATGTCGGGATATCTGTTGTCTGAACTCACGCATTCCGACTAATCTATCGACATGTGTCGTCTGTAAATGGTGAGGAATTACGAGGGCTATGTTATCCTGTTGCACAGTGCATCAGCCGCTCGTTCTTTGTAGTAACATGCGGTGCAGTATGAGGTCATATCATAGACTGTGTCAGTGTGCCGAGCTGAAGGCAATGTAGAAAGCCATTAGCCATTCTTTTTCATCTTCATGACTTACGCCTTTGATTACAGTAAGGGTTATATAATGATTACTCCCGTGTGATAACATTGATCACGAGACTTTCTCCGTGTATCCATACCTGCCCCTCCGCCATTGTGTCTGTGTACACCTATAAAATAGGACACTCGACCAATCTCTTACATTTACAGCATGTTACTCACGTTCCAATTCATTGCTTTAAGGGTGGGAATTCAAGATGCATATTTACGGATCAATAATTAATTTAAACAATGAATGTTTCAGTAAATGGTGTTATAATCGTATGACACGCATTGCTATTTTTTATGAACTGGCTATAACAATGTATTTTATAAGACATATTCTTGAAACACCAATGTAATTGTCATAAATAGATTGGTGACGTAGCAGCCGTCATGTGACCAAATAATGTGAGGGTCAAGTGATCAAAAAGTGCCTTTTGCCTTTCACCACGCTGCAACAGGATATGTAGAGCAGATGATACAATAGAAAAAGTCTATCAGAGTCGCAACACGTGTGATCGGGTGGCTCAGTGCTAATGTACTCGCCTTTCATCAGACTTCGTTTTCCCTTTCGGACCTGAAGAGGTAGAGGTCACCTATATGACCACCCAGGTTCATCTCAAAGCAAGACCCTTCATTGGGTCATTTCACTGACCACTCCGGTTTCCTCTCACAACATGACCCTTTGTGTGGTCAGTGAAATGAGCACTCCGATTTCCTCCCACAGCATGAACCTTCGTTGAGTCACATGACCCACTATTGTTTCCTCCCTCAATAGCAACCTGGGTCACACGACTTGTTCAGGTTGCGTAATGTTGTGTTGTACTTGTCATTTTTTTTTGAAATCTGATATAGAACACATATTGAATGATGGTTCTTTTGCACTTCTTCATCTAGATTTTGATTTTGACATTTCATTAATTTTCTTTCTTCATTTCTTCGTTCGCCCCCAAGATAGCAGATACCAAGACTTTATGACCTCAACATCACTGACGCGTCCTATCAGGACCAACAGCAGTATGGTACAGTTTAATTCATTTTGGCTCTATTTGTATTCAACTCTCGGTTTATATTGTGTGAACTTCCTTGCTAACATCACTACATTAACATGTTAATTAACACTTTAATGAGTATTATCTATACACTTTACCTGTTGAGTGTCCATGTAACAAATCAAAACAATTAACCTTTGTATTGTATTTACAATTAATTATACACGTAATTAAATAGATTTCTATCTCGCTCCCTCGTTATAGATTCATTAATTTAAATGAGCTATTGTCCTTAATCACAATAACGTTTAAGAGGACAATGGGACCAGTTCTTCTTAAAATCACATTATTCTCTATCCATTACACCGGTACCTACCCAGACTGTCAACAAAAGGACATGATAGCTCACTCTACGTTGTGGAATGTATATATACGTGACGGGACAAATATTATGCAAATTAATGTATTGTTTACAAATAAGGTAAAGACGCAATATATCACTGATTTGGCGCCAATGATAGCATGTATACCAGTACACAGATACAGAATTGTCATGATAAGGAGATTTAAACCGACTAAGGATAACTGGATCCAGGCGAGGCGTGTAAACGCCCTGAAAGGGCCCTAATGTCACGAGATACCTGTTCACGGAGTATCTGATGAGATCTTGTATGATTGCATTCCTAACACGACGAGGAATTTGTGAATGGCAAGTAAAGTGCAAAAGTACAATGTCGGTTTAAAGTATTTAAACATTGTCTCAAAAGTCTGACTTAATATTGGTATATAACAGAGTGGACATCATTGTTATCCGTATCGATAAAAAAATACATTTGTTTTAGTTTGTCAGAGACGGGTGATTTTATAAGAATCGTTTACAGCGTCTCACTAAGGCAATCTATTACAACCCCATTAAACTATTACATACCGATAACATTGTTATCAATTGTCATTTTCCCGACTATGGGTATCGTTATTTTAGCGGTATTTGTACATGTGTTTCTTCCTTCACAGATTGGCGAAACGCAAGTACATTCACATCCCTTTGTCAATTTTCCATTTACATACCTGTTAGACCCAAGAGGATGTTTGCATTAGATATTGCAGCTGCTCTGTATTGCAATGTTACTAAGATTCATAAAGCGGACCGCGTTATATGAATGGTTCTAAGATTCTAAATCACCAACGATCAGCATAATTATTATCGACCTAAATAACTAACAATCAGTATAAAATATCCAGTCCTCAACATCCTGTTCATTTGCATAGAGTCACGTGTCTAAACGTTTACGACTGTATATATAGACATTATCGATTGTCTTTACACAAATTTCTATATGGAGACAAATCACGGCTATTTTGAGAAGATGGGAGTGTGTAAACGCGTAAAAGACAAAAATAGGTAAAGATTGAAAGGTAGAGGATGACGCATTGTAAACTCTTAAAACAGTTACAGTTTAAAAATGAATGTTATTAATCTGATTAAAACCCCTCTGAGGAATTTCATTGTCTCGAATGATTGTCAATTTTGAAAATCCTGTTTAATGATACATATAGGGAAATGGTAGGAAGTCGGAACCACCTGGTACCACTTCCTGTTTGTGTCAGTGAGGAGGGTATCGTGGTGTGTCCTTCCGGTTGTCATTTGGTACTAGGCTTTGGCGACTTGTGTTGACGCAACGCAAATTTTCGGTCCAAGGCATCACTGACGAGTCCTGGAAGGAAGGACCAAACAGCTGTATGATGTCCTTAACATCACTGACGAGTCCTGGAAGGAAGGACCAAACAGCTGTATGATGTCCTTAACATCACTGACGAGTCCTAGAAGGACCAAACAGCTGTATGGTGTCCCTAACATCACTGACGAGTCCTGGAAGGAAGGACGAAACAGTTGTATGATGTCTCTAACATCACTGACGCGTCCTAGAAGGACGAAACAGCTGTATGGTGTCCCTAACATCACTGACGAGTCCCATAGGGACGAAACAGTTGTATGATGTCCCTAACATCACTGACGAGTCCTAGAAGGAAGGACGAAACAGCTGTATGATGTCTCTAACATCACTGACGAGTCCTAGAAGGACGAAACAGCTGTATAATGTCCCTAACATCACTGACGAGTCCCAGAGGGACGAAACAGTTGTATGATGTCCCTAACATCACCGACGAGTCTTGGAAAGAAGGACCAAACAGCTGTATGATGTCCCTAACATCACTGACGAGTCCTAGAAGGAAGGACTAAACAGCTGTATGATGTCCCTAACATCACTGACGAGTCCTGGAAGGAAGGACCAAACAGCTGTTTGATGTCCCTAACATCAATGACGAGTCTTGGAAGGATGAAACAGATGTATGATGTCCCTAACATCAATGACGAGTCTTGGAAGGAAGAAACAGCTGTATGATGTCCCTAACATCAATGACGAGTCCTTGAAGGACAAAACAGCTGTATGATGTCCCTATCGTCACTGCGAGAGTTAGAAGGACCAGATGGCTGTATGATGTCCCTAGCATCACTGACGAGTCCTAGAAGGAAGAAACAGCTGTATGATGTTAAATGTTATGATGTTAAAACAACGGTATGATGTCCCTAACATCACCGACGAGTCTTGGAAAGAAGGACCAAACAGCTGTATGATGTCCCTAACATCACTGACGAGTCCTGGAAGGAAGGACCAAACAGCTGTTTGATGTCCCTAACATCAATGACGAGTCTTGGAAGGAAGGACGAAACAGCTGTATGATGTACTTAACATCAATGACGAGTCCTAGAAGGACGAAACAGCTGTATGATGTCCCTAACATCAATGACGAGTCATGGAAGGAAGGACGAAACAGCTGTATGATGTACTTAACATCAATGGCGAGTCTTGGAAGGAAGGACGAAACAGCTGGATGTCCCTAACATCACTGACGAGTCTTGGAAGGATAATGACGTGAATGATCTCCATTCTTTTCCGTGTTCTTCTCTGTAGGAAATACCTGGAATATTTTAGTTGTGTACAAATACAAACATGCATATCAAAATACAACTCTGAACATATTTTTGTGAAATACTATTAAATTATTGCTTGTTTTAAATCTTTTATTGTTTTAATTTAGACATTAACACTCGATATTATGGATTTCTCTCGTCGTTCCTCCCTTATTGATACGAGAACTGGGCATTTAAAATTCGTTGAATTTGGTATGTGACCTGGTTAACTCCATAACGAGTCTTGCTTGTTATGTAAGTGTGGTGCACGAGTACTTTTAAGATTTCCTTCACTCGGTTCACACGACACCTAGCCAGGGTCTCTCCAGTCCAGTTCCTCCGTATTGGAGTGTTCTCTCTGTTATGGGAACTAGCACATGGACTTGAAGAGGAGTTAATTTGCCATACTGATATCGTTCTACTGTATATCGAATTCGCTTTGTTTTTTTTTCCATGGGAACATCTATTCAAGGGAAGGCTAGATCACCGGAAATTGAAGGTTAATTTGAGGGTGTTCTCTGGGAAGTTTGCTCAAAGAATTATATACAATCAGATAAAATAATGCTTTACTATGTACTGAAGCACGTGAAAAACACGTGTCTGTTTAAAATAAAATATTAATAGAAATAAAACCATGACCTCATCTGGCTAAAACAAGATCGGCACTCTCAGAAGTCCTCAAGCATTCAAGAAACGAAAGGAACTTCAACCAAATTCAATGTTTCAGTAGTCTAGATGTTGCAAAAAACAACTTTTGAATTATACAAAATTCTTTCTTGATTAGTAAATCTAATCTTATTTCATTTTTTCAAATTCAATTAAAAATATGGTCACTTTGAGTTTTGCGTCCCTCACGAGGGCCTCCAGTCAGACAGGGGACCACCGGCCACCCAGTAGACCCCATAAAAACCCAAATCAGCTAGCACGTCATCAGTCATGTCTCACCGATATTCAGGAATTCAGACTAACACATGTAGTCTGGGTTTTTTTAAGTATGGGTCGCATTTATAACCTGGAAAAAATAAGTAGTTCAGCATTTTTTATTGAATCTGTTCCCTTTTAACACAAATGAAGGCATGTGTTGCGACACAGGTTTAATAAACCGCAATGGAGAAGCGGTTTGCAGGTCAGGGACACCAGTGTATAGCAAAGATAACACATGAAAAGAAGCATGGTTTCATTCCTTAATTAATTGCATTTATTTCAACTTGACCTGAACATATGTAACATGTGTTTTTCTCTGAAGGGAGGCAACATTTAATTAAGGATTTTGATTTCTGGAAATAGAATCCCCAAACATACATGTTATTTTGAATACCGCTGTCTCAGCAGACGTTAGCCCCAATCAGCATGTAAAAACAACAGGGAATAATACCGACATAAAACCAAACCCGAGACGCCATCTCTTCCGGAACATCCGGTCTTTCTCCCTTGTGCTTTTTTCAAGAGACTCCATGAAAATCTATAATTGTGTTTCTGTTGTGTTGTCGTTTAATTGATTTTGGGTTTGAATTATGGTTTCGATATTATGTCGGTATTCTTTGTTGTTTTTTAAAACAAGGACAAAATACGGACAAAACTACAGTACAATGAGAATAAGACCATGCGTCCCGAAAGAGTAAGCGTCTTCTTCCTCGAGCGACACCCGCAGTGTAAGTTTAGGTAAAATCTGGGTTAATGTACGGGATTTATATTTAGTACAATAAGAAATTATACAGTAAAACGACAAATATACATTGTATCAAATCTCATTCAATAACTATACTTACATTTACACTTGTTAATTAGCATATGTCAGTGTGGTTTAAGATAGAACACATATTTCATATTAATGATTTTTCCTTCACCTATATTACATGGTCAGACAACTAGAACTCTGTTCTATTGAGGACATCTCTCACGTTGGATGTGATGCGTAACATATTGCTACGCATTCTAATTAATTTTATTGTAATGGATTGCCATGATTAATTCTAGTTTTCATACACGATTTAATGACTTTGTGGTTGTAATTAACATATCATGCACGTGTTATGCAATGTGCAGTAAATATAGTTATACCATTTTTTGATATACGATGATGCCATCCAGAAGAAAGTGGTATGGAATCCAACAATTAACTCGGAAATCTAGGAGACTTTAACCAGGGTTGTTTTCGTTTATGATGTTCAAACGATTAGACCGGTTGGGCCAGAGTTGTTCGTTTATGAAATTAAGACGGACCTGATGATTTTATATTGTTTTCAGACGAGCCTTCACAAAGACTTCAAAGGTCTGTATTAACATCTGCAGGTCCGTCAAGATATATGTTTAAAATGTTACATTTAAAAACTGTCGAACCGGTTTGTCCGCATAAACGAACGGGCCCCAGGAGTAATGACCCTATTCGGCAGATCCCGTTTCTTCCAAAACATTGATGAAGATTTCCGGAACCAGCCGATTGAGATGGGAGTTCAGTACGTTTAGCGATACTGACGGCCCATTCCAAACCCTAGCCAATACCGACGGAATAACTCGTCGTAACTCGGCTGTTTCCGTACCTACTGGCGATATGGAAATATTAAGACATTGACGAGGAGTTCGGAAACACTCGTTATAACTCGACTGTTTCCGTAACTACTGGGGACATTGACGAGGAGTCCGGAAATACTCCTCACAACTCGGGAGATTCTGTAACGGCATTAATCAGTGGATGAAGGAATTAGGTACCTATGGGTATCGAGAAAATGAAGAATATATAGTGTCGACGCTTCCCGATGCTTGATGAAAAATACCGAAATCAGGCGAGGTAGGTCAGTCGATTATTTCAATACACTTTAAAATATGGAACTGAAGAAGAAGAAGAAGAAGAAGAAGAAGAAGAAGAAGAAGAAGATGATTATGCCTTTCGGGCATAAATATGAATTCCCTGATTTATACACACAGCGGACATTGACACCGCAGCTGAAAGCTTGATGTTTACGTTTGAACAAACTGCCATATGCGTGCATACATTCTAAATATGGTATATAATAAAATGTCTGGATAAAGGCAAATGTCAACAGCGTGACATCGTTATATATTATCACATTAAGCTGATAATGAAATTTGACTCTTAAATCATCACAACACATCAGAACCCTCACAACCATAAATATACCGTACACAAAGGCGATTTATAAATAGAGATATGTTTGTTTGTTTTTTTTTTTTTGCTTGGTTTTGGCATTCAGAATCTTTTTTTCTAATCCATATTTCAGAATTATATGCTAATATTGGTCTCACGAGATGATTTTCATCTTTTGTTTTGTGAATAGTCTTTTATTGTAAACAAGTACATTTAAACTCTTATTAGATATTAGATATGAGATATAATGACGTGTGTTGTTATCCGGGTTGTCACACTATCTCCATATACATGTAGTTATCTAAACGTTGCTAAATAATGAGATGTCAACTTGAACTGTGGAAATATAAATTATTTAAATAAACGCCAGGACAAAAACATTCATGATAAACTCACCATCAGTTGGAAGGAAGAACATAATATAATACATACAGTATTAGAAAATAGTTAAATTTCCATTATAACTTTAGACGTATAAAGAATCAACAGTTAATATTGATGCCTATACATTGTATGATATACACTTAATACAAATTCATTTCATTATTTTATAATTAATTTTTCTTTGTTTTCATGGTAAATACTCAAATGTGATTGGTCGAAAAATTCTTTTCATTCTTCTATGAAAGAAAAATAAATAAATGGCGCGAAAAACGTGACGTCACAATACGGCAATTGACGTTGCGTATTGATTTGAGAAAAAGAATCCCATATAAAATCAGTGAAATTGTACATAAGACATGTTTTAAATTAGAAAATCATTCTCAAAAATTAATTATAAGCGTTGATGTCAATTATGTTTTAGTTTCATCGGGAAAAAAAATGACATCAATGCTTAAGTGAAGTACAACTGTAACAATATTAACTTTAAATTAAAAAAACCCAGCAATTACACTACAAATTGGATTCGGAAATAATCCAGATTCAGATTCTTTATTTCTTTGTGTTTTTCAACACATCAGAGAGACATTACAAAACAATACAATGTAATATAGTATGACACAATACACAATTACCAAAGTACATGTCCATTACACTTACTATATATATAATCCATAGTACGGATGGACTGGACACAGATGAGTTAAATAAATTCTCGGCATAACAACGCGAGCTAACTTCCAGACCACACACCCATCTATTTCAGACTTTCCTATACCGGTGGACTAATGGTAGTACAGTTTGTAGTCCTCTTGGTATCTTTGTTTTGTTTTTCGGCATAACCGTATAATATTCTTTTGGCCCCGGATATGACGCGACAGGTGGCGTTACTGGTCAAGATGAAGTATGTGATTGGTCTATGAAGCGGTAAATGCAAAATGCAGATATGCAGTTAAAAACGAAACAAAGTTAAGATTGAATCCAAGCTGAACAAGTGGTGCATATTTTCAAATAACACATTAATAAAATTATATTCCTTATTCAAATGCAGTCTTATCATCACCAAAAATGATTCAAACTGATATAATTTTGTTATCCGTGCTGAAACGCATTAGTTCGTTAATTTATTTTACCAGCAATTTTACATCATAACCACCAGCATTAAAACTATGCCGTTTATCTTTTTTAAAGATATTTCTTGTTTTGTTTTGTTTTTGTTTTTAACTATGTATACCTGTGAAACTTATAATATGCTTCTAACAACTATAGAAAACAAACAACATGTTATTAGAAGGGCGTTGGTAAACATACAAATATATATATTTTACAGTTTGGATTTTCGTTGTCAACAATCTGCCCTTTCATCACCACATCCTCTCAAAGACATATGATAAAACCTAAAGAGAAGAGCAGCTATATCCATCATGATGTCTAGCATGATGGCGGATGTAGTCTAGTCTGAAGTATGAATGGATCATTGAGGGGGAACGGTCAATCTCCTCTAACGACCGAGTAGTCACAGCGGTTTACCTACAGCCACGACAAAAACCACTCCCGATATAGAGGCGTATTTTAACATTAACTGTGTGTTTTTATTAGAATGACACTAGCTTTATGATAATTGGTGTTTAATGGTCCCTTATTCCAATGTAAGTGATTTTATTCCGATTCGTATCATGTCCTTTCAACAACAACAGACATTTTTTTTCTGTTACGTCAGGCGAAATGCTTTATAGAGCTTTAATTGATTCCTGTCACATCATGTAATACACACACACATATACACGTGTACAGCATCCTGATAGGTGAGTTATTAGATGCATAAACTGTTGAATCATACAGAAGTCAGCAACTCAAAATATCTAAACAACAGTATGGTCCAGATTTATTCTATATTCAAAATGACTATATCATTGTACAATGATTTGCTAAGTCAGACCTTTTTCGATGTAAATTGTGTAATTTGATTGCTTGACCTACATTTGACGAGGCCTTTGTTTCATTTATTGTGTATTGACGGATACATTGTTTTATCTGTACGAGGAAGAGATCATATAACATAAAACACTTCCCGATCGATGTTTGTTTATGATTTTTTAGGGAGATCCCCAAATTTTCCCTTTGTCGACAGGAGTATACAATACTGTGGGCTTCCTGATACATATGCGTGATCCTAACTTTGTATACGTTGAAGAAAATGTGAGACACAATACATGGAAACTATTCTATTGTTATACATCAGAAGAAATCAAGTTTCACTACAGCATACCAGGGGAAACTAAATTGTTACTTCACGGGGGCAATAAAGTGTAGTGGAATTAAACACAGATAATATAACTGTATTACACACGGGTAATGCAAATATAATAAATATGGAATATGTAACTGTATCAAATAGGGTAAGTGTAAACTGTAAACACTAGTTAGGTAAAATGAAAACATCGATGTTCATTGCAAGTCTCGATGCACTAAAGTTTACGACACAGGTTTGAAGAAAAGGAAATCATACGAATATACAGAACAACGATGTTTTGTCTAAAACAACTAACAGTATCAGATGTTACAGCTATCAATACATTATTGAACGTACGCCTCAATTCTTCTTTGTTCAAAAGCAAAATCCTTTTAACAATATCATACATGCATGTATAGCTTCCTTTGATCTACATATCAGCCACGAAATAAAACACTACACACAGCGGTACGTAAAGTATACACCCTGATATCACACGTGCTCGATTTTAAACTTACTCCCGGCGTAACGTATTGCAAGCATTTTCCCGAATTAATATCATTCTTTAAATATTTTACCTAATAGTCATCAGAAAGGTATTAAACCCGACACAATCACGACAGATACTAACGAAGTAAACTTATATCTCTTCTAAAGAAAAACCCAGCGACAAGAAAATCAGAAACCCATCAAAACCGGAAGTTCGTCATGAACCCATCTAAAAAACGAAACGGAAACCGAAATGATACACGTCCCGGTTAACACGGTCGATACTAGTATGTCTCACTACACCGGTTAACACTCAACTCCCACAAAATGTCTCAAACACCACATCGCGTCTCACACACTCAGACACCACACCATGTCTCACACACTCAGACACCACACCATGTCTCACACACTCCAACACCACACCATGTCTCACACACTCAAACACCACACCATGTCTCAAACGTTCGCATCCCACACCATGTCTCACACACTCAAATACCACACCATGTCTCAAACACTCAAACACCACACCATGTCTCACACACTCAAACACCACACCATGTCTCACACACTAAACACCACACCATGTCTCTCACACTCAAACACCACACCATGTCTCACACACTTAACACCACACCATGTCTCACACACTCAAACACCACACCATGTCTCACACACTCAAACGCCACACCATGTCTCACACACTCAAACGCCACACCATGTCTCACACACTCAAACACCACACCATGTCTCACACACTCAAATACCACACCATGTCTCACACACTCAAATACCACACCATGTCTCACACACTCAAACACCACATCGCGTCTCACACACTCAAACACCACACCATGTCTCACACACTAAACACCACACCATGTCTCACACACTCAAACACCACACCACGTCTCAAACACTAAACACCACACCATGTCTCAAACACTCAAACACCACACCATGTCTCGCACACTAAACACCACACCATGTCTCGCACACTCAAACACCACACCATGTCTCACACACTCAAATACCACACCATGTCTTAAACACTCAAACACCACACCATGTCTCAAACACTAAACACCACACCATGTCTCGCACACTCAAATACCACACCATGTCTCACACACTCAAACACCACACCATGTCTCACACACTCAAACACCACACCATGTCTCACACACTCAAACACCACACCATGTCTTAAACACTAAACACCACACCATGTCTCACACACTCAAACACCACACTATGTCTCACACACTCAAATACCACACCATGTCTCACACACTCAAACACCACACCATGTCTCACACACTCAAACACCACACCATGTCTCACACACTCAAACACCACACCATGTCTCTCACACTCAAACACCACACCATGTCTTAAACACTAAACACCACACCATGTCTCACACACTCAAACACCACACCATGTCTTAAACACTAAACACCACACCATGTCTCACACACTCAAACACCACACTATGTCTCACACACTCAAATACCACACCATGTCTCACACACTCAAATACCACACCATGTCTTAAACACTAAACACCACACCATGTCTCACACACTCAAACACCACACTATGTCTCACACACTCAAATACCACACCATGTCTCACACACTCAAACACCACACCATGTCTTAAACACTAAACACCACACCATGTCTCACACACTCAAACACCACACCATGTCTTAAACACTAAACACCACACCATGTCTCACACACTCAAACACCACACTATGTCTCACACACTCAAATACCACACCATGTCTCACACACTCAAATACCACACCATGTCTTAAACACTAAACACCACACCATGTCTCACACACTCAAACACCACACTATGTCTCACACACTCAAATACCACACCATGTCTCACACACTCAAATACCACACCATGTCTTAAACACTCAAACACCACACCATGTCTTAAACACTAAACACCACACCATGTCTCACACACTCAAACACCACACCATGTCTTAAACACTAAAAACCCAACACCATGTCTCACACGGTCATACCCAACACAATATGTCTCACACACTTAAAAACACTGCATCATGACATATAGTATCTACGATAGTGACTAAAGCAAGTCTATAATGACAATGCGCCATGTGTTTTTTTTATTTATATATAGCACTGTGGACTTTGTACCCTACTGTTCACTGTGCATGTTTTGCCTGCGTGCTCCTTCTTCGTCTGCTGAAGCGTGGGCGAGATGTGATGCTCATCACTGCGTGGTATCTTGTTAGGGAAGAAGCATCAACACGAGACGAGACCACCAACGAGTCGGGCGAGCGAGAGTAATCAGAACTTTGTCGGAGCAGCCACAAAGGGCGTTACAATGGTGCTCGGTGTGTTCGCTGCAATTTGTCTGGAAGAGCACTCAGACACAGACGGTGTATTCATTGAACTGGCTTCACAAGGAAAAACATACACAGTCGACAACATCTTAACAACATTTTAAGGAAACATGAGATATTGTTCGACATAGTACAGACACCGAAACACATAGTAACGTCATTTAGACATAACAAACACTAACACAGCATTTGCAGAAAAACGGGAAATTCCTGTTACGGGTTTTTTTTTGCCTATATTTCCTATTTATAAACTTCCTTAAAGGACAAAAAATTATTGTCGAAAAATATTTTGTTTTGGAGCAGTTTAATTTCAATCAAGAAAACACTGCATTGTGAAGTGACATATCCGGGTCCAAAACGACTGTACCTACTTCATTTTCATCACGTGTGCGCGTCACCGAGATATCTCTTGGGGAAGATGTAACTTGTGTGGGCGACAACACAATATGTTACAACGATCGCGTAAGAACTGGGCTATAATGTATTGATTTTACGCATGCGTATTGTTGAAGTTTGTTTATTTTTCTCAAGATTGATTCGAGTTTTCCATCATCGGATCCATGACGGATACAGAGGCGTTTTCCTGGTGACCCACGTGACATCCTCCAGACAATCATGCACATCCAAGGATTTTGAAGTTAATTTGCCTTTTTTTTTTACAAATGATTTTCTGCTCGGTTCCATTAGTTACAAATCTTCAGCACAGCTAAGTTGATTTCCATAAAGAATATCGATCTATAAACATTCCTGTTTCCAATCAGTTCAGGATATACAGCAGACACTTTCGATATGTAAAACAAAACAGCAATTTTAACTCCAAATCGATATAACGAGCACAACATTATCAACAAAATAGCATCTGCCCGCTTCATCGACTACACACAGCATGTTGACCTAGGTTTTATGTAATGGAGCGAAAACCTAAACGTCCTAGATAATTTAAAACGATAAGATGTTATTTAAGACATTTCTTTGTAGAAACATTTCTAGTTCATTTCTTTCATTCCTGATATAATCTCACATTAATGACGAATGGTCAACTCTTTTCCTTCAGAAAGTATTTACTCGACAATTAATTCAAGAATTATCATTTTTCGCTTCTTTCGGAAGAGCCTAATGACAAACTATCACTTCTATATCGGTCCCTTTGCATAGAATCTAATCAACATTATAGCCTATTTTCAACAAATTATGTATCTCTCCTTTCATTTTCTATATATCCCTTCTGGACTTCCGAATTTAATACCCCAAAGCATCAGTGACGATTCCTAGAAGGACGAAACAGCTGTGTGATGTCCCTAGCATCAATGACGAGTTCTAGAAGGACGAAACAGCTGTGTGATGTCCCTAACATCAATGACGAGTTCTAGAAGGACGAAACCGCTATATGATGTCCCTAGCGTCAAGGGAACGATACAGCTGTGTGATGTCCCTATCATCACTGGCGGGTCCTAGAAGAACGAAACAGACTTATGTGTCATAGAAAGATAAAAGAACTGTATGTTGTCCCTAGCTTGTTCACTTCTTTGATGAGTCCTAGAAAGACAGAACAGCTGTATGATGTCCCTAACATCACTGACGAGTCCTAGAGGGACTCATACAGTTGAATGATGACCTATGAGTCATAGAAGACAAAACAGATATGTGTTCCCTAGCTCTTTGACGAGTCATGTTAGGACAAAACAGCTGTATGTTGTCCCTATCATTACTGACGAGTCCTCGAAGGACGATACAGACAACTGTATGATGTCCCTGGACTTTCTGACGAGTCCTAGAAGGACAAAACAGCTTTATGTTGTCCCTATCAACACGGACGAGTCCACGAAGGACGTTACAGCTGTGTGTTGTCCTTGGCTCCTTTGACGAGTCCTGGGAGGACAAACAACTGTATTATGTCCCTATCATCACGGACGAATCCTTGAAGGACGAAACAGCTTTATGCTGTCCTTAGCTGTTTAGAATGACAGAATGGCTGTATGACTCAAAAATGTCTGATATTTTTCAATTAGACCTAATGTATTTATTAGTATACTCATATTACGCTTTTCACCTGTATACATTTTGTACAACCTTACACAACGCCAACACTAAAGACTGGTATCAATGTTCAATATATTGGAAATGGAATGGTATAAACATTACGAGGACATTCTCACATCCACGTAAAACACACAGCTAGCTTACGTTTACACGAACGCGTGGTTGATGCTATTTTCGGAAATAGACATATATATATCTACCTCTGGCAATACATAGCGAATAAAACCGCAGCAAATGGAACATATTGTACCAATGCAATCTATACCATTTATCAAGCAATATTGAAGTTATTTTGAGGTGTCTAATCTAAAATAGCATCAACACAAAATCCTTGCCAAGTCTATAGATAGAAATGAAATTTTCGTTGTTGTGCTTTGTAGAATTTTAACATTCACATCGACGATGTAGATATATCCTATTTTAAGAAGTCGTGCGTGCAGTGTATACAGAGTATACCCTGTTTGAATGCTATCTTGATTTATATATTGCACATTCTCTTTATCATGTTCCAGACTGTACGGAGGTGACACGGTCTGTCTATGGAGTTCTACGTTCGAGCCCTGGTCTTTTTTTAATTCATGAGCCCCAAAAGGACGAAACCGCCGCCATATGGCGTATTTTGATCCATTTTGACTCTGCTTTAACTTCCTGTTTTGAAGGGTGCTAATATCTTGTGATTCTTTTGTACACCCCTGTAAGATCGCAGTTGGTTGACACTGCTGGTGCACTTTTCAACTTGATTTATCGTAACTGCTTGTCAGGTTTAAACTCATTTGAATAGTGACACGGCTCAGAATATACATATGCACTTCATATTCTTTTGAAATCTGATATTGTAAATTATGAAATTATTGAATTAGGTTCATAAGCACCTTCCCATCCAAAACCTGACTTTTTCTTTTTGACCTATTTCGAGATTTTTGGTCGCCCACTTTGATCAACACTTCATGTCATTAACATCACTGACGAGTCCTTCAAGGACAAAACAGCTGTATGATGTCCCTAACATCACTGACGAGTCCTTCAAGGACAAAACAGCTGTATGATGTCCATAACATCACTGACGAGTCATACAAGGACAGAACAGCTTTATGGTGTCCCTATAATCACTGACGAGTCATACAAGGACAAAACAGCTGTATTATGTCCCTAACATCACTGACGAGTTCTACAAGGACAGAACAGCTGTATTATGTCCCGAACATCACTGACGAGTTCTACAAGGACAGAACAGCTGTATGATGTCCCTAACATCACTGACGAGTTCTACAAGGACAGAACAGCTGTATGATGTCCCTAACATCACTGACGAGTTCTACAAGGACAGAACAGCTGTATGATGTCCCTAACATCACTGACGAGTTCTACAAGGACAGAACAGCTGTATTATGTCCCGAACATCACTGACGAGTTCTACAAGGACGAAACAGCGTATGATGTCCTTAACATCAGTGACGGTTCTACAGGACAGAACAGCTTTATGATTTCCTACATCACTGACGAGTTCTACAAGGACAGAACAGCGTATGATGTCCCTAACATCACTGACGAGTTCTCCAGGACAGAACAGCGTATGATGTCCCTAACATCCTGCCGAGTTCTACAAGGACAGAACAGCTGTATGATGTCCCTAACATCACTGACGAGTTCTACAAGGACAGAAACAGCTGTATGATGTCCCTAACATCACTGACGAGTTCTGCAAGGACAGAACAGCTGTATGATGTCCCTAACATCACTGATTTGTACGATCCTGTACTGTCCTTTTACATTATTCGTCATTTTCAAGGAGTTTTTCGCTAATCATTAATCATAACAACAAGTATATAAGTAGATATAACTTGTTTTTCCGGTTTCCTCCCTAAGTAAGACCCCTCACGCGCTTTCATCACACAGTAATACTCCTGTGGGCTTTCGTTCGGGCCCTACAGACGTGATAAGTATAAGTTGATTCATTTGTTTCGCAATTGTTGTAAAACAAAGTTTAAATTGCACGTGACAAATAATTGATTTCAATATCATATAGCATATCATCATTTAACTTTAAACCTAAATTCAATGTTATTGGTACCATCTGATAACTTTCACATTAACATTATGGTAAGTTGCGGAATTCCTGAGTCACAGTGCTGGTGTCTGTAGGAATGGTGTTGCGTACGTGAGGAAAGTGAATGGCGAGAGAGTGCAAGTGATAAAACTTACGTCTAAATCTGTTCAAGTGTCATGATATAAATCCAAACATTCTCACCGCCTTGGTGTTATCTTCCCTTTAATAGCTAGGCAGTGGGGGAGGCGGTCTAGGGTAACCTGTCTAGGTATGTAGACATACAGCCTACTCTTGTTACTCCCTCCCACTCTTCTCTAGTACAGCTCGGTCACTCGAATGCTATTTCAACACAAGATTTCAGACATAGGAACGTAGCAAAAATTGACTCACATCTAAGGAAGCATCCTTCAAAAACAAACTGAGAGCTAAACACTATAGAACCAACATGATTTTAACTGCATCATACAGTTGCTTCGTCTCTAGGAGTGGCCGCGGTGGCCGAGTTGTTAAGATGTCCCGACACTTAACGAGTTCGAAACCTACGTGGGGCAGTTGCCAGGTACTGACCGTAGGTCGGTGGTTTTTCTCCGGGTACTCCGGCTTTCCTCCACCTCCAAAACCTGGCACGTCCTTAAATGACCCTGGCTGTTAATAGGGCGTTAACAAAAACAAACCTGGCACGTCCTTAAATGACCATGACTGTAAATAGGAAGTTAATAGGACGTTATACAAAACAAACCAAACGTCTCGAGGACTCAACAGTGATGGTCAAGACCTAACATGATCACGCGAGGCAAACGAAAATGTCAAACTCTAGATAGGAAGATGAAAAAGACCCATAATTTCAATAAATTTCACAATTTTCAAGCGTAGGGAATCAAGTTACGATAAACCAAGAGGACAAAAATACACTGAGGTGTCTACAACCTGCAATCTCAAAGGATTGTACAAAAAAACACTTAACGTATCATCACCAAATTGTGTATTTCAATGTTTAAATACAATCCATTAAAAGTCCCCGCCACCCCCTAACCCTGGGAACAGTGGACAACATCTTAACATTGACGTTTTAACAGTATGAACAATATCATACACTGTATATATGTTGTTACAGTGAGTCAGAAGATCTCCACCCTCTTCCCCATCAACTATTTTAATTAGATTTCACTGACCTCTAGATGACCTTGTGAAGTAGGATCAGAGAGGCTTTCCCATAGTACTAATGTACTTAAGTAGGGTCAGAGAGGATTTCCATAGTACTAACTAATTTATCTCAGTTGGTCGGATGACTTAGTGGTCAAGCGCTTGCCTTTCACCAAGGCGGCCTGGGTTCGATTCCCGGATCGGACGTAAATAGGTATGGGGTCACCTGCCCGTCCACGTGTATTTTCTCTAGGTACCGCAGTTTCATTCAACAGTTAGGCGAGCTTGCATCCGGGCCATCAAGCGTGAATAATTTGTATAATTTGTTTCGCAATTGTTGTAAAATGAATTTATTTTTACATGATATATACCACTGAAGTGGTGTCAGAGACGATCCTCTACAATATATCATAATGATGATCAATACTGGTCATTTTAATCACCCTATACCAACATAATAGACACGTGATAGGCACGTGATAGAGTAAAACATTCACTGTAGCTGTATTGATTTGATTGATATTTAAAATACGTGGGAGACCAGTGAAACCACAACTCCAAACGGTAACCATGGCGACACAGATAGTGTATTTTATGACATGCTGATTGTCAGTAAAATGTTTTGATCATCATTTATACATATTCACAGTATTTAATGAAATTACTGTTAAAAGCAATAGCATGGAAATGAAATAAATGATCTGTTTTGTTTATTGTTTACATCCTGTCAACAAAATCAGGCAATTTAAAGACGATAAGGATCGTTGCTGAAATTAAACTACAATTTAGAAGCTTTGCATGTGTATTTGAAGGCGATCTATACCCCCTGGAATGGCCGGAATCCGTGTAGCATTAATTATTCCAAACTCTTGGCAGCCATTGGTCCTCCTGCAGAGCATACCATCACCTTAAAAAGTATAAACAATTTTTTTTCCCCACACCTGTCGGTTAAATACACAATAATCAGTAAACATAATTACCATACGCTAAACATATATTTACCTGTTAGGTGTGGAAAAACAGCAATCCGGATTTTACTATTAATCCGCATGAGATTTACATAAAGCACGTAAACTTGGTCAACAAGTTACGCGTGTATTACGTAAGAAAACCAGTCAACAAAGAAACGGGCACATAACAATGACTTACTTAGACACTTATAACAAACGTGTTTACTTGTTTATCTGACTGATAAAACAAAGGGTTTCATTAAAATTCATAGCAGTTTTATCATCGTAAAGTACATCTAAACGATTCAGACCAATAGCATACCAGGTAAGCCCGGCCTTAGATGGTCTGGTGAGTAGTTACAGCGACAATGTCCAATATGGGTTGTTCGGACAAACTAATGGACAACAGAAAATAATGAAATACGAGGAAAATAAGATCAGGTGTCCTGAGGAATAAGCGTCTCTCTAGTTTCTTCGACGACACCCGCCATACAGATCTAGGTCCGGGTTCAGCCACACTTTTAAAATGAGAACTAGATTGGTGCAGACGAAGGACATGTGTAGGTGCAAGCAAACCGCATAACATATATCAATATTTAGTTGATATTCAGATATTACTTACGTCACGTCACAACAGATAAAAAGAGATGATGTTTTGGCGTCAATGCACCTCTATTTCATTGCTTTAGTCCTATATCGATTTCTTTTAATTTCCCTTCTAGATAACTGGTGAGTCCTGTAAGGATGGAACACCTGTATGATGTCCCTATATTCACTGGTGAGTCCTGTAAGGATGGAACACCTGTATGATGTCCCTATAATCACTGGCGAGTCCAGTAAGGATGGAACACCTGTATGATGTCCCTATAATCACTGGCGAGTCCAGTAAGGATGGAACACCTGTATGATGTCCCTATAATCACTGGCGAGTCCTGCAAGGATGGAACACCTGTATGATGTCCCTATAATCACTGGTGAGTCCTGTAAGGATGGAACACCTGTATGATGTCCCTATAATCACTGACGAGTCCAGTAAGGATGGAACACCTGTATGATGTCCCTATAATCACTGGTGAGTCCTGTAAGGATGGAACACCTGTATGATGTCCCTATAATCACTGGCGAGTCATGCAATGATGGAAAACCTGTATGATGTCCCTATAATCAATGGCGAGTCCTGTAAGGATGGAACACCTGTATGATGTCCCTATAATCACTGGTGAGTCCAGTAAGGATGGAACACCTGTATGATGTCCCTATAATCACTGGTGAGTCCTGTAAGGATGGAACACCTGTATGATGTCCCTATAATCACTGGTGAGTCCAGTAAGGATGGAACACCTGTATGATGTCCCTATAATCACTGGCGAGTCCAGTAAGGATGGAACACCTGTATGATGTCCCTATAATCACTGGTGAGTCCTGTAAGGATGGAACACCTGTATGATGTCCCTATAATCACTGACGAGTCCTGTAAGGATGGAACACCTGTATGATGTCCCTATAATCACTGGTGAGTCCAGTAAGGATGGAACACCTGTATTATGTCCCTATAATCACTGGTGAGTCCAGTAAGGATGGAACACCTGTATGATGTCCCTATAATCACTGGCGAGTCCAGTAAGGATGGAACACCTGTATGATGTCCCTATAATCACTGGCGAGTCCAGTAAGGATGGAACACCTGTATGATGTCCCTATAATCACTGGTGAGTCCAGTAAGGATGGAACACCTGTATGATATCCCTATAATCACTGACGAGTCCAGTAAGGATGGAATACCTGTATGATGTCCCTATAATCACTGGCGAGTCCAGTAAAGATGGAACACCTGTATGATGTCCCTATAATCACTGGCGAGTCCAGTAAGGATGGAACACCTGTATGATGTCCCTATAATCAATGGCGAGTCCAGTAAGGATGGAACACCTGTATGATGTCCCTATAATCACTGGCGAGTCCAGTAAGGATGGAACACCTGTATGATGTCCCTATAATCACTGGTGAGTCCAGAAAGGAAGGAACACCTGTATAATGTCCCTATAATCACTGGCGAGTCCTGTAAGGATGGAACACCTGTATGATGTCCCTATAATCACTGGTGAGTCCAGTAAGGATGGAACACCTGTATGATGTCCCTATAATCACTGGTGAGTCCTGTAAGGATGGAACACCTGTATGATGTCCCTATAATCACTGGCGAGTCCTGTAAGGATGGAACACCTGTATGATGTCCCTATAATCACTGGTGAGTCCAGTAAGGATGGAACACCTGTATGATGTCCCTATAATCACTGACGAGTCCAGTAAGGATGGAACACCTGTATGATGTCCCTATAATCACTGGCGAGTCCAGTAAGGATGGAACACCTGTATGATGTCCCTATAATCACTGACGAGTCCAGTAAGGATGGAACACCTGTATGATGTCCCTTTAATCACTGGCGAGGACAAAAACAGCTGTTTGGTGTCCCAAACATCACTGACGATTCCTAAAAAGGCATAACAGTTGTATAAGTTCCTAGCATCATCACTGAAGAGTCATAAAAGGACAAAACAGTTGTAGGTTGTCCCTTCATCACGGACGAGTCCTAGAACGACGAAACAGTTGTATAAAATCTCTAACATCCTTGACGAGTCCTACGTGTTCAAAACAGCTGTAAGATGTCCCTAGCATCACTGACGTGTCCTATAAAGAAGTAGTTTTCTTTTCATTATTGGTTATAAGCTATTTGACTAAGTTTATGATGCTGTGACAATGCAATGATATAGAAACAGAACATGGCGTATCAGAGAATATTTATCATAGAAGAGACATACAAGTTGACAGACATTTAACGTACACAGCTATAATGAACAAAATATCGTGTGTTCTTGTATAGTTCCCTTTTACACATACGGACATTTTCGAGACAATCCACCCCTTGTATAATCTTACACATGTACCTGTATCAAGACCTATGTTGTGGTAATAATGCATAAAAATTGAATTATGATCTCTCTTACCACGTCGTCATATACTCGTACATAAACTATAGTTTGAAATCGACCCTAGGGATGCAGGTTTACAGTAACGACTCTCTAAGGTAGCCAAATGCCTCGTCATCTTATTAGTGACGCGCATGAATGGATTAACGAGATTACCATTGTCCCTATATCTACTATATCTAGCGATAACAAAAACAAGGGAACGGGCTTGGACACATTATCAGGGAAAAAAGACACTGACGAGATTCCCACTGTCCCTATCTACTCGCCAAGAGCATCATGGGAAGGTTTTATGGTCAACACCACGATCTCATTTGGTAATATTCTACTTTCCTGTGTGATATGACGTCAGACATGTTTGATATTTGATATGCCTACTGGTTCCTTGGAAACCACCATAGTGCTCATCCTGAGAATGCGACCTCTACCGGTGTTGACCTAGATGTGTATGGCTCGTGACGTCGACGAAGAAGAAGACGCTTGTACCTCCCGGAACACCTGGTCCTATCATCATTATAACTTTTCAATGGTTTCCATATCTTTGTTCATATTTGGCCCCGTTTTATCTATTTGAGATAAAATTAAGGTTTAGTTATTATGTCGGTATTCTCTGTTGTTTTTGCCCCGTTTTATCTATTTGAGATAGAATTACGTTTTTATTATTATGTCGGTATTCTCTGTTGTTTTTGCCACGTTTTATCTATTTGAGATAAAATTACGGTTTAGTTATTATGTCGGTATTCTCTGTTGTTTTTGCCCCGTTTTATCTATTTGAGATAAAATTACGGTTTAGTTATTATGTCGGTATTTTCTGTTGTTTTTGCCCCGTTTTATCTATTTGAGATAGAACGACGGTTTCGTTATTATGTCGGTATTCTCTGTTGTTTTTGCCCCGTTTTATCTATTTGAGATAAAATTACGGTTTCGTTATTATGTCGGTATTTTCTGTTGTTTTTGCCCCGTTTTATCTATTTGAGACAGAGTTACGGTTTCGTTATTATGTCGGTATTCTCTGTTGTTTTTGCCCCGTTTTATCTATTTGAGATAAAATTACGGTTTCGTTATTATGTCGGTATTCTCTGTTGTTTTTGCCCCGTTTTATCTATTTGAGATAGAACGACGGTTATGTTATTTTATGTTTGTACCCTCTATTGTTCCTGCAGCATGCACGCCGTCAGTTATCTCGTGTCCGTAATCAGACGCTGTATACATGCTTTCTGTCTGTGTCTGTATACATACAACAAGTGTCTGCTGTATGTTTTGGACAGTTTCCCGGTGTTTATTCGGTTAGTCTTGCTGACACATGCAAATATCTTTCCGCAGTTCAGTCGTGGGGTAGGACGATCAGCCAAGGTCTTAACGCTGGATCTGTACACAATAGCACGCCATCAACCAATTATGTAGTATTTATAACATATATATAGATATAGAATATATATAGAATAGATGTTCTCTAAATAAAACATAACATTCATGAACACCAAAATGTTCTTTCAAAACATCGAGATATTTTTGTTTGGTATTAAACATTGAGCTTGGAGCGTAAGACCCTAGATTTTCTCTAAAACTTGCAAGAATAATTTCACCCGGTAATGCATGGCCGAATTTTCATAAAACGTATCACATTTTATAATTAAGTCCTCTGTCTTGAGCCAAAAACAAAATATGCAGAATTTGTAAATGCACCCTTCTTCTATACATTAAATTGTCAGGACGCAACTCGCGAAAGAAGTTTTTCTCTCCGTTGTTATCAAACTTTTACAATAGATATTTTGATACAATTGGTATCCCGCCGAGCAAAGGATCCGAATCATTATAGCAGAGGAAGTGTTTACGGGACTGGGTTGTGAATGCCTGGACCCCCATCTAAAATAGCAACGAATCTCATCACAGTACAGACACAAGAAGATTGATGACAAGAAAATGGAGACAAGAAACGGCACGCATGCTATGTGATGTTTATAGCGGGTTTTCAGCCATCCGCCCACGCCTAACGAATGTAACATTGTCGATAAATTAGATGTTGGCAATTATATCTGTTGTCATGGTGACTGCGGTGGGAGTCGTCCTAAAAGCATTGTATGCTCACAGCATAGTTGTTTTCACGGCCAGGACGTAGGTATTTATATCTGTAGTAATACATCTGTAGCACGAGACAGTAATCATTTCCTCCAAAAAAGAAGAGTTACAGAAACAGAGTACAACAAATGTACTTACAATTTGAACAATGTTAAAAAAAAAAAGCCCGTCTTCTATGTCAAAGGGGGTCTGGCTAAATATCAATTTGTAATATTCTCGTCAATCTATGAATATGCCAAGACAATATCTCAATTCTTAGTATGATATATTAGCCTATTAATGTCTAATTATATTTTTATACTTGTGTATCATATCATTGGACGAGTTTTTATGGGACGAATGTGAAAAAGATATTTCCTCGATTTCACAAGTTGATCCTGAACTATGTAACACTATATTCTTCGTTTGTTTATCGGAATTCTAAATTAATTTATTTTATTACGTTTCAGTAGTGACCTAAACTCTTGTTAGTCGTGTATGATGACGTATTCAGTAACTACTCCCGACCGTTGACAACACTGTAGAAATCAACTACATTATTTTGCAGATAAAAGATACCAGCTTGTTCGAGATCTACCATCCGAAGAGTGAGTATTCACCTAACTAGCCCTCACTAATACTAACACACTACACGTGTCTTCGATTTAGATGACATTGACGAGACCAAAATAAATCTGAAGTTCCCATAGCAAAACTTGGCATCTTTATTTCCTCCTTGCTATGTCTTTCTGTCTTTTGTTTTCTCCCTGACCGCCGTCCTCATATGACCATGGCTATTGGTGTGACCCTGACATCCGTCCTCATATGACCCTGGCTGTTGGTGTGACCCTGACCGCCGTCCTTATTTGACCCTTGCTGTTGGTGTGACCTTGACAGCCGTCCTCATATTACACTGGCTGTTGGTGTGACCCTGATCGCCGTCCTTATTTGACCCTGGCTGTTGGTGTGACCTTGACAGCCGTCCTCATATTACCCTGGCTGTTGGTGTGACCATGATCGCCGTCCTCATATGACCCTGGCTGTTGGCGTGACCTTGACAGCCTTCCTCATATGATCCCGACAGTCGGTCTCTCCTTGAAAGCCGTCCTCATATGGCACTGACTGTTGGTGCTTCTTTGACAGCCGTCCTCATATGACCCTGGCTGTTGGCGTGTCCTTGAAAGCCGTCCTCATATGACAATGGTTGTTTCGAGGACGTTAAAACCTTAAATATGATTTAAGAAATGTAAAATCAAAACAGCATACTCCGAAGTATTATTCATCTGGTTAGTCACTTTCAGAGTATGTTAGTCAGGAGGACTTGAGTAGAAACATAGTTTCATGGCAGGAGACTGGTACTTCAACCTACTTATCTCTGTAATATTTATGTGATGTAATTCTGATTAGTCTTGCTTATTTTTGTCTTGATGAAGGGTCGGATTATTCTGGGTTGTCATTGCTATAATAACTGTGCCAATGTGAGCATCCAGAATGTAGACCACAAGGTCAGTGGACCAGAGATAGATATGTCAGTGGTCCAAACCCTTCAGGCCTCGTATTTTATGTGAAACAGGAAGAGCACTTTACTTCGGGCTATATGGTGTCTGTTCTGATATAGAAATCTTGGTATGTATATATTATTATGGCGGAGAGGTCTAGTTCATATCACTGGTCAGCAAAGTTTAGATATCACTGCATGCTTGTCAAGTTAATTCTAACTACAGGTATCAGAAAATGCTGGTCAGCTAAGTCTAGTAATCAAACAATATGATCAGATAAGTCTAGTTATCAGACAATATGGTCAGCTAAGTCTAGTAATCAGACAATTTGGTCCGCTAAGTCTAGTTATCAGACAATTTGGTCAGCTAAGTCTAGTAATCAAACAATATGGTCAGCTAAGTCTAGTTATCAGACAATATGGTCAGATAAGTCTAGTAATCAGACAATTTGGTCAGCTAAGTCTAGTTATCAGACAATATGGTCAGCTAAGTCTAGTTATCAGACAATGTGGTCAGCTAAGTCTAGTTATCAGACAATGTGGTCAGCTAAGTCTAGTTATCAGACAATGTGGTCAGCTAAGTCTAGTAATCAAACAATGCTGAAACGTGCTTCAATAATGGAGGTAGTGCCATCTCAGAATATTTCAATTTCTACTCAAGTTGGACTCGATGAAACTACCAAACTTAATCTGTTTCATTTGCTCATGAATTTGACCAGATTAACACTGATCAGTGCGTATGAATACATGGTTAAAATCCTTCCGCGGAACGATTTCACTTTTTCTACATTGTTGTTATAAACATGGATGAATTATTAAAATTATCAAATTTATAATGTATTCTTGTATTTTATGAAAGACCAGATATGCTTGATACTTCTATTTTGACAAAATAATGCTGTTTTTTATCCTAAAATTGCGGACTATTTTACTAGACCGACTAGACATGCACAATCCGGAACTCCTCGGGCTTTTCCGCATTTGGACTTACACAAGCTTCGAGACATTAATATCTAGACCGCCTTTTTTATTCGAAAAAAAAAATGAAATATAAGGATTGAATCTTGATTTGGTCGATTTCATGGGGTCATGAATTGAGTTGCTCTTGAGACAAATTCAACATGAACTGCTTCGCAGTTCATTAAATTTGTCTCAAGAGCAACTCAATTAATGACCCCATGAAATCGACCAAATCAAGATTCAATCCTTAAATGCTCTTTTAGACCGTCAACATTGTAATTTCTATTTTCAAGGGAAACAAATGAGATAAAAACTTCATCAAGGTGTTTGTTTTTGTTTTATGAGTGTTGGTTAGTTACTCTTCGAGAGTTTGAATGCAAGGTATCAAATAATGGTGTAAAGATACGGAAATAACTTAGTATAACTTAGTATAACTAGTATAATTTAGTAGTATCACTTAGTATAACTTAGTAGTATAACTTAGTAGTATACCTTAGTATAACTAGTATAACTTAGTATAGCTTAGTAGTATAACTTAGTTTCCACCACAATAACCTGTGTTATTCAACTCTCAGACCATCAGTTAATCATTACAGCTGTTGATTAACAATCTGTTTATACCACACGTGGTATAAACTCTGTACGCATTTCGATTGGCTAACACGGTGAACTTTGACCCAAGCTGCAATTGTTATTGACGTCATCAATAATCTAATGACGTCACATCACCGGGTCCCGGACGTCACCGGTACACTTTATTTGCATACGCGAAATTATACTTGGCCACGTTTCCCTTTGATTCAAGCCGATATTATTGTGGTAGAAACAGGTCACACGACTCGAAATTGTTGGATATGGAATTTATTTCACACTCGTAAGTTATTTTTTAAAAGTTGCAAAAAACACTCGCTAAAGCTCGTGTCTTTTGTAACTTTTAAAAAATAACTTACTCGTGTGAAATAAATTCCATACCCAACAACCACTCGTTGTGTAACCTCTATATAACTTAGTAGTATAACTTAGTATAACTGAGTATATTCTGAACGCAGGTATGAAGGCCTCTGTTCAGATCGTTGTCCATATAATATCCAAACAAAGATATAGTGTTTATGTTGTGACGTTACTTCAAAATTTGTCCAGACGGAAATGAAAACCAAACCAACTACACATTCGAAAACATTAAAGAAAAAAAAATAAAAATAGTTTGTACGGTGTTGGTTAGCGTTATAAAATGCTATTGTGTTTGTGGTTTCGTGAATGACACATCTCGACAGCTATTTCCTTGACGGAGATGGGCGACATCCTCAATTTACCTGTGTCAAGTGATTTACATGTTTTGCCTGCAGGGAACCAGGCGGCAGTAGGTCAACTCTAATTTGTTTTATATATGGAAACAATCGTCTAAAAATAGTTAATTGCTCTATCATTCTATATATTATTTCTTGTCTAGTTTTCACCTGTGTTTTAGCCATGATAAGGTCAAATGGTCGATTCCATGTTGCCTTTCAGACAACCTTTGTTATTGACGTCATACAACTGGAATACACAATGCGATAAACTGCCCTAGTCAAATGTTTGAGCCACAAATATCATTAACATATTCTACTAAGGACAGCTTCAGGAAGATAATTATAAAATCAACTTTTATTTGGAAAAGGGTGTTATGATAAAAAGTAATTTTTAATTTTATGTTTCATAAAACACTTTAACTGATAATAAACTCACTCATATATTATTGTTTACGATTTATTAACCAGGTTAATGAATTAACAAACAACTTTTTCAATCAACACAATAACGTAAACACTATACACATCTAGTAAAAGCAAATGTAATCTTTTCACTTTAAGATTTATTACGATTGATAAACTGTTGATTTCAATTTCCCAATTGTTAATTTTCCATTTCTAGATAGTAGCACCCCTGCTTCCCCTATCTACGATGTTTAAATGCCCCAGTTGATTCCATACTCAAGGATCTGTTTTCACCATGATTCCCACGACTGATGTCCACTACTGACGGATGGATTAACAACACAAGGTTCTGAGAGAAGCAGGGTAATGAAGACCATTTGGTAGTTTTATTGTCAATATCATGACCTCATTTAGAAATATTCTGTTTCCTTATGTGATATGAAGCCAGACGTGTTCAGTGTTTGTTGAGAAATACCTATGGTTCCGTTGTCACTAAGGTAGTTCTCATTTCAGATTATGACTTTACCTGGATTCGTCCTAGAGTTGTGTGCTGGGTATCGTCGATGAAGAAGAAGACGGTTAAACTTCCGAAACTCATGGTCTTGTTCTCCAGGTGTTTTTCCATCGTTAGATTTTTTGTTCATAATTTGTCTTCGTTTAGCGACTTTGAGTTGGAATCACTATTCTGTTATTATGTTAGTTTTCTTTGATGTTTTTGTTTGTAAATCATATATCTTCTCTATAAATGCATAATTAGCACGTTTGTTTGTTAAAATTATCAGCATAATTAGACCTTATATTTTAAGTCTCTATGATCTGCCTGATTCTACGTTTCAAATTTAGGGGAGATGCACCTAGAGGGTAGATGACCAGTCTAATTTGTTTATAGAAACATCGTCATTCAGTTAAAAAGTTATTTCTGGTGTCATAGTTTGAAAATACTCACATACAATATTTTCACCATTACAAATGATACATATTCTCGCAAATAATATCTGACTCTGACAAACATCCCCCTTTAGAAGCGAGCGAAAGAATTCAGTGTTAAGACCAGTCATATGTACTAGTATATGGTATAAAATGTATACATGTGATACTATATAATTAAGGAAGGATAATTGTCAGTACCCAGTAAAACACCTGTAGAGGAGGCCCTCACACATAGAACAACAAACAATGTTTATTGTAAACACGCGCTCTGATTGTTACTGACATGCCTTCTGTGTGTCTATCTGACGTCTAGGTAGGAGGAGGCTTCGCTTCCACCGGGGATCAATTAGTCACGAGCTCAGTAACTGTATCTTTAGACTACGTTCTTACATTGGGGACCAATTTGTCATTAATAACTGTTTAAAGGTTCAGTAGACTAAGTTCTAACATTTGGGACCAATTTGTCACCAATCACTGTTAAAAATTCACTAGGCTACGTTCTAACGTTGGGAATTAATAAGTCATTAATAACTGTTTATAGGTTCACTAGACTAAGTTCTAACATCGGGGAATAATAATGCACCAATAACTGTTAAAAAATTCCCAAGACTACGTTCTAACGTTTGGGATGAATTTGTCACCAATAACTGTCTATAGTTTCAGTAGATTAAGTTCTAACATTGGGGATGAATTAGTCATTAAAAACTGTTAAAAGGTTCACTATACTAAGTTCTCACATTGGGGATGAATTCGTCACCAATAACTGTGTATGGGTTCAGTAGATTAAGTTCTAACATTGGGGATGAATTAGTCACCAATAACTGTGTATGGGTTCAGTAGATTAAGTTCTAACATTGGGGATGAATTAGTCATTAAAAACTGTTAAAAGGTTCACTAGACTAAGTTCTAACATTGGGGATGAAATAGTCACCAATAACTGTTTATAGGTTCACTAGATTAAGTTCTAACATTGGGGATGAATTTGTCACAAATAACTTCTTATAGGTTCAGTAGATAAGTTCTAACATTGGGATGAAATAGTCACCAAAAACTGTTTATAGTTTAAGTAGATTAAATTCTAACATTGTGGATGAATTAGTCATCAAAAACTGTTTAAATGTTCACTAGACTAAGTTCCAACATTGGGGATGAATTCGTCACCAATAACTATTTTAAGGTTCAGTAGACTAAGTTCCAACATTGGGGATGAATTCGTCACCAATAACTGTTTAAAGGTTCAGTAGACTAAGTTCTAACATTGAGGACCAATTGCTCACCAATAACTGTTTAAAGGTTCAGTAGACTAAGTTATAACATTGGGACCAATTTGTCACCAATAACTGTTAAACAATTCACTAGGCTACGTTCTAACGTTAGGGATGCATTAGTCACCAATAACTGTTTAAAGGTTCAGTAGATAAGTTCTAACATTGGGGATGAATTCTTCACCAATAACTGTTTAAAGGTTCAGTAGACTAAGTTCTAACATTGGGACCAATTTGTCACCAATAACTGTTAAACAATTCACTAGGCTACGTTCTAACGTTGGGGATGCATTAGTCACCAATAACTATTTATAGGTTCAGTAGTTTAAGTTCCAATATTGTATAAGCACGGCAGCGGTGGCCGAGTGGTTAAGGTGCCCCGAAACGTTATCACTAGCCCTCCACCTCTAGGTCGTGGGTTCGAGACCCACTTGGTTTACCGGTAGTTGTCTGGTACTGACCTTAGGTCGGTGTTTTTTCTCTGGGTACTCCGGCTTTCCTCCACCTCCAAAACGTCCTTAAATGACCCTGGCTGTTCATAGGACGTTAAGCAAAATAAACCAATCATAAATAAGATGACCATAACATCGGTAACCCCAATCTGTTTCATCGACACAATAAAATACGTTTAGATGAGAAGTATCGTTAGTTTCAGTATGTAAACTATAGGTATACAACAATACAACTTGATAAGATACATACATACAGATTTTACAATGAATGATATTGTACTATTTGATAGATATAGTGATGCAAACGACCACGCTCAGCCTAGATCATTTACCTAGGTCATAGACCATACATCTAGGTCATAGACCATACATCTAGGTCATAGGCCATACACTCAGGCCATAAACCATACACCTAGGCAATAAACCTATACACCTAGGTCATGGACCATACACTTAGGTCATATACCATACACATAAGTCATAGACCATACATCTAGGTCATAGACCATACATCTAGGTCATAGACCATACATCTAGGCCACATACCATACACCTAGTTCATAGGCCATACACCCAGACCATAAACCATACACCTAGGCCATAGGCGATACACCTAGGTCATGGACCATACACTTAGGTCATATACCATATACATAGGTCATAGACCATACATCTAGGCAATAAATCATACACCTAGGCCATAGACCATACACCTAGGTCATAGACCATACGACTAGGTAATGGTATACACTCAGGAGTTCTTACCTGCTATCAACAACAATATATAGGAATAAAGCATTATACATGTGGGCAAATGAAGGTAATAATAAGGCAATAATAAACCAAAGTGTTCCTAATTAGCAGATGAACACCTCAGCATTAAGCTTAGGTAACATTTTACTCGCTATACATTTTCGAGCAGGTGTTTAATGCATACACTAATTATCATAAAAACCTCATTGTTAATTTCCCTCACAGGCGGGAAAACTACCCAGCCATGTACCATCTGTCAGCGCTATGTTTACATCTGTTATGTATGCTCGTTCGAGTATACCATAAGTGAACTTAAAAGTTATAAATGAAAAGTTTGCACCCGATGACATTTTTTCGGATCAATTTTGCAATATATGAAAAGTACATCTCTCAGACTGTGTTGAAACTAGATACAAAGTACATCTCTCAGACTGTGTTGATACTAGATACAAAGTACATCTCTCAGACAGTGTTGATACTAGATACAAAGTACATCTCTCTGACCGTGTTGATACTAGATACAAAGTACATCCCTCAGACTGTGTTGATACTAGATACAAAGTACATCTCTCAGACTGTGTTGAAACTAGATACAAAGTACATCTCTCAGACACTGTTGATACTAGATACAAAGTACATCTCTCAGACAGTGTTGATACTAGATACAAAGTACATCTCTCAGACTGTGTTGATACTAGATACAAAGTACATCTCTCAGACAGTGTTGATACTAGATACAAAGTACATCTCTCAGACTGTGTTGATACTAGATACAAAGTACATCTCTCAGACAGTGTTGATACTAGATACAAAGTACATCTCTCAGACTGTTGATACTAGATACAAAGTACATCTCTCTGACAGTGTTGATACTAGATACAAAGTACATCTCTCAGACTGTTGATACTAGATACAAAGTACATCTCTCAGACAGTGTTGATACTAGATACAAAGTACATCTCTCAGACTGTGTTGATACCAGATACAAAGTACATCTCTCAGACTGTGTTGATACTAGATACAAAGTACATCTCTCAGACTGTGTTGATACTAGATACAAAGTACATCTCTCAGACTGTGTTGATACTAGATACAAAGTACATCTCTCAGACTGTGTTGATACTAGATACAAAGTACATCTCTCAGACAGTGTTGATACTAGATACAAAGTACATCTCTCAGACTGTTGATACTAGATACAAAGTACATCTCTCAGACAGTGTTGATACTAGATACAAAGTACATCTCTCAGACTGTTGATACTGGATACAAAGTACATCTCTCAGACAGTGTTGATACTAGATACAAAGTACATCTCTTAAAATTTTTTTGAAACTAGATACAAAGTACATCTCTCAGACAGTGTTGATACCAGAACCACTTTCAATGAGTCACTTTCTATTTGTTCTAGGAAACTGCTAAATTATGTTTTCTATTCTTAAAGTGATATTCTCCATTACATTACAGACTACACCTTGTATTCTGGTTTAAGAAAGTTTTGGAAGTTCATAATCCTTTCCTCAAGGAAAAGGGTCACCACAGGAAAATATACAGTTATAAATCGAGACACTGAAACCAGTATTCGGCTTCAAAACGACACAGAATCCCTCCAAATACTTGTAAAAGTATCAAAATAGAATAATTTAGCATCAAAATAAAGAAAATAAAGAAAAATAATTTTGATTTAGGGTTAAGCTAGTGATTTTACTTTCTAACATCCCATCAACAGTTTTGGTATATTAATACCCAACCTAACGAGCACAGTCCTGAACTTTTAACCCTGAGTGATAGTATATACATGTATATGATAACTAACCAATGTTACCACTGGGCAATGCAGTGTCCGGAAATAAAGCTAATTGATAGAGATGTATTTACAGTCGTCAGCTACCACGGGATTTTAATTAAACACGCCACTGACTGCAGAAAGGAAGGTCCGAGCAGAGGAAATTTCCGCTATATTAATCATACATGATCGGGGTTAACGACCAATTGGTAAGCAATGATAGCTAAAATATACACACAATAGACATTTTAGTTAATGTAATGGATTATAGTCTAGATTGATTTCCCTTGTAATAGAGGAAATTAAAACATACATTTTAATTGTGTACAATACGATGGCACTATTACTGTAATACTAAAAACGTAGGCCGTCTAAAGCACTAAAACAAACATATTACATGCTGCACACAAATTAATCATCAGAGTAAATTAAACCACGTATATCAGTCGGTGATTAAAATGTCTATCACTAAAAACTGATGTTCAGGTGATGTTTACATGAAAAGCATGTTTTCATCAATATTGTCGATCTTATTATAGAGTTATTTTCTCCAAACAATCAATAACATGGATCATGGAAACTTCGTTACTGATGAAATGTTATCTTATAGGGTTGCCAGCATATACAAACCAATGCAGGAGCCGCAAGAGGTGACTAAAGCTGGAGCCGCAAGAGGTGACTAAAGCTGGAGCCGCAAGAGGTGACTAAAGCTGGAGCCATGCGGAATAAAGCCGAAGGTTGATCGTAGACGGCGACTGGAAGTGAGCTCTCGCAGGAACGGCGAATTTTAGAGGTTAAAAATACACCTGCACCCCATCCCCCATGGTAATACCCCCTCCCCCGGGTGTAACACATGCATCCCTCCCCCATTGTAATATTTGGGATGTAATCTTGACCTAAATTCTTTCTGGTCTTTTCACAATGTCTCCTTTGTCTCCTTGTTGACAACAAAAAATATCCATGATTCTGCTTAAAATCGATCAAGCATTGGGGTATGCGTGAAAGAAAAAGATGGATACCCTGTATGATTACCATAAGACAACGTGTTTCAGGGATGCAAGCGTCTTGTGCTTCAAAACTACACTTACCATATGTTTTATGCTTTCTATTACAAAGATTGTACAAAAAACAAACAATATATCAACACCTTTCAATACAATTTGAGAGTTCGATAGAGTATAGCCAAGATTGAATTAAACTGCATCATACAGCTGTATCGTCCTTCTAGGACTTGTCAGTGATGATAGGGACATCATACAGCTGTTCTGTCCTTCTAGGACTCGTAAGTGATGTTAGGGACATCATACAGCTGTTCTGTCCTTCTAGGACTTGTCAGTGATGATAGGGACATCATACAGCTGTTCTGTCCTTCTAGGACTTGTCTGTGTTGATAGGGACATCATACAGCTGTTCTGTCTTTCTAGGACTTGTCAGTGATGATAGGGACATCATACAGCTGTTCTGTCCTTCTAGGACTCGTAAGTGATGTTAGGGACATCCTACAACTGTTCTGTCCTTCTAGGACTCGTAAGTGATGTTAGGGACATCATACAGCTGTTCTGTCCTTCTAGGACTCGTCGGTGATGTTAGGGACACCATACAGCTTTTACATTCTTCTAGGACTCGTCAGTAATGTAAGGGACACCATACAGCTGTTCTGTCCTTCTAGGACTCGTCAGTGATGATAGGGACATCATACAGCTGTATCGTCCTTCTAGGACTCGTCAGTGATGATAGGGACATTATACAGCTGTATCGTCCTTCTAGGACTCGTCAGTGATGATAGGGACATCATACAGCTGTATCGTCCTTCTAGAACTCGTCAGTGATGATAGGGACATCATACAGCTGTATCGTCCTTCTAGAACTCGTCAGTGATTATAGGGACATCATACAGCTGTATCGTCCTTCTAGAACTCGTCAGTGATGATAGGGACATCATACAGCTGTACCGTCCTTCTAGGACTCGTCGGTGATGATAGGGACATCCTACAGCTGTTCTGTCCTTCTAGGACTCGTCAGTGATGTTAGGGACATCATACAGCTGTATCGTCCTTCTAGGACTCGTAGGTACATTTAGTCCATGTGAGGTCGTTGGTATACTTGGTAAACATAAAAATAAGGCATTGTCAATTTTCTTATTTGAAGATTCATAACCGAGGCACGATCACAGTCATTGATTGTCAATGTCGTTTACTATTTTTAAGGAAGAGGTTTACGTGCGGAACACCGATGTCTTATTGTATATACATCAAGTGGTTTGCTTTGATCAGAGAACAGCCATAAACGAGATAATATAGACGGCATGTTTTTTTCTGCCGTCAAAGGACAGAGTTGGATTAGACATCATCATCCTTTATATCAGTGGTTTTTATTACCAACACAAACTGATGTATATAGATATTTATCATCAATGTGTTGTTGTCTGAATATTTATTAATCTTGCGTGGGAAGGAACTCGCCGTGAACCTGGATTCCATACCATCAGCCAAAGAGCCAGACTTGATGATAGGGACATCCTAAAACCGTATCGTCCTTCTCGGACTCGTCGGTGATGCTAGGGAAATCATACAGCTGTATCGTCCTTTCAGGACTCGTCACATGCTAGGTACATCATACAGCTGTATCGTCCTTATAGGACTCGTCACATGCTAGGTACATCATTCAGCTATTTCGTCCTGCTAGTAATCGTCAGTGATGTTAAGGACATCATACAGCTGTTTCGTCCTGCTAGGGCTCGTCAAATTAGTGATGTTAGGGACACCATACAGCTGTTTCGTCCTGCTAGGGCTCGTCAGTGATGTTAGGGACATCATACAGCTGTTTCGTTCTGCTAGGGCTCGTCAGTGATGTTAGGGACATCATACAGCTGTATCGTCCTCCTAGTAATCGTCAGTGATGTTAAGGACTTCATACCGCTGTTTCGACCTTCTAGGACTCGTCAGTCATGCTAGGGACATCCTACAGCTGTATCGTCCTTCTAGGACTCGTCACTGATTCTAAGTGAATATCACTTAGGATGCGACAAAGGTACAAGATGTATCCAAAATTAGGTCGAAAGTGATATAAAAAAGTCAGTAGTATTTATTTGATATTTTGATATTTTTCTTGGAAATGACAAAAGACATCGTGATGTTTTTTTTCCGTACGTTTTCTATTTCATGGAAGACCCTGAATCCTCGTCGCTTTGTGTTGGCTTCTGTTTTTAGTATTACTGGTCTTTGCTGTTATTGTTTTCTTATCGAACTTGAGATGTAATGTTGTTCTCGTGTTTTTTCGTTCTGTACGGTGTATGTCTATCTTAAGATGAGCATGATACATAGTATATACATACTAGGGCTGATTGATAAGTTATGAGCCTCATATTGAAGGATTTGAATTTTGCCGGACATATTGTATTATTTTTCAACATAATCCCCTTCAGTATCTATACACTTTTGCCAGCGGTGTTTAAGGGGCTCAATGCCACTTTTATAGAACTCATTTTCTTGGTTGTTCAGAAAGTCATCCACTGCATGTTAGGGTTAGGTCTGAAATAGCTGTTTTCAGTTTTGGAAATAGATGAAAGTCACAATCGTGAATGGCAGCCATGGCAATGACAGACTCTTTCACCCTAACCCTAACCGATTTTGTCCATTTTGCAAAAGCCGCTTGTCTTGTTTAAACTAACCAAATGAGACCAGTCCTTGGGCACACGGCCCAATATAGTCAGAGAATATTGGGACTTAAAAAGAACATCATTGAGTACCTCCTTCAATATGAGGCTCACAACTTATCAATCAGCCCTCGTATATATCTATACGACCAGCAAGGCCTAAAAACGTTAGCGAAAATGCCGTGTTGATTTCATTATTTCTACTATTTACACAATGCACAACGTCCTTTAAAGTTTTCATATATATATATATATCTTATGAGTTTGATACATAGTATGTCTGTGTTTTGAGTTGACGCTGCGCTGTATTTGTCCATGTGTGGAATCGGTTTAATCTCAAGTAACGTTAAGAATACATTAAAGATAAAACATTAAAATAAAGCATTAAAAAATTCCATATTTGAAGATTCATAAACGAGGCACGATCACAGTCATTGATTGTCGATGTCGTTTACTATTTTTATGGAAGAGGTTCACGTGCGGAACACCGATGTCTTATTGTAATATACATCAAGTGGTTTGCTTTGATCAGAGAACAGACATAAGCGAGATAATATTATAGACGGCGTGTTTTTTTCTGTCTGTCGTCAAAGGACAGAGTTGGATTACACATTACTATCCTTATTGTCAGAGGTTTTTATTACCAACACAAACTGATCTATATTGATTATTTATCATCAGTATGTTGTTGCCTGAACATTTATTAATTCTCACGTGGGAAGGAACTCGCCGTGAACCTGGATTCCAGACAAACATAGATGTCCTTTTTATCATCTCGGACACTGTGGGTGATTGGCCTTAGCACACCTTACAAAACATCTCCTAGTAATAAGGTGAAGGTCACTGTTTGGGGTATATATTTGAAATATGATTTAATCCAATGTCTTATGCTTAACATTACAGCTACAGATGCTTAAAGGAATTTCACGTTTGATGTTTCTATTTTATTGTTACGCCATATACGACGGTAAAACAGGTTTATATATACTTGTAACTGACCAACACCCCAAGGTCAAAGTTGCTGGTCAAATCTAGCGGAAACTCTTTATTCCGATTATAAGATAGAATGCCATAATGTTTAAAAACAGAATTGGCAATTAAATAGTCTTACTATCAGACAAGAACTCGATCGTTAGACAGATCGATAGTTTAATTTGTAGATATGAACTTTTCGACCCCGACATCCTACTTGCGTGACAGATGTGTATATGGTATCCGCACGCTACCTTGGGAAGCATTCATAAGCTTATCAATAAAGATCTGATGAGCTTTGATAATTACGATGACACGTTTGTTAATTAGATATAATTGACCGTGGTGATGGTTCGTGTAGCCTCGCCCTGTTCTGGATGTAACTTTTGATAAAGATAACTCGAGTTCATCACTGATCAAGCAAGTATTGCATGCGTTTGGCAATCACAAGTAATGTATGTTTATGGCAATCACAAGTATTGCATGCTTTTGGCAATCACAAGTATTGTATGTTTATGGCAATCACAAGTATTGCATGCGTTTTGCAATCACAAGTAATGTATGTTTATGGCAATCACAAGTATTGCATGCTTTTGGCAATCACAAGTATTGCATGCTTATGGCAATCACAAGTATTGCATGCTTTTGGCAATCACAAGTATTGCATGCTTTTGGAATATATAAATAATTTGTATTATTCATAATAGAAAATATTTATTTGTATGATACTTTATATATTGATAAGATATCCCATTTAAAGTTTATGCAATATCTTATAATATCACGGACTAATAGATTATAATATAAGAAATAGCATAAAAGATCTTATATGATTTAATGACAAACTTTGGTTGCCATATACACACTTGTTTTGTAAGACGAGCATTTGGACTACTCGTATATAATGTTAGCCTCTCGTTGCACGCAAGTGTACTTGCCTGGATCAATAAAGACTCTTAAATCTGAAAGATGTAAATAAAGGATTGCACATTCTATCAAACTGTGAGTGTTGATTATATGTAATTTATTTATCCAATACGCATGATACCACTGTATATTAAAATAATTCATGAACGTAAATTTTATATCATTCCTTCTCGCCGGAGTTTTCAGCCAGATGCATTCCATTCCGCCGATGTAGACAAACTTAATTATTTCAACAAAGTGCTGCATTCCAATGATTCATATATATATAATTTAATTATAAACGTGTACAGAATTAATGTTGCTCGTGTCAGCTCCACGTGAATACCAGAATCGGACGCCATCTTTAATTAACAACGGTACACTAACATGTTGATTGTTGTGTATACGTGACAGATTTGAAGAGTAAATATATATATGTTAATTAATTAAAACGTTTGCTATAATCTCTAAAATTACGTATCATAAAGTTAAAAAAAAATAGTAAGCTTTCTTAAAGGACGAAACGATATTAGTCATTTGCATAATTGAAAACTTTAATTTAGTGAAGTGTTCCATGGTTTTACATGCATCTGAAGGTATTTGATCGTGACGGAACACATGGCCAACAGAGGGCACCTGGTGTGGCGTCCGACCCAGTGACCCAGATTTCCCAGCCAGACACTCCCAATCCATCAAACTACTAAACACTCAAATACTACCGGCTTTCTGTAAAAGTTGGACGCTATATGTAAAAATTTACATTGCAAACTTTTACAAATACCTGTCCAAAAACAAGTTCAATTGTTCCAATAGCCACAAGATCCATATGACTATGACGCTGAAACAGCTCCCTTGGTGTCAGAAGTAGGCTATAATATACAATTCCTTTGAGATCATGTGATTTGTGTGACAATGTACACAAATTGGATCAGAGACGAATTGCACATGTGTAGCAGATGTATAGTCTTGCTCTAGTCAATAGCAAACGGAATAAAGTTAATCACTCTTTGGTTTTTGGTAAAAAGAAACAAACATTAAAACAAATTTTCTTAATTAATGTCTTTGAAAATCATCTATCATTATATGGCCATGTCTCTGAATGGGATGATATTAAAAATGTTAACTGTCCAGGTTTCCCACCACTCCAAATATACGCCTCATGGCATCAAATGAACACCCGGTCGCATGTTCTCTTAACCAATCAGACACTCGATATATTATCACACACATTACTTCACCAATCAGAGAAAGGGTAAGATTCGCGGGCTTTTAATCCTTTCATTGTCTTGAAATCCATTCATGATTTCACACCACGAGACGGGTGACCTTTGTCGAGTACGACGGATTCGGGGGAAGTACGCATCACAACATGAGAATTCCATTCAAATCTCACAGACGATATCCATAATTTACATGTTACGTTTATTGTAAAGTTCATGAAATGATATATGCATATATCGTGTTTAGAGGATACGTGCAGCCTGTCAGAACGTATAGGGTTGAATAAATTAAAAAAGATGTTTGATTAATGCCAAAGTTATAATTAATTACCCTTTAGCTTACTACGACGTTACAATAGTGTAATCAATGGGCGTTGTTCAGATTTGTGTCGAAATTATGTAAAAGTTTCTACTACAATATGTGCCATATTTAGAACATATTTGTACATATTGCTCAGGAGCGAACCTCAGCTAAAGGCCAATAGTAAGGTAATGCCATACAAAATAAAAGGAAACTTAGAGTTGCAGTTTGATTCTGGCCATGGTTTAAGACGGAATGAGAGTCGACGTTTCTATTGCTTACAAAATCAGACCTGTCTTACCTACCTGTTGTTCGATCTTGGTGTTTCCACATATGATCCCGCCCCACCCATTTGAATGTTTTTTTTCTTTGATTGGGGTGTTTATAAACAATTGAGAAATCTCAAAACTGGTAGTATTATGGTATGGCGCTCTCTGTCCTTTCGGTTTACTCAGTTTTCCCGAGTGGCACTTAAATTCGATGATAATTGTGGAGGTTATTGCCATTTTGCTTATTTTAGTATTTCAATCTTGTCCGGAAATACCCTTCCCTCAACAATTTTAGAACAATATCTCGAGCGACATTTTGATTCTGCCATTTTATTCGAGTTATTGCCCTTTGATTTAGTTTTTTGGTAATGTTTTATTGTCTGTGGATTAGATTTCATTCGTGCAATTGTTTTTTTTATATATATATTTGTTTTTCTCCTTTGCCAAATTATTTTAGAATTGGTGTAATTTTTATAAATTGCGAATAAATCATTAACGCGATCATCACTACCAATAGACTCGTAAACACAACAGAAATCAATGAATGTAGGCAACGCCTTATTGGGGAAAATGTATTCCTAGATAAATTTGTCTTCTATGACAATGGCTATATTGTCATAACGTCATACGTTGTACAGAGTTTAAAATAGAAAACTGAGAGCTGCCATTGAACTGAAGATGATTGGAGTCTCGTATAAAACGCATTGGATAAACTGTCTGTAACTTGGTTCTAAAGATAACTAGCTGTAACCATGAGAGTGGGCAGACAGTCTGACCGGGTCGTTTGCTGTGTAATGGCCACTGATTGATCGGAAGTTACGAGAGATTTATACTCCGCGAGACTTCAGACACAACATTCAGACGCAGAATCCATATTCTATCCAGAGAGCTCGACAATTATCCCATAACGACCAATTCTGATGCTAACTGGACAGCAGGCTGGACACGTGTAGCCAGGAAACGGACAAGGTCAACAGATATATGTGTTGATGTTACATCGATATACAAACATAAATCGTCTTTATTCTACTGGCACAAATGAGCTTATGGCTGCAGACAGGATTCGGAATTAATGACCGCCAGACTAACTGTTATTGATGGACCTTGTGACACGGTACGGCGAGACAAAACACAAAATGTGATACAGACAGTATAATGTGTCTACAGTATATCTAAATATCTACAACATATCATGGTTAAGGTATTATTAGTGAACGGCGCAATAAAAGGTTTGGCTTTGTTACAGATTGAATGTGTAGCATTTGCCAAAGAATATCTAAAAATGTCTATGATAAGCCAAATAAGAAATAGATCAACTCTCAAAATAAAAATGATCGATTCAATAAAAGGATTTGATCCTCCCTCATTCCATTGTCCTATAACATACAAAACAAAAATTTATTTTCGACTGATGATGGCATGAACTCTAGGTCAACACGCAAGTAACTGTCCAGAAACACGTCTCAATGCCAAGCTCTAAATAACGACAAGCTACGTCAGTTGATCCACCTTCAAAATCCAAGGGTTCTTCCTAATCCTCTTGCACACTTTGGTTTATTGTATTGTACAACTTATTCTCAAATAAGATATTGTTTAAACTAAGGACTATGGTGGTTAACGATTTCATTGGCTCCGGGCATACAAAAACTGACCAATCATCAGGCTAATACCTGTCCTTCGAAGACGAGATACGTTGATTAGTCGATTCCTTTGGTCTTATGTTCCCTAGCAGTTATCTGTATAAGAGCCTTATATCTACAAAGAACAGGATTACATAGGCAAATCAGGTAGCAAGTGTTGCCATTAACACTCTCGGTTCCATTGGCCATCAACCTTATCGCTAATCTCATGACGGAGTGAATAAAGGGAAGTAACTCTGGTATATATCAGAATATGACAGTAAGCTGGACTGATGCTCCTTAAAGAGTCGGATGTTTTCTTCGGTGTATTTTCTCTTCAGAGAAAAATGTAAAAGTAAGAAATGATCATGTCTCACTAACATTGGACATTTGTATTTACGTGATCACGTGACTGCGTACGTTTGTCCTTATTTATTTTACGTTCTCTCTATCACGTAGGTGTACAAATACATGTCCAAACTCATGCTACCCCCTGTATCTTCAGGTTCATTTTACCCTAATATTCGTTAGGATGGGGCACAACTGTAGTTTAACAAATACGTGTATAAATATTCTACCGAAAACGTGTTAAACAACAATTCCGATTAACAACAAAAGATCCGTTATGAAAAATTAGGACCGTGTCCGTCGTCCAGTTTTAATTCTTGTCGCACGAATTGTAAAATGTAACTATTTTTTCATCAGGGTTTGGTATTCAGAGATGACCCCCATACATTGCCAGGTTTGGTATTCAGGGATGACCCCCACACATTGCCAGGTTTGGTATTCAGGGATGACCCCAACACATTGCCAGGTTTGGTATTCAGGGATGACCCCCACACATTGCCAGGTTTGGTATTCAGGGATGACCCACACACATTGCCAGGTTTGGTATTCAGGGTTGACCCCCACACATTGCCAGGTTTGGTATTCAGGGATGACCCCCACAAATTGCCAGGTTTGGTATTCAGGGATGACCCCCACACATTGCCAGGTTTGGTATTCAAGGATGACCCCCACACATTGACAGGTTTGGTATTCAGGGATGACCCCCACACATTGCCAGGTTTGGTATTCAGGGATGACCCCCGTACATTGCCAGGTTTGGTATTCAGGGATGACCCCCACACATTGCCAGGTTTGGTATTCAGGGATGACCCCCACACATTGCCAGGTTTGGTATTCAGGGATGACCCCCACACATTGCCAGGTTTGGTATTCAGGGATGACCCCCACACATTGCCAGGTTTGGTATTCAGGGATGACCCCGTACATTGCCAGGTTTGGTATTCAGGGATGACCCCCGTACATTGCCAGGTTTGGTATTCAGGGATGACCCCCATACATTGCCAGGTTTGGTATTCAGGGATGACCCCGTACATTGCCAGGTTTGGTATTCAGGGATGACCCCCGTACATTGCCAGGTTTGGTATTCAGGGATGACCCCCATACATTGCCAGTTTTGGTATTCAGGGATGACCCCCATACATTGCCAGGTTTGGTATTCAGGGATGACCCCCACACATTGCCAGGTTTAGTATTCAGGGATGACCCCGTACATTGCCAGGTTTGGTATTCAGGGATGACCCCCGTACATTGCCAGGTTTGGTATTCAGGGATGACCCCCGTACATTGCCAGGTTTGGTATTCAGGGATGACCCCCACACATTGCCAGGTTTGGTATTCAGGGATGACCCCCGTACATTGCCAGGTTTGGTATTCAGGGATGACCCCCATACATTGCCAGGTTTGGTATTCAGGGATGACCCCGTACATTGCCAGGTTTGGTATTCAGGGATGACCCCCATACATTGCCAGGTTTGGTATTCAGGGATGACCCCCGTACATTGCCAGGTTTGGTATTCAGGGATGACCCCCATACATTGCCAGGTTTGGTATTCAGGGATGACCCCCACACATTGCCAGGTTTGGTACTCAGGGATGACCCCCACACATTGCCAGGTTTGGTATTCAGGGATGACCCCCGTACATTGCCAGGTTTGGTATTCAGGGATGACCCCCATACATTGCCAGGTTTGGTATTCAGGGATGACCCCCACACATTGCCAGGTTTGGTACTCAGGGATGACCCCCACACATTGCCAGGTTTGGTATTCAGAGATGACCCCCACACATTGCCAGGTTTGGTATTCATGGATGACCCCCATACATTGCCAGGTTTGGTACTCAGGGATGACCCCCACACATAACCAGGTTTGGTATTCAGGGATGACCCCCACACATTGACAGGTTTGGTATTCAGGGATGACCCCCACACATTGACAGGTTTGGTATTCAGGGATGACCCCCATACATTGCCAGGTTTGGTATTCAGGGATGACCCCCACACATTGCCAGGTTTGGTATTCAGGGATGACCCCCACACATTGCCAGGTTTGGTATTCAGGGATGACCCCCATACATTGCCAGGTTTGGTATTCAGGGATGACCCCCACACATTGCCAGGTTTGGTATTCAGGGATGACCCCCACACATTGCCAGGTTTGGTATTCAGGGATGACCCCCACACATTGCCAGGTTTGGTATTCAGGGATGACCCCCATACATTGCCAGGTTTGGTATTCAGGGATGACCCCCATACATTGCCAGGTTTGGTTTGGTTTTGTATCAACAGCTATGCGTCATTGTCTTAGCTTAGCATGTTAGATACCATTTAGAAAGGTACAGCTGATCAACACTCTTTAAGTCGTTTATGTATTGTTTAAATATTATTACTCATTCAAAATGTATGATTCGGCGTATTCAGAAGGAATGAATGGTCCCGTCGTAGTTACCCAGGCGTGGAATCAGCCTGACCGCATCAACAGTCTCGATATTTACATCTACTCCGCTCATTTTGCCAATAACAATGGTTGACACATTGTTGATACAGACGTGGACTGACTCAGATCACTGTATAGGTATGTGTCACGATGTGTTCGATATATTACTCACCTACCATTCTCGGTCGGCTCGGCTTCCCTTTGATCAACGAAAACAAAAATAACAAACGTTCAATTTCTTCTCAACAGTCTCCTTTATTAGCTGGAATGTTTTCGCGAATAAAAAAAATATTGGTCTTTTTTTTGTCTGGCCATGATAAAACTATAATGTACAAAGGGGGATAACTCGATATAAACAATACAAATTACTTGGCGTTTGCGTTGTAAGGGAGGTAGCTCCGTTACATAGTGACCTCGCGACCTGGTGATTCATATACACTAATTAAAGGTTGGCATTAACAAGTGTTATGTCCCAAGGTGAGGTCATCGACGGAATACGTACAACCAATCACGCGCGTGTGATTGCCTGTCAGGTTGACCTACTTTCTAAATCGTCGGCTGAAACTCATGAAACATGCAATGACAGAATTAGTAAATGACTTATAAAGCAATCACATGCTTAGGTGTGATACAACCTTCGAAATAGAAAATTAATTAAGCGTGTGTGGTTGATACAGTCATACAGACGAAACAAATACCACAAAAGGTACATTGGGCCTGTATCAAACGATTCCCTATTGTTTCAGTCAACTCGCGCCAATACTAATGTTGATTAAAACAACTGCACTGGGTTAAGCCAATGATGTTCGAATATTCAGGTAAAAATTGATCTTGGAAGAATTTGAATCTTTGAAGCCCCAAAAATGCGATCAAAAGCGACCACTACCAACCACTAACTTTAAGAATAAACTTGTGGTAAGAATAAAGGTGCTGAATGTTGCTACAAATAACGTGATATTTCAGAGAGGCCTTGTCGCTCACCTCTGGACGGTCTTTATTAGGTCTATGACTGAAATTTACTCTACTATTAGCATCTTCTCCTTTTATTAATCAACGACAACCTACAAGTAACATCATTCTTAGAAAGACCCATCAAGACATTTCTGAAAAATGGTGATAACAAGCTTAAACTAATACTAGAGATTGAAGGGCCCTACATACACACTTTGAGAAACATCTTTCCAGTAACTCTCCAGAAATATCGATAACAAACTTCAACTGTTAAAATCCCAGTTGACTACTTGGTTTCCGGTTCAGACTCAAGATTAAGTGGGCACAACTAGAGATTCGGGGAAACTACTTATCAAGTTTGAGAAAAATCCGTCCGAAAATAAACAGCAATATCATGGACCGCTCACAGCGTTACGACGAACCATGGACAATGGGCGATTTGAACAGCCCGCCATCTGATGATACTAATAAGACGAACAATTATTACAAGAGGCACAATGGACCTGTATAACACGATTCATTATTACATTTAGTATAGTACATTTCATACCTTTGTAACAGGAGAGGAGAAAATGTAGCGGCCAGACCGGGGTTCGAACCCGGGACCTTCGAACACTAGCCGGATGCTCTACCAATTGAGCTACCTGGTCACCGATGATCGACCCAGTCCAGTCCCGCTACACCTTAATACACTAAACAGGATGTCCATGGCCTTATTGGTTCGGATATACATATATGATAACCTTTTATAATAAGATTTACACATCTTAACACAGTGACCTTGAATGTAGACCAAGGTTTCTTCATTTGAACAAACTTTGTCGAAATGCATCTCGGCATATTTTATCCTATCCCTCTTGATTATTGAGAAGACATTTAAATTGTTCAACATATTTGAACTATTTGATCTTGAAAGTAGGCCAAGGTCATTTATTTCTTCAAACCAGCATGTAATTGGGATAATACAATATTCCTGTGCTTCTTAGCAGCTATTTAAATACTTAAACAAATTTGACCCTTGTGACTTTAAAAGAAGGACAATGCCATTCATTTTCACCAAATTGTTAGCCCGTCATCCAAGCTACTGGCTACTGGCCTAAAATCATGACTCTAGGGCCCTTTGTTATTGAGAATAACGTGTTTAAATTATTCAAACAACACTGATCCATATGACCTTGATAGAAGGTCAAGGATATTCATCCATCCCAGCATCCCAGCATGCTATTGGCCCAATATAATGATTTTTGAACTCGAGGAGCTGTTTAAAGACGTGAACAAATTTGATCTCTGTTACCTTGAAAGAAGATACAGGTCATTCATTTGAATATACTTGGTAGCTCTTCAATTCAGCATGTAATTGGGCTAATGTTATAACCATATGGCTTTTGGTTATTGAGAAGTTGTTTAAAGATTAAATTCAATTGAACAAACTTTGTTGTACTTTATCCAGGCATGCTACTGGCATAAAACAATGACCCTGTGTCCCGTCATAAATAAGTTGAACAAATATGGCTCTTTTACCTTTAAAAAGGTCTAGGTTATTCATTCGAACAAACTTGAAATCCTTTTATCCCAGCATGCTATTGGCCTACTATATGACTGGAACCATTTTTATCGAGAAAAAGTGGTTTAAAGATCGAGTTGAACACAATTGGTCCGTGTGGCATTGAAAGTGGGTAACAATGTTATTTATTTGAACAAACTTGGTAGCCCTCCATCCCTGCTTGTTACTGTGCCAGTATCATGACCCTGGACATCTTAGGTATGGAGAAGAAGTCGAAATTGTTAACGAACGGACGACGCAGACCGACGGACAGAAGTCGATCGCAGTTAAACACTATTAATAATCCCGATGTCAGTACAATGGTAAGTGCTTGTGACTATAGATACGACATAGATAACTATAACCAAATTTTATATTTTACATGAGGAACTCTCACTATATATTTACCTCTTTAGATTATATTTCTAAACTTTACAAACTTCTTATGAACAATACTTAATTACTGGCCCGACTCTTCGAACTGTTCTTTGTACTACAGTTCTCCATTAGGACTGATCAACGGGGGAAAAAGATTGAAGGCTGATTATAATAGGACTTTTCGATAAACCACAACATCATTTCAAACTTAAGAAAGGCCTTCGTTCCCTTGTAATAAGAACTTACTCTTCCAAGAAAGCCGATCGGCGATATACGATATATGTTTGTGAACTTTACTGGAACTTGTTTTGTATACCTCCCGTGTAAGGCAAAGATACAATACTCTTTAATGGACCGCCAAAGCTGCCTTATATGATATATGATGAATGTTCATTATATGATTTGATTTTACTATGATATCATATCATCGCAGCTTTGGCGTTCCATACTTCTTTCTGGTTGACGACATATTGTTAAAGTTTGGTTCAGACTTCGCTCGAGTTCCTCTGGCCCCGACACCAGATATGTAATACTGACAGATAAATGTTTGGTGAAGGGCTTGGATATTCTGAGAGCTAGATATATAGATGACTGATGTGAAGCCCCTTCACCAGACATCTAGCTGTCAGAGTGTCCAAATATATTATCAGGGCCAGAGGCAGCCGAATATGGCAAGTGAATGGGGGCACATTTCAATTCCACCTCACAATGACAAATCTATCAACCACGTCAATCATTTATTACCTTTCCCTAAGGATATTGAAATCATCATACTGTAATGCTCTTTGTTTACACTGGCACTCGACGTGAGATTTTTTTTTAATTTCATATCTTATACCAGCTCCATATAATCTTATCGGACGAGGACTTCAGGTGCTTGTAGTCGACAAAGATGACCGAATTTCTACTGATATTTCGGTGAAACACAGACGTCTGCTTCTGGTTAGTGTTTATAGAAAAACATATAAGCCCCTACCCATACTCCTATTGTAACAGAGCGCATGATTAATTTAATTTAAATCACTGCCTCCGCTAGGGATCGAACCCGGGACCTCTGGTTTACTAGTCTTACGCTCAACCGATCGAGCTAAAGAGAAGATCTCCCTAGCCGAGCGGTATATTGCGGCTAGTATTTACCAGGGTTACATACTCCCCCTCCAGGAAAGAACTCGTCCTCGAGTTTTCCAGGGGTAACAGCGATGCTTTTGCAAGCAGCGATGAGTATCATTCCCGAGTCCCTACATGGGCGCCAATGTAACAGAGCGCATGATTAATTTAATTTAAATCACTGCCTCCGCTAGGGATCGAACCCGGGACCTCTGGTTTACTAGTCTTACGCTCAACCGATCGAGCTAAAGAGAAGATCTCCCTAGCCGAGCGGTATATTGCGGCTAGTATTTACCAGGGTTACACTATCATAGTATAGTAGGGGTAGGGGCTAATATGTTTTGTTCCTGGTCAATATTAGGAGTAGGAGCTAATGTGTTTTACTATAAATAGTAGGAGTAGGGACTAATATGTTTTTTCTATAAATAGTAGGAGTAGGGGCTAATATGTTTTTACTATAAATAGTAGGGGTAGGGGCTAATATGTTTTACTATAAACAGCAGGAGTAGGGGCTACTGTTTTTTTCTATAAATAGTAGGGGTAGGGGCTAATATGTTTTACTATAAATAGCAGGAGTAGGGGCTAATATGATTTTACTATAAATAGTAGGAGTAGGGGCTAATGTGTTTTTTCTGTCAATGGTAGGAGTAGGGCTAATGTATTTTTCTATAAATAGTAGGAGTAGGGGCTAATGTGATTTTACTATCAATAGCAGGAGTAGGGGCTAATATGTTTTACTATAAATAGTACGAGTAGGGGCTAATATGTTTTTACTATAAATAGTAGGAGTAGGGACTAATATGTTTTACTATAAATAGTAGGAGTAGGGGCTAATATGTTTTTCTATAAATGGTAGGGGTAGGGGCTAATATGATTTTTTTTCTATCAATATTAGTAGGGACTATTATGGGTTTTTTTTCTATAAATAGTATGAGTAGGAGCTAATGTGTTTTTCTATAAGTAGGAGTATGAGCTAATATGTTTTATTCCTATAAATAGTAGGGGTAGGGGCTAATATGATTTTTTTTTCTATCAATATTAGAAGGGGTCAAATATTAGTTGGGGCCATTATGTTTTTTTCTATAATTAGTAGGAGTAGGAGCTAATATGTATTTTCCCCTATAATAAGTAGGGGGAGGGGCTAATGTGATTTTTCTATAAATACTAAACAGATACAGACACCTGTGTGAAATAACGGCAGGTACATGACATGAAGCTGTAAACCAAAATCTCGACCAAACTGCCTGTATCATTATAATGGCGGCTAATGGCCAATGGCATCCTACTGAGCCACTTGGTTAGTCATAAGAAGTCAATACAGTGTTAAGCCCGAGTTTCCTCTGGCCCTGACACCATATGTCTGGTACATATGGTGTCAGGGCCAAAGGAAACTCGGGCTATACAGTGTTATAATAACTTGATCTGTGAATTTGAAGGTCGTTTCTTTTTACAAACTTTGTTGGGCGTCATCCCAGAAAACTACTCGTCAATTTTCATGATTAAAGTCTTCCGATTTATCTTGTTTGAATATTTAAGCGAGTTAAAATTTGACCTTTGACCTTAATATGGGTCAAATTCATCTTCCGATTTATCTTGTTTGAATATTTAAGCGAGTTAAAATTTGACCTTTGACCTTAATATGGGTCAAATTCATTTCTTATCGCAAAACAGGAAGCGCGTGGCTCAAAATCGTGACGCTAAGCACAGGGACATGGCTTTATAGGTATTTCTGGCTATTTCTATCATATAAGACTAGACATGTCCCTGTGTCTTTATATGCATTTCTGGCTATTTCTATCATATAAGACTAGACATGTCAATGTGTCTTATATATATAGGTATTTCTGGCTATTTCTATCATAGAAGACTAGATATGTCCCTCTGTCTTTGTATATAGGTATTTCTGGCTATTTTGTCTTAAAACTAGATATGTCCCTGTGCCCTATGTCCAGTATTGATTCATCTAGAAAATGTAATTTGAATGGGAATGTTTTAGAATCCAGTCAAGCTAGGGACTAGCTGACAGCAGTCGTGTGTAAATAAAGCAGACAACATATTATCGTATTTCCAACTACTTCATTGCAAATTTCAAGCAATATGTTTTTTGTTGAATGAACTTTCAGGTGGAGATAGCCGTTATAACGCAGCCTCTCACAGGACAATTATCCTCAGTCATACTGTTGTACGTGGTAGGGGAGGTAACTCCGACTAACAACTCGTCACAATCTACTGTTAGGAGTATTCCTCTCAAGCACTTAAGACCGTTTATCTAGGCTCAACAACGCCAAGTGAATTATAAAACGTTCACGTTTTAATATCATGTAGATTCGTCCACAATACAATCGTACGATAAAGGGTTCTAAGTGGACTTTTATTTGCGTGGTTTTTAAGGGCCAAAATAAAATTGTTTAAATTTTATGCATTAAAGCAGAGACATATATATACTGGACAAAATAAGTTAAGGATCATGAAATATTATCATAATATGTTTTGAGATGTTAAGAATGTGTTCCCCTTAAGTACACCCGTAGTTTCGCCTATGTATGCCCACGTTGGTTTCAGTGTTGTATGCACGTGCATCATGAGGGTATGCTGTTCTGGTCTGGTGAACAGTGCTGGTGTCTAAAACGGACTGAACAACCACTACAGGTGAATATGTTAAGTTTAGTTTGCGATACTTTTTAACTTAAATTGAGGGATATCTTTACGTAATCGATCGAGTTTATACTGATACTTAACTAATCAATCATGCGTAGACATTTAAATGATATGGAAGCCGCGCGGGGAATAGGACTCCTTCAAGCAGGTCAAAATCAGAGAAATGTGGCTGTCCAGCTTAATGTTTCACAAAGTGTGATAAGTAGGCTATGGAATCGGTATCAACAGACCAATAGTGTCCAACAACGACCCAGATCTGGACAGACACGCAGTACAACAGTTCGGCAGGATAGGTTCATCTGCAATATGGCAAGACGTCAGAGGTTCGTGACTGCTCCTGTCTTAAATAGGCAATTTCAAATGGCTACAAACCAGAGGATCTCTTCTCAGACAATAAGAAACAGACTGCATGCCTCTAATTTACGAGCCAGAAGACCCGCCGTGCGACCAATTTTGACACGAGTCCATCGACAAACGAGACATCAATGGGCTTCTCGCAGTTGCGGCACTGGAGATCTGTTCTTTTCACAGACGAGTCTAGATTTTATGTAGACTTTCATGACGGCAGGAGGAGGATATGGAGGTCACAGAGTGAGCGCTATGCAGACTGCTGCGTTACCCAACGTGACCGCTTTGGAGGTGGATCAGTAATGGTTTGGGCTGGAATAAGTATTGACTACCATACCGACCTCTGTGTGGTCGATAATGGATCTTTGACAGCAATTCGTTACAGGGACGAAATTCTACATCCTATAGTAAGACCTATTGCAGGAGTTGTCGGCCATGACTTCATTCTGATGGACGACAATGCTCGTCCTCACCGTGCTCGTGTTGTAAACGACTATCTTCAAAGGGAGACAATTGTTCGCATCGACTGGCCAAGTCGTTCTCCCGACCTGAATCCTATTGAACACTCTTGGGACATCCTACAACGCCAGCTTTCAGCTCGACCCAATCCTCCACAGAACCGACAAGAGCTCATGACAGCTTTGCATGAGGAATGGCAACGTATCCCACAGATCAACCATCGACGACTAGTTAGGAGCATGCGCAGACGTTGCAGGGCAGTTATGAATGTCAACGGAGGTCATACTGTCTATTAAGCCTTCGAGTACAGATTCTGAGAAATTTCGATAACAGTTTTTAGCAAGAGGCCCAGAGGGCCTGTATCGCTCACCTGGTTGGATTTGACCAAACAGCAAAATATGTTCATGTTCAATTTGTTAATGTCTAACAACGATAGTTATGGGGAAGGGACCTCAACTGCTTCAAAGATAAAACCCAGAAACGCAGTCGTCTCCCTTGGGGAGTGGAAAGACCCAAAGTCAGCCCTACCATTTATTCAATTTTGAATCCCTACCAGATACCAAGTAGGCATATCCAGTCAAATACCAGGGTATGAGCGACATCCATTTAGTCTCTACCCCCAAAGGGCTGCTACCAGTCAAATATGAGCGATATCCATGTTTAGTTTCAGAGATGTCAGTTAGATCAATTCAGCCAAATCGACCCCTGGAGGGTCAGCCCCACCATTTATACAATTTTGAAGCTCTACCCCATAGGGATGCTATCAGACAAATGAGCGATATCCATTGTTCAGTTTCAGAGATGACGTTTATATCAATTCTGCCCAATTGACAAATTTTGAATCCCTACCACATAGTGGTACTAAGTCAAATACAACTGATATTCATTGCTCGATTGCTCAGAAGTTGTTTATTTCAATATATAGCCAAATAGACCACTCTGGGCCCCGCCCCACCATCTGAACAATTTTGAATCCCCATCCCATAGGGATGATACCAGGCAAATACGAGTGATATTCATATCAATAAAGCCAAATAGACCACATTTGGCCCCGCCCATGTGTACAAGTTTGAGTCACCATCCCATACAGACGCTTCTGACCAAATTTCCAAACCGCAGTTATGAATAAGTCAATTGTTGACAAGACAAAACGGTTATGGCACATGTTCACCTTGGTCCCTCCAACAAGGTGAGCTAATAAAGGGACAAAGATTGATTTGAAAAGCCCACTATTTGATATCAGGTGGGCTTTTAATATTTATCCAATGGGAGGACTACAGAAATAAAGGAATAATACGCATGGCGAGTGCTGGAAAATGCAGCTAATCTAACAAACAATTTTGTATAATTGGTACTAACAAACAATTTCTTTCAGTGGTCTCGAACAAACCTGGAGTCCTCCCATTGGGCAATATTTTGTATAAAGATGTAACCCATTATTCAAAAACAACCAAAACAAAGAATGACTGATGAGCAACTTTAATGTAAAACTTATTATTACTCGTCACCATCATCTTCCTCCTCATCCTCGTTGTTGATCTGGAAGTATCGAAGTTCGTAACTCTCCTTGTTATTGGCCACCACTCTCAACCAATCACGGAGGTTGTTCTTCTTCAGGTACTTCTTCGTCAGGTATTTCAGGTACCTTTAAAAAATATATTATATTCAGTATTTGTATTCTGGCTGTGGGAGTTGAATAAATAGAACTATATAATGGATTTGTAAAATACATAAAGTCTTTTTTTTTTCAACTGAAGTAATAAAAACATTTTCTCTCTCGAAAATCATTTAAGTTTCATATTTTAAACTGTCCTACAGCTTTCTTGCAAATGCTTGGTTAATTTCTTTGCTTCAGTAAGTGCATTGGTTAAGTATTTCTGAAACTTAAAGTTAGTTCATCACAATCCAAATGCTTAGCACATTAATGGATTTGATTTACCTCTTAGAAAAAGCGATGTCAGCATTGAGGATGATCTTATTCTTGTCACGGTCCAAGTTCACATTGTTTCCAAAGTTGTTGGTCTTTCCTCCAACCTTGATTCTCTCATGCAAGAATTTCTCCTGGAGATCAGAAAAGTAAATCCACGGGATTAGGGAATATGGCCCTAATCCTAACTAGGGAAGTCACCCTAGTTACAGAGTCTGGTCAGTTGACATATTCACTGCCAGTAATTCATTCAATACTTATTTTTTCAAGGCTTTCAAATGACCTTCAAGTTATTACAATTTGAGGTCAAATTATCATAATTCCAGGAAATCAGAAGGATGAATTATATTGTAGAGATATGTCCCTTAAAATTAAGATTCAACTCATTCTCAAAGAGTCTACTGTAAGTCCTGTTTCTATATAAATGTTTATTCATTGTTTTAAATTTTATTAACCATTTTATGATTGACTTACAAGTATTTTTTGTGAGCATGTAAAACATTTTCCTAAAGGTTAAACAAATGATCAACCCACTTAAACATCAACTATTCCTTTCATATTCCTCCCACTTAAAAAATGTCAAGAATCGTATACCACAGATCGATATAAATTCAAAATTCATTAACTAAAATGGCTCCAGATTGAACTGTGGTTAATGTTTTCTTGCTTAGGATTTTTTCTGTGCTGTTAAAGAAATTGATTCTTACAAAGCTTGCAACGTCCATGATACCATCTTCCACGGGTACTGTGCAATCAATGTTGTATTTGAGGCTTGTCTTCTTCTTCTTGCCCTTACCACTAGCGGGCTTACCAGCTCTCTTCACAGCCTGCAAGTGATTATAATTTTCTTTTAACTTATCAATATCATCAGTGAATCTTGTGCCAATATAGAAAAGGGTATTTCGTCTTGACCATGTCATGCAAAAAGTGGTTGTGATATTAATTTTCCTTTAAAGATGAAGCAGTTTAAATAATGACATTGACGAAACTTTTTGATAAAAATATTGCATTCTTAATTTGAAGATGAGAAGGTATTTTAGTGCACAATATTCTGGGGGGGGGGGGGGGCAATATGGAGATAAAATGCGCCGAAAAAATAACATGGGGAAAGCACCTAAATTCAATTATTGTTAGTAATGCTTATGTATATTTTATATGTAAAGGGTTTATCAATATTGTGGACCTAATGCTTCTTCTGTCAATAATGCATGAACTTTTTTTCCCTAACCAATATGTTTTTATCTGGTAACTGCAACATCACAAGTTAGTCGGGACAGATGCCTAACTGACAGATCGTTGGGTTTTGGTCCATAGGACACGAGAGCTACAAAAGCCCGTAACATACCGTTAGCGAATGTGTTAGCCATAGGCCGGCCTATCACAAGGCAAGTCAGCTAGACCCACGTGTTCGACATCGCGCACCACAAAATGTTTGCGACCACGAACAGAACTTATATTGTGGGGTAATGCATCATTTATTACGAAAAGAATAAGTTTATTGATGTTAGTGAGTTATGTTCAAGGTATTTGAGAACCTAGAAGTGTTCTTAAATTGTGATATTTGTGGGACAATCTTCTTTACCTGTGGCATGATGGCGGATTGCAGGGAAAAGGAAGTTCACAACGAGACCATGATCATTTTTCTAGCTATTTCAACATAAATACTATGCCATCGTGAGATGGATTTTTTTTATCATTTTAGGCGACTTCGTTATAATTAATTTAGTTAAAAGAATGCATTTAGGATTTGTCTTTTATATCGTGGTCGCGAGAATATACACTAATAAATTGATTGTACACGGTTGCACGAAAATCCGCATTCATCTGTTATCTTAGACAAGCACAAGCATAAAACTGTCATCGCGGAAAAAATAATTCGACAATTAAGATGTTAGCTATATTATATGAAACTGATCTCGACATTGTTAGTCCCTCATTTAGAATATTATTTAAATATGTGGGGGATTCCTGTGTCTGTAAATCCGGAAAATATAGACCGTATCCGAAAGTGGTACAACTATTAGATTTAGCTTCAAATTATAACCGGAAGTAGGATTTGTCAGTCGCCGGATCGATCGAAAACCATCGAAAACGCCTGTCCGGGATTCATTAATTTGACAAGCAGGGGGTAAGACCAGTTAAATGTATTGCAGATCTGTTTACCCATAACATATTTACCACGTACGGATATATCAGATCGAATCAAATGCTTAACTTTAATAGCTTTTCGTGCATGGAATATGCATACTTGATGGCAAATGACCATTTCGGTGGGCGGTTCCTGATTCCTCGGCATGATGATACACCCCTATGTAATAACATTGTTGACTGTACTGCAATCGTTTAATCTCTGCATATGGAGTGATTTAAGTAAACCAGATATTCATTATTAAATGCACTTATAAATGAAACACAGTTAGCAAACATTGTAATACAATCTTTGTTTTCGAATGACTAGCATTATAAACAGATATTACATGTAATTCTAGTTCATTGCTTTACATGTAATTCTAGTTCATTGCTTTTCAGTCTAAGTGCCCATGGAAGAGTGACACCTTTATTGATTGACAGGAGAATGTCAATATGATTGGTGGGTTGTTTATTTACAACCACAAGGGAGAAGTCCTTATTTCCCGCGTATACAGGGACGATATTGGGTAAGACAGCAAAAAATATATTAGCTTTAACGTTTGTAATATTACAATTTTCACAAATTTCAGGTCAGACATTCACTATTTAAAACCAAGCTATTAATTTAATTGTTTGAAGACCATCTATCTAGCATAAACGAAAAGAGCTGGAGGAGGGCATAAAGTTATAAGGTAACCAAACTAGCTGATCAGGCTAGTTTGACTTTCCCTTTAGCCTAGTGGTAGGATAACCAGTTAAAGAACGAGATGTCCCTAGTTTGAGCCCAGCACAGGCAGGGTATTTTTCATTAATCCTTGCTATCATAGTGTATTGAAAACCAGGAGAGGTCATATTACTAGTTCAGACTAATGGGACAGGGTATTTTTCGTCCTTCTTATCACATTTGTATATATAAAGATCCATTGTCTATTCCTTTCTGACCTTAATCTTCTTATATTTGACAAAGTGATTATGCCTTGGTAGCTAGTTGGGGGCTACGTATATATACACTTTCAGCATACTGCTCACATGTACAGCTTTACGATAGTCAGTTTTAGTAAGTCAAATCAGTTCATACATTTACACCAGATCAAATCATCAACTTCAATTCTTTGATGTGCTCTAACTGACTCCAGTCTGCAGTGCTCGTTTTGGCGCATGACCTCCGCATCAAACCATGCATTTCAAAATTCTTCAATTTTCATAAAGGTGGTGTCATAGATGAATCTCTGGATTTATACTAGTTAGACCAATATTAATGATTACTGACTTAAGTCCACTTCTGATCTTCATATGAATGGTATACAGTGGACACAATGTAAAATATTCATCATTCAATATATTATGAGTAATTTGTTATACGTATGTTACTGTTTTTATACAGACGCAATGCAGTCGATGCGTTCAGAGTCAATGTCATCCATGCAAGACAACAAGTGCGGTCACCCGTGACCAACATCGCCCGTACCAGCTTCTTTCATATAAAGAGATCTAACATCTGGTTAGCAGCAGTCACCAAACAAAATGTCAACGCTGCCATGGTCTTTGAGTTTCTTCTTAAAATGGTGGAGGTCATGCAGTCCTACTTTGGAAAAATTTCTGAAGAAAACATCAAAAACAATTTTGTGCTAATCTATGAAATTTTAGATGGTATGTATGTGGATTAATTATTTTCTAGCATTAATTCATGGCGCTCTGTCAAGTTAGCCATAATTTTGACCAGCTTTGATATGTCAAAAATCAAAATTATGCATTGATAATAATCAATTCTAAATTCCCAGTATCAAAATTGAAATTAAGATTATGCAAACAAATTTGGCTTTGGAAAATACATGATCAATTCATGAAAATTTCAAGGTCTAGAATCTTAGTTCTGAAAATATGGTCTTTGTGTCATCTATATTAAATAGCTGTTACTGTTTCATCATTTAATTAATTTTTTTTTTTCACAGAAATTTTGGACTTTGGATACCCACAAAATACAGATACTGGTATCTTAAAGACATTCATCACACAACAAGGAGTCAAGTCACAAGTAGGTTCATTGACTTATGTGCTGTAGTATTGAGTAATTGATGGTATACATACCCACAACTGATTACCTTGTCGTGTTGTAATCCTATTCAAGTGATTTCAGGGGAGATAACTCTATCAGGTGTCTTTGATATCATTACAATTTAAATTGAACTGGTGTTGTCCATTGACTGTTTAACAGAGTAAGGAGGAGACCAGTCAGATAACGTCCCAAGTGACCGGACAGATTGGCTGGAGACGTGAGGGTATCAAGTACCGGCGTAATGAACTCTTCCTCGATGTCCTTGAGTCCGTCAATCTTCTCATGTCTCCTCAAGGTCAGTAAACCAACCAATAAATTACATACTTGTAGGACCTAGCTACTATTTTCATCATCACTTGCTGTAGAACATTTCTATTTCCTTGGCCTTTACAAAATTATTCAGCAGAAAGTATTTAATACTAGGACTGGAACCAGAGGAAAAAAACCAGTTACAAAATCTATAAATTCTGCTGATGTGTTGTGATGCATGCATTAAAGTTGTAACATCATATTACCGGGTATGTTATGATACTACTTGCTAAATATTCCTTTATGTTGAGAAATGTGACTTAAAAAGTCATAACTTGATGACAATGTCTACAGATTTCTAATGAAATGATTAAATCATCAGGTCAGTTAATGGCATTGTATAATCATTGGCTTGTAGATAAAAAATTGAGATTATCATTGAAGCTGAAAAACAGTATGAAGGGAACCACAGAAATTCTATATTTTGAAATCTTTTGGTCTGTAATTTCCAGGTCAGGTTCTGAGTGCCCATGTGGCTGGCAGGATTGTGATGAAGAGCTACTTGAGTGGAATGCCTGAGTGTAAATTTGGAATCAATGACAAAGTCCTCATGGAGAGTAAAGGAAAAAGCAGCATTGATGAGCCAACTCCACGCACTGTGGGGTAAGTACAACTCGCTCTTTACATTGTAGGGTAGGTTCATCACATTCCACACACCTAAGGGTAGGTACAACACACTCTGCACACCTTAGGGTAGGTACAACACACTCCACACACCTTCGGGTAGGTACATCACACTCCTCACACCTTAGAGTAGGTACATCACACTCCACACACCTTAGTGTAGGTACATCGCACTCCACACACCTTAGGGTAGGTACATCACAATCCACACACCTTAGGGTAGGTACATCACACTCCACACACCTTAGGGTAGATACATCACACCCCACACACCTTAGGGTAGGTACATCACACTCCACACACCTTAGGGTAGATACAACACACTCTACACACCTTAGTGTAGGTACATCACACTCCACACACCTTAGGGTAGATACATCACACTCCACACACCTTATGGTAGGTACATCACACTCAACACCTTATGGTAGGTACAACACACTCCACACTCCTTAGGGTAGGTACAACACACTCCACACACCTTAGGGTAGGTACAACACACTCCACACACCTTAGGGTAGGTACAACACACTCCACACACCTTAGTGTAGGTACAACACACTCCACACACCTTAGGGTAGGTACAACACACTCCACACACCTTAGGGTAGGTTCATCACACTCCACACACCTTAGTGTAGGTACAACACACTCCACACACCTTAGGGTAGGTACATCACACTCCACTTACCTTAGTGTAGGTACAACACATCACACACCTTAGGGTAGGTACATCACACTCCACACACCTTAGTGTAGGTACAACACACTCCACACACCTTATGGTAGGTACAACACACACCTTATGGTAGGTACAACACACTCCACACACCTTAGGGTAGGTACAACACACTCCACACACCTTAGGGTAGGTACATCACACTCCACACACCTTAGTGTAGGTACATCACACCCCACACACCTTAGGGTAGGTACAACACACTCCACACACCTTAGGGTAGGTACAACACACTCCACACACCTTAGGGTAGGTACATCACACTCCACACACCTTAGGGTAGGTACAACACACTCCACACACCTTAGGGTAGGTACAACACACTCCACACACCTTAGGGTAGGTACAACACACTCCACACACCTTAGGGTAGATACATCACACTCCACACACCTTAGGGTAGGTACAACACACTCCACACACCTTAGGGTAGGTACAACACACTCCACACACCTTAGGGTAGGTACAACACACTCCACACACCTTAGGGTAGGTACAACACACTCCACACACCTTAGGATAGGTACAACACACTCCACACACCTTAGTGTAGGTACAACACACTCCACACACCTTAGGGTAGGTACAACACACTCCACACACCTTAGGGTAGGTACAACACACTCCACACACCTTAGGGTAGGTACAACACACTCCACACACCTTAGGTTAGGTACAACACACTCCACACACCTAAGGGTAGGTACAACACACTCCACTTACCTTAGTGTAGGTACAACACATCACACACCTTAGGGTAGGTACATCACACTCCACACACCTTAGGGTAGGTACATCACACTCCACACACCTTAGGGTAGGTACATCACACTCCACACACCTTAGGTTAGGTACAACACACTCCACACACCTTAGGGTAGGTACATCACACTCCACACACCTTAGGTTAGGTACATCACACCCCACACACCTTAGGGTAGGTACATCACACTCCACACACTGTAGGGTAGGTACATCACACTCCACACACCTTAGGGTAGGTACATCACACTCCACACACTTTATGGTAGGTACAACACACTCCACACACCTTAGGGTAGGTACAACACACTCCACACACCTTAGGGTAGGTACAACACACTCCACACACCTTAGGGTAGGTTCATCACACTCCACACACCTTAGTGTAGGTACAACACACTCCACACACCTTAGGGTAGGTACATCACACTCCACTTACCTTAGTGTAGGTACAACACATCACACACCTTAGGGTAGGTACATCACACTCCACACACCTTAGTGTAGGTACAACACACTCCACACACCTTATGGTAGGTACAACACACACCTTATGGTAGGTACAACACACTCCACACACCTTAGGGTAGGTACAACACACTCCACACACCTTAGGGTAGGTACATCACACTCCACACACCTTAGGGTAGGTACATCACACCCCACACACCTTAGGGTAGGTACAACACACTCCACACACCTTAGGGTAGGTACAACACACTCCACACACCTTAGGGTAGGTACATCACACTCCACACACCTTAGGGTAGGTACAACACACTCCACACACCTTAGGGTAGGTACAACACACTCCACACACCTTAGGGTAGGTACAACACACTCCACACACCTTAGGGTAGATACATCACACTCCACACACCTTAGGGTAGGTACAACACACTCCACACACCTTAGGGTAGGTACAACACACTCCACACACCTTAGGGTAGGTACAACACACTCCACACACCTTAGGGTAGGTACAACACACTCCACACACCTTAGGATAGGTACAACACACTCCACACACCTTAGTGTAGGTACAACACACTCCACACACCTTAGGGTAGGTACAACACACTCCACACACCTTAGGTTAGGTACAACACACTCCACACACCTTAGGGTAGGTACAACACACTCCACACACCTTAGGTTAGGTACAACACACTCCACACACCTAAGGGTAGGTACAACACACTCCACTTACCTTAGTGTAGGTACAACACATCACACACCTTAGGGTAGGTACATCACACTCCACACACCTTAGGGTAGGTACATCACACTCCACACACCTTAGGGTAGGTACATCACACTCCACACACCTTAGGTTAGGTACAACACACTCCACACACCTTAGGGTAGGTACATCACACTCCACACACCTTAGGGTAGGTACATCACACCCCACACACCTTAGGGTAGGTACATCACACTCCACACACTGTAGGGTAGGTACATCACACTCCACACACCTTAGGGTAGGTACATCACACTCCACACACTTTATGGTAGGTACAACACACTCCACACACCTTAGGGTAGGTACAACACACTCCACACACCTTAGGGTAGGTACAACACACTCCACACACTTTAGGGTAGGTACAACACACTCCACACACCTTAGGGTAGGTACAACACACTCCACACACCTTAGGGTAGGTACATCACACTCCACACACCTTAGGGTAGGTACAACACACTCCACACACCTTAGGATAGGTACAACACACTCCACACACCTTAGGGTAGGTACAACACACTCCACACACCTTAGGGTAGGTACATCACACTCCACACACCTTAGGGTAAATACAACACACTCCACACACCTTAGGGTAGGTACATCACACTCCACACACCTTAGGGTAGGTACAACACACTCAACACACCTTAGGGTAAATACAACACACTCCACACACCTTAGGGTAAATACAACACACTCCACACACCTTAGTGTAGGTACAACACACTCCACACACCTTAATGTAGGTACAACACACTCCACACACTTTAGGGTAGGTACAACACACTCCACACACCTTAGGGTAGGTACAACACACTCCACACACCTTAGGGTAGGTACATCACACTCCACACACCTTAGTGTAGGTACAACACACTCCACACACCTTAGGGTAGGTACATCACACCCCACACACCTTAGGGTAGGTACATCACACTCCACACACCTTAGGGTAGGTACATCACACTCCACACACCTTAGGGTAGGTACAACACACTCCACACACCTTAGGTTAGGTACAACACACTCCACACACCTTAGGGTAGGTACAACACACTCCACACACCTTAGGTTAGGTACAACACACTCCACACACCTAAGGGTAGGTACAACACACTCCACACACCTTAGGGTAGGTACAACACACTCCACACACCTTAGGGTAGGTACATCACACTCCACACACTTTATGGTAGGTACAATACAATCCACACACCTTAGGTTAGGTACATCACACCCCAAACACCTTAGGGTAGGTACAACACACTCCACACACCTTAGGGTAGGTGCAACACACTCCACACACCTTAATGTAGGTACAACACACTCCACACACCTTAGGGTAGGTACAACACACTCCACACACCTTAGGGTAGGTGCAACACACTCCACACACCTTAGGGTAGGTACAACACACTCCACACACCTTAGGGTAGGTACAACACACTCCACACACCTTAGGATAGGTACAACACACTCCACACACCTTAGTGTAGGTACAACACACTCCACACACCTTAGGGTAGGTACAACACACTCCACACACCTTAGGGTAGGTACAACACACTCCACACACCTTAGGGTAGGTACAACACACTCCACACACCTTAGGTTAGGTACAACACACTCCACACACCTAAGGGTAGGTACAACACACTCCACTTACCTTAGTGTAGGTACAACACATCACACACCTTAGGGTAGGTACATCACACTCCACACACCTTAGGGTAGGTACATCACACTCCACACACCTTAGGGTAGGTACATCACACTTCACACACCTTAGGTTAGGTACAACACACTCCACACACCTTAGGGTAGGTACATCACACTCCACACACCTTAGGTTAGGTACATCACACCCCAAACCCCTTAGGGTAGGTACATCACACTCCACACACCTAATGGTAGGTACAACACCCCCCACACACTTAGGGTAGGTACATCACACTCCACACACCTTAGGGTAGGTACAACACACTCCACACACCTTAGGTTAGGTACAACACACTCCACACACCTTAGGGTAGGTACAACACACTCCACACACCTTAGGTTAGGTACATCACACCCCAAACACCTTAGGGTAGGTACAACACACTCCACACACCTTTGTGTAGGTACAACACTCCACACACCTTAGGTTAGGTACAACACACTCCACCCACCTTAGGGTAGGTACAACACACTCCACACACCTTAGTGTAGGTACAACACACTCCACACACCTTAGGGTAGGTACATCACACTCCACACACCTTAGGGTAGGTACAACACACTCCACACACCTTAGGTTAGGTACATCACACTCCACACACTTAGGATATGTTTTACTGACATTTTCCTATGGTACACTAGCTTGTTATGGAGGTGTTTGTTTTGTTGGTTTATATGAGATGGGTTTTTTTTATCAGGGGGACAACCACAGGGAAGAGTTCCATTGCTATTGATGACTGTCAGTTTCACCAGTGTGTCAAGCTGAGCAAGTTTGAGACCGAACACAGCATCAGCTTCATTCCACCAGACGGCGAGTTTGAACTGATGAGGTAATTCTAATGCATGTTTAAAACATGGACATTGTGAAGAAAAGAGGATTATGAAATAAAATAGATAATAATGATAAGAAATGCATCTATTTCTAAATAACAGCAATCATGTTGAATTTCTAATAAAGAAAAGTGTTCATTTCTTCATAGCATGCATCCATGGAAGATGTCTTGACTGAATTTAAGTCACACAGCTGGTATATCTTTAAAAAGGATTTGTCCTCAAAAATATTCCACTCAGTATATACTGTGCAGTACTTGTGACTAAATTGATAAACACTGTATATGGTGCTTGCGACTAAAACAATGTACCCTGTTTGTGTAGGTACCGGACCACCAAGGACATTAGTCTTCCCTTCCGTGTCATTCCATTAGTCCGGGAAGTTGGACGACAGAAAATGGAGGTTAAAGTTGTCGTAAAATCTAACTTCAAACCCTCACTCCTCGCCCAGAAGATTGAGGTTAGTGTTACAATTCATTTATCTCATTGTTCTCAATGCTATTGTCTTGTCTGTTTTGGCTTAGTTTTGATTTCACAATTATTATTCATCAATTCCGTGTCTGGATTAGAGATTTTTAGAGGTTTTTAAACAGTAAAATTAAATATGGTAGCAGGCAAATTGCATTTGAAATTTTAAAGTTGTAAGTAATTTGTGGACAACTGCCCCAAGAGAATGACGTATGAAATGTGTCACTTTCACTATGTGGTTACCATTGCTGTTACCCTGAAGGACTTTGGTTTGTCATTATAAAAATTTAAAGGAGCTTCATCCACACAAATCCGATACAGCCAGCCTGAATTTTGTAAACTGACAGCACCACGGACCTCCTAAACTAGTAAACGTACCCATACTTACACTAGGCCTAGTATTAATTACATTATGGGTGTACAAAACTGTACATAGTCATGTGGAATCTGACATCCACGGCCTTTATTTACAGCTTTAATACTCTCGGCCCTAACTATAACAGTGAAGGTTTTCTCCTTCTTGTTTGTATTCTTCATTGCTAGGCTTACCTCCTGCTGTACCTGTGGTTCTAAATATAGATTAATCTGTGTATCTTAAATGCTTCCTTCTCTAATTTGTAAACATGATGTTAACCAAACATTATTTACTGTTCGATGTCTGGTAGTCTGTGCTGCAGTGTTAGTTACACACTATCTTGTTTAGCTTCATTACTATTATTATTATTACAATATTATTGATAATATCATACTATCTATGTATACAGTCCATCATTCCACCTTAGAGAGAGGGCTTATATAGCTATTAATAATATTATATTATTAGGTCATCATGCTTCGTCCGTCGTCGTGCGCCGTCTGCCGTCCGCCGTGCGCTGTGCGTAAACTTTTCACATTTCAAACTTCTTCTCAAGTTCCACCAGTGGGATTGAGCTGAAACTTGCCTGAAATGATTCTGAGATGGTCCTGACCAAGTGTTGTTATTTTTCGGGTCGGTCCGAAATCCAAGATGGCCGCCATAGCCGCCATTTTGAAAACACATCTTAAACTTCTTCTCATGTTCCACCAGTGCTATTGAGCTGAAACTTGCCAGAAATGATCCTGAGATGGTCCTGACCAAGTGTTGTTATTTTTTGGGTCGGTCCGAAATCCAAGATGGCCGCCATAGCCGCCATCTTGAAAAACACATATTAAACTTCTTCTCAAGTTCCACCAGTGCTATTAAGCTGAAACTTGCCAGAAATGATCCTGAGATGATCCCCACCAAGTGTTGTTATTTTTCGGGCCGATTCGAAATCCAAGATGGCCGCCATAGCCGCCATCTTGAAAAACACATTTTAAACTTCTTCTCAAGTTCCACCAGTGCTGTTGGGCTGAAACTTGCCTGAAATGATCTTGATATGATCCTGACCAAGTGTTGTTATTTTTCGGGCCGGTCCGAAATCCAAGATGGCTGCCGTGGCCGCCATCTTGAAATACACATTTTAAACTTCTTCTCCAGTTCCACCAGTGCTATTAAGCTGAAACTTGCCTGAAATGATCCTGATATGATGCCGACCAAGTGTTCTTATTTTTCGGGTCGGTCCGAAATCCAAGATGGCCGCCATAGCCGCCATCTTGAAAAACACATATTAAACTTCTTCTCCAGTTCCACCAGTGCTATTAATCTGAAACTTGCCTGAAATGATCCTGATATGAAGCCGACCAAGTGTTGTTATTTTTTGGGTAGGTCCGAAATCCAAGATGGACGCCGTGGCCCCCATCTTGAAAAACACATTTTAAACTTCTTCGCCAGTTCCACCAGTGCTATTAAGCTGAAACTTGCCTGAAATGATCCTGATATGATGCTGACCAAGTGTTGTTATTTTTCGCGTCGGTCCGAAATCCAAGATGGCCGCCGTGGCCGCCATCTTGAAAAACACATTTTAAACTTCTTCTCCAGTTCCACCAGTGCTATTAAGCTGAAACTTGCCTGAAATGATCCTGATATGATCCTGACCAAGTGTTGTTCTTTTTTGGGTCAGTCCAAAATCCAAGATGGCCGCCATAGCCGCCATCTTGAAAAACACATTTTAAACTTCTTCTCAAGTTCCACCAGTGCTATTGAGCTGAAACTTGCCTGAAATGATCCTGATATGATCACGACCAAGTGTTGTTATTTTTCGGGTTGGTCTGAAATCCAAGATGGCTGCCATTGCAGCCATCTTAAAAATCACATTTTAAACTTCTTCTCCAGTTCCATTGGTGCCATTGAGCTGGAAATGGGTGAGGATGTCAAGGAAGGCGAGCCAACATAGTGTTGTTATTTTTTCGGCCTCGTAAAAACTTTGAAATGGCAGCAATGGTGGCCATTTTGTAACATGATTGCGCAATCATGGTTTCCTGAACAATGCCTATTCAAACTTCTTCTCAAATTCCACCAGTGGGATTCAGCCCTAACTTACCAGAAATTATCCTGAGATGGCCCTTACCAAGTGTTGTTATTTATCGGGTCGGCCAGAAATCCAAGATGGCCACCATGGCAACCATCTTGAAAAAACATTTTAAACTTCTCCAGTTCCACTTGTGCCATTGAGTTGGAAATTGGTGAGGATTTTAAGGAAGGAGGGCCAACAAAGACTTGTTATTTATTGGGTCGGTCAGAAATCCAAGATGGCCACCATGGCAAACGGTGCCACTATATACTTGCTACAGAGAATACATACTACAATTATATAAGGTTTTTAATTTAGAGTCAGATGACCGTTAAGGCCCCTGGGCCTCTTGTCTATATATATAGTCCATCATTCCACCCTAGAGAGAGGGCTTATATAGCTATTAATAATATTATATTATCTATACAGTGGACCCGCGATAATCCGGACGCCGATAGTCCGAAAAACTCACAGTCCGGACGGAAATGCACGGGAACGGATTTCCGTAACGTTATTTGTACTCACCAGTCCGGAAATTCGGATTCCGATTCTGGAAGCCCATTTTGGGAACGGAAAGTACTTTTCATTAGTAAATTTCCCTCAATAATCCGGACGATTTTTTCACCACGAGGAGAAAAAAATGTCGGGGCAAGTCACCCGTGTCGACAGCTGTACAGACTATCGCTTGACACTGTGCGTAGTCATAGCGACCGCTGCCATGTCATAGCCCCGGGTGTTTACCTGTGTTACAATAAGTAGCTTTTGTTTTTATAACAGTACATTGCTTTTTCTCTACGACCTAAATGTTACAGTATTAAAGGATTTTATAGTATAGCCTGGTCTTGCTTTCATCAACTTGACGTACAATATCTATGATAGTTATTTTACAGACGGCAACTTTTATAGGAACACATATTGCTATTTCGTAGTTAGCAAGAATTTATGCACAAACATACAGTACGTGATACGATAATTAATCAATCTCAAATACATGTAATACATTTATGATCGGTAATTAACATCATTAACACTTGTATTTGGGTAAACACGGATATCGGCTTGTAACACCGTTACGTGAAACGACGACTCATTGAAAGATGCATGTTATTAATTACATACACATTTACGTATTAAGCAGTGATCACAAGAACTGGGTTGATTACACACAAATTAGTCAATAGTCGTCTGATACTTAATTAAGCGTCACATTGTTAAGTGAATACTGGTTTAATAATTAGCCTATCGGACATCTTGGGTAGTTCTCGTTGGTGTCACGTACTTTTAAATAGATAGCTTGGGGTTTCTGGTACGTAAAAATCATAAAAAAACATGGACTGACGGTAAGTTGTAAAATCCGGGTCTTTTATTTAAGGTATTTAACGTTTGTAATTTCTACTTGTTTGTGAACCGCCGGGACGTGACACATGTGTGTTGTTTGTAGGTCACATATGCCCGCTTTAAATAAAACAACTTTCACTTTACATGTTCTTTTAAAAACATAGTTTATTTTTTACTTTCTACAAAACAAAACAAGAATCATATCAGAAACATAAGTATATTTATATAAAAAGACTGACAATTAAACGTGTTTATGAAACGTCCCGGATTGTATATAATCAAGGGAGATAACTCTAACACGACAATTTTTTTGACCTGGTAGACGAAATTCGGCAGTCCGGAAAACTCGTAATCCGGACGGTTTGGACTGGGAACGAAGGTGTTCGGATTATCGAGGGTCCACTGTATATATAGTCCATTTTACCACAAAAGGGAGAGCTTTTAAAGGCATTAATAATATTATACTATCTCTGTATGCAGTCCCTTATACCACCTAAGGGAGAAGGCTTACATAGTCTTTTGCCTGTTGCCCAATACTCAATGATTTGATTCAATAAAGTATTTGTGAAATGAAAAAAACCTAAATTAATACATCTGTTCTGTAGTTTGTTACCAGCACCATATGTTGTTGTTACAGGTACGCATTCCAACTCCACTCAACACCAGCGGTGTACAGGTGATCTGTATGAAGGGGCGAGCTAAATACAAGGCCAGCGAGAATGCTATTGTGTGGAAGTAAGTCTCTATGTACTTATGTGTACAGTATATCATCTGTACACGTACAGCTTGTCAATGTTTGTTTCTTCCTTCAGCCAGTTTTTTATACCCCTTCCCTCTGCAACAAAGTAAGTGGGAGTATTTTGGTTGCTATGGTAACTAGGTCACTATACACAGGTTTTGTGTAATGGAGGATTGGTCATCGGTCCTCAGATGAATTTCATTCAAATTTGGTCAGTACTGTATTAATGCATATAAGTAAGACATCAGGTGTTTCCAGAACCGTTACTATGGAAACATAATGGAGGCTTCTGATTGATAGAATAACATCAGTGGGAAAATAGATGTCTTGATACAGACAAATTGTAGCCAGGTTAACAATTTGGTGAAAAATGCATTGTTTTCTCATAGAAAATTTGGTAAAAATTCTTTTCACTCCCCAAAATAGATTTTTTCTCGAGATTGAAGAGACATACTTTTTGTCATATGATTTAACATTTTCAGATTTAAAAATATGTTTAGGGTCTACAATATTTTTCTGACTACTTTTTGATACATTTGTATAATGTTTCCGTCTTCAGGATCAAGAGGATGGGGGGTATGAAAGAGTGTCAGCTAAGTGCGGAGATAGAATTACTTACCACCAGCGACAAAAAGAAATGGACCAGACCGCCAATCTCGATGAACTTTGAGGTAAATATCTACATATTTTACTAGTTATTTCTCTGGGAAATACAATATTTTTCCTGTCTATACATTTGAATCTTAAGTTCGGTCCAATTCCCAATGGTGTATGTTGTTTGTTTTTCCAAATGAAGACATCAAAATTACGAAAAACCTTTCAATCTGGCATTTTTCAGGCAAGGACATACAACAACATATGTTCATCATTTTCTTGTCCATTATCCAGCAGGTGGAAATTTCTCAGAATGAACAGGAAAAAACATTGAAAATGTTCAGAAGAGTTTGAGTTAAAATGTATTTGGTGACCAGTTGTTATATTAGACATTGATATTTGATATCTTAGTCGTCATATTAAAAAGTGATATGTATTTGATGTTTAAATTGTCATATTAGACAATGATATTTGATGTTTAAGTCGTTATATTTGAGTGATATTTGATGTTTCAGGTACCGTTCGCACCATCTGGGTTCAAGGTGAGATATCTGAAGGTGTTTGAACCCAAATTAAATTATAGTGATCATGATGTCATCAAGTGGGTCCGATACATTGGAAGAAGTGGACTGTACGAAACAAGATGCTGATCACCCTGAATTTGTAGGAAGGAATTGAAAACATCTCACAAGGACAAGGAGTCGCCACTGAACATCATTAGGAAATACAAACATTTAATATATTAGTAATTTCTGTATGTGAACGGGGAATAGTTTGTCCTATTGTAACCTGAAGTTAGTGAACGCAGATTCATTTGTGTTTATACTGGTCAGTTGATATTGTATGAAAAGCAAACTAAAGTCATCTTGTGCAATCTATATGTAAAATGAAAGTAGAACAAATGAGATTTTTGTGCAGGATGTGTTGATATTGTGTATCACCTTGTGTAAATAGGAGTATCAGACATAGGATAGTTACCAGCTTAATGTGTCTTAATGTTGTGTATGACAGTTGTTAGAATACTCTAAAAAATGTTGTAGCTTAATATATCGGGGATCATATTCATGTATAATAGCAAGATATGGTACATTGTAATTTCATTTTAATCATAAAGTACTGGTAGTAGTTAAGGAGGATAATAACAAGTTAAGGGGAGTAACTCTAAATGAATTTTTGCCTTTAAGAATGTATAAAATCCTTCTAGTCTTGTGGATTTGTTATGTAGTAGTGAATGTGTTGGGTTCCATTATCCATCATTTATTCCTCCTTCACCATTTAGCACAAAATGATCTGCCCTTCCCATTAATAAGAGAATGGATGGACTACCAGTCTGTGAAATCGTTAAGTTTTACTCTGATGATTAGGTAGGAATATTATGTGCTAATTCTACAAAGTGCTACTTTATACAAACATTTAAGTCTAAATTTTCAAGAAAGCATTTCTAATCTGTTAGATACATGATGTAATAAAGCTGTTTCAGAATCAATGAAGATCACGCTATCTGGTAGCAAGTTAATGCGGTCACCTCGTCGAAGGTTTGATCTCCATGTCAAGAGGTCTTGTAATCACCCTGGTGAAGATTAGATCTTCGTGTCAACAGGTCATGTGATCACCTTGGTGAATGTTAGATCTTCGTGTCAACAGGTCATGTGATCACCTTGATGAAGGTTAGATCTTCGTGTCAACAGGTCATGTGATCACCTTGGTGAAGGTTAGATCTTCGTGTCAACAGGTCATGTGATCACATTGGTGAAAGTTAGATCTTCGTGTCAACAGGTCATGTGATCACCTTGGTGAAGGTTAGATCTTCGTGTCAACAGGTCATGTGATCACCTTGGTAAATCATGTGATCACCTTGGTGAAAGTTAGATCTCCGTGTCAACAGGTCATGTGATCACCTTGGTGAAAGTTAGATCTTCGTGTCAACAGGTCATGTGATCACCTTGGTGAAGGTTAGATCTCTGTGTCAACAGGTCATGTGATCACCTTGGTGAAGGTTAGATCTTCGTGTCAACAGGTCATGTGATCACCTTGGTGAAAGTTAGATCTCTGTGTCAACAGGTCATGTGATCACCTTGGTAAATCATGTGATCACCTTGGTGAACGTTAGATCTTCGTGTCAACAGGTCATGTGATCTCCATGTCAACAGATCATGAGATTGGTTCTGATTACCTGGTCGAAGTCGTGATTGTAACCCATTTTATTTTCCCATTTCTATATCAATAACTATGAAATATGGACAAACTCTGAGTATACATATAATCATATACAATGTGTCCATTTAAAACTTTGGTATTGAAGCATGCAGTATGTATGGTGAGGCAGTGGTGTGAACTGTGATGATCAGAGGTTGATCAAACTGACATGTATTGGTTGTGTAATTGATACCGTGGGACAATGCATTAACAAATAAATGATGTTAAAAGAAGGTAGAAACCAAGAGGAATAATCACTGAACTGTGTAATCGTTCTTACATTGTGTAATCTAGAGAGGAACAGATTTAACAAGTGCTTGTTTACAAAATGTTAAAAATTGATTGATTGGGTTTCAAAGGTGATTTGAGTCATTTTATATAAATGTCCATGGTTATCATCGGTACGTTCTATGTATTTATATGTAATCAGTATAAATAAACATGCTCCATCTCCCAATCAGGTGTCTGTGATTTTGATATACTATTTAAGATAACAATTCTACTGATATAAATCTGGGTCAAGTCGAAATGAGACAGATGTAAAGAAAACATAACCACCGGACATACTAATATTGTCAGACTTCCTGTAACATAAGGAAATACAGTAGTAGAATGTAGAATAAAACCCCACTTAGTCTTCTTCAACCAACATCTTTAAATCCCACTGTCGTGCAAAGTAACGGGTAACAGTAGAGAATTCTGAAATTTTTGAACAAGCTAAACAAATATTTCTTTATGGATACATTTATGTTTTAACATATTTCTGTAGAATGTTTCCCGATAAACCACATTTCTACAGAGAGAACATTTTTTGATTAAATTTCTGTAAAAAAATATATATTTGGATAAAGACCTGGTATTTACTCTCCTTTCCTCTAAGATACCAGGACTGAACATGGCTTTGACAACTTTACCAGTAATGTCGTAGAAACAACAGGTGGAAAAACTAGCAGTGAGAATTATGTCTTGGCCATGTATTTGAAGAGAGAAAATATATTCACAAAGACAGAAATATAATGGTAAAATATGAATAGAGTTGGTACCTTGTGGTATTTGAGTGCTTGTTGAAGGCTAGTTAGTTAATCCTAGGAAGCGACTTTAACTTCCATCACAATTCAATTGAATTCTAGCTTCTGACCATGCACAAGAATGAATTGGTTATCATTTTTAATGGGGTCACGGTTAAGGTTAAGGTGTCCGAACACTTTATCACTAGCCCTCTACCTCTGCCCTGGGTTGCGAGTTTGAAACCCACATGGGGCAGTTGCCAGGTACTGACTGTAGGCCGGTGGTTTTTCTCTGGGTACTCCAGCTTTCCTCCCTCTCCAAAACCTGGAACATGCTTAAATGACCCTGGCTGTAGGACGTTAAACAAAATAAACCATAAACCAAAATCGTTTTTAAAGAAGCCAGACATTAGCGTTCATTTTGTGTATTATGTAAGACCATATGATATGAATATGGTGTGATATACACATCTCTAGGCTTTATTATGTGCATAGGACGAAATCGTGAGAATTATTGAATTTCTTATTAATAAAATCAGGGACATATAATAAGATTATTTTATGTCCCTGACAACATCTTCGAGTTTGGTGATCATATCTGCCAACAGACTAATGGCATACCCATGGGACCAAATAACTATGCCCTATTGTTGACTCACTTGATTTTATTTTCATGCAAGTTTAGTTATACTGAAGAGCACGCCAGAACAGGCAACAAAATACTCCTTAAATTCACCTTATATATATATTGATGTGTTACTTTAAAAATCACAACATATTTTTGACCGCATCCATTGGATATACACTAGTCTGTAGTATGTAAAATCAGGGACATAACCCAATCTAAGCTACAACATAACAAGGAGGGAAAATTCACAACTAAGTTATATATTGTTAATACTCCATTTCTAGATGGTGATATGCCTGCTTCCCCAACCTACCTTTACATGATGCATTTGATGCGATATTCGATTACAGTTGCATTTATCATGATTTCTGTGACAGATGTCAACTATACTGACGGAAGATCCAAGTTGATGAAGACAATACATTTTTTTATGGACACGAACTCATTTGGAGATATTTTATTTCCTTATAAGATGTCTGTTCTTATCCCTTGACATGACTTTGGAGGAGAGGACATCGAAGAATACATTTTCTAGGTTAAATACAAACAAGAAATAGGAAGTAATGCAACTTCCTGAGAATATTCCGACCAACGACTATTCACAGGTTCAGATATTCTGCGAATTAAGAAAAAGAAAAAAACAAGATGCAGGATTATCCAGCTGCCATTGCTATTTCGGAAATTTAACCAAAATGTCATTTTAGAATACTACGCTGTCTGAACATAACATTTAATATCTTAAATATCGGCAGGAACTTAAATCTCGGAAAATGGTATTTGTTTCTCGGAATGCAAGAAGGATGTTAGAAAAAAACAATGGACGAATTGTTAAAAAAATCCATGTTATCGACCTTAAGGACACATTTCAAAGAATTGATAGTATCATTTTATTTTTCGACAACATTTTCATCAAAACTATAACACACTCCTCGGTCATTCTTTTAAAATCAAAACTACAGAAATGCCGATCAACATATAGGGTGCCGAAAACAAACTCTGGAAACAAAATACAAAATTTAAGTTGTTTCAAGCTATCTGGGCCTTACAAACAGAAGTCGCACCTGAAACCTGAATATCTGCATCCCGTTTCAGGTTTATGATAAATTGCATCGTTGCTGCACGGAGTGCGCTACCTTAAAGTACAAGTATAACACCCTATCCACTCCGAAAATTTACCACATATCGACTGACAGCCTGGAAATAGAGTTTCTAAGAATCAGAATCCAATTCTTCCTGGAAATTATCAACACTTGTCTCTGTCGGAGTCAAAAAGTTGTTTACATGTCAATTTTGTTTTAGTATTCGTTTGCTTAACTATAATGAAAAACATGAATACAAATCAACGGAGAAAGAGCAAAGCAACAGCGTGCAGAGGAACGAAAACGACTGAGAGAGGACCAAAGCAACAGCGTGCAGAGGAACGAAAACGACTGAGAGAGGACCCTTCCTCTCTCAGTCGTTTTCGTTCCTCTGCACGCTGTTGCTTTTGATTTGTATTCATGTTTTTCATTTTTTGTCAGTAACATCAGGCATAGAGCTCCAGAAACACATTTTTATTCGCTTCATTAAGTAAAATTAACTTAATTTAGCCTTTTACATATCGTAATAGATTTGTCGAACTGTAGAACCAGAGACATATATATATGTCTCTGACAGAACTGATATTTATCATCAATCTGATACGTAACCAGGTGCTAATTATTTTCTATTGTTCTGTTGTTATGCTATAATATTATTATAATTCATAAATAAATTGTGAAGTTTATGTATATGTTACAGTGGGATTAAAGCTTGTATCTGATTCATTAGGGACTGTTCTGGTAAATAAATATAAACAAGTATATCAAAAAACGATATAATCTAATAAATAAATCCCTTTGTTGTAAGTTTAAATCCATGAAATTACCGATTTAATTATGAATATACGGGTTATTTTAGTAATATTCTACTGCATATTTTAATTCTGTTTGATCAATATTAAAAAAAAAAAAAAAAATGAAATACGTGCCGGTGAGTGTATTCGATCACGTATTGCAAAACAAGTTCGCGGAACTATCACTTTATTTTATCTTTTTTAACCATTACACTACCGTACAAATAGTTTACTAACGTGTCAAATATGTATATGTCCTTTATATTGTCAAACTTTACGTGCAGAACTCCCCTTTATTTTTTTTTATTTAGCCAGCGGTTGATAAAACCCTGCTATTATAATTTCGTCAGGGTATTGTCGACTATCCAATTTTTCATTAAAACTTAAAAAATACTCTTTCATATACAGTTTCATACAATAAAAGCTGTCAGACTATCTGTTTGTGCGCAAAGTAAAAAACACGCTTTCATTTTCTCTTTCCTGTTTAATTCTCCCGTAACGTTAATTACGTTTGTTTTGAAAGACTCGCGCTAGCCACTTTCAATAATGTCATCCATTAGGAATTTAAAGGCTCTCAGAAATCTAAGGAAAACCTCTAGTTAATCCGAAGGGAAGACAACGCTTCTTACGACTTTTATCAAGCTTTAATAAGACAATTGTTCGATAATGCCCAGTGGTCGATAATACCCCAGTGTGCTCTAGATGAACAGTGGAAATATCAAACACATAGGCCTAAATAGTTTGTATTTTCCCCCCAATGAAAATATTATTATCATCTTTATTTCCTCCACAAAGAAGAGCATGATAATACAAATACAAACAATGTAACGTAGATAATACGTGACTATTTACATAGTGATATCAAGCAAAAAAGTGCATGCGAGTTCACAATATAATCTTATATACATATATACATGTAGTTAATTATCGTAGATATAAGTTGAGTAATATATATGTCTTATATTCCATGTACATAAATATATATATATATATATGATACTACATGTATTAATTATGTGTACAGATCAAACATTCGTTTTATGGCATATATGGACTCTAATCTAAATTCTTCATGATCAGATTCATTCACCTGATGGTTCATTGGACCACCTAGTAAAATATGTATTAATGAATAATCAGGTAGTGAATGCAGATATGTACTTAGTTCTATACTTGAAATGGATGCTATAATACACCATAGATTATCACGGATATTATCCGTTACAGAACACTGCAAAATAACATGAGTTACAAAATCTGTGTAGAAAAGGCCACAGTGGTGACATAAAAGCTGAACATTACTTACCCGAACAGTTACAATCAATTTCATTATGTATCCAATATTATAAAGAAAATTTGGATGACGCAAAGCTAATTGCCATAAATAATGAGGTTTAAGATCGTCATGCAGCAATAAAAATCGTGTGAAGTCTGCGTCATTAGACATTCTATGCAACCAAGCATTAGTTTCATAATTAGATACAGATTTATAAATCAATGACTTCCAGTGTATTTTGTTTGGAAAGCTACCATCATCAAGAAAAAGTACAATATATTCATATAAGTTATACTTCTTAAGTATTCTAACGATATCGGGTATAAAACCTTTTTGACTACAGTTGCTCACAATGTACATAAAAAATCTCGAAATGAATACTCTGCAGATTAAGTTATTTCTATTCATTCTGCAGATCCTACCTAAATACAAAAGTTTTTTAATATCAATGTACGCTTCTATAGAGAGCCATCCAATCAAGGAAGTACACATATCAGTTCTTGTTCTTTTTCCAAAACCTTGAATTGACTTTACAATAAAGTGTTGAGCTCTTTCTAGCATCAATAATTCAGTATTTGAAAGTACCCACAGTTCACATCCGTAGAGTGCAGATGGGTATACTTTAATTTTTAAAATTTTAGCAATAGTTAAAGGGTTTAATGCGCATTGATGTACCCCAGAACGTAAAAGGGCCATAGTGCCACTTTTTAATTTAGTGCATGCTTGTTTTGTTCTTTCAATGGAATTGTGTTTATCATTTAATAAGATGCTTACATGAGTAATCTCCGAAACAACTGGCAATATGTTATCATAGAGGCGTAAAGTACAGTTAATGGTTATGGTTCTTTTATTTGAAAATACAACAACTTTACTTTTTGAGGCTGAATACAAAAATCGCCATTTGCGACTGTATGATTCACAAATAGATAACATTTTACTTAAACTTGTAATATTTGTGCTTACTAAACATATATCGTCTGCTTGGGTTGGAATATTTACAGTTTTATCGATAATCATAGCGCCCCTACCACATCTTTCTACTTCATCTAATAGGTCATTAATAAAAATTAAGTACATTTTGGCTGAGAGAGCCCCTCCTTGTAAGATCCCGCGCTCCATCTTTACTGGAGCGGAGATTAAACCATTAAAAAATACGGAACTGTTTATATCCGTGTACATAAACTTTAAAATATTCCACACTTTACCGGTAAGGCCAATGTCATATAATTTTGCAAGTAGACCGTCGTGCCAAACGGTATCAAACGCCTTTGAGCTGTCTAAAAACGATACATATACATCTGAACCATTTTCCATATTATAATAAATACATTCCTGTAAATTAAAAGCTGTACAAAGGCTACATAAATTCTTCTGGTATGCCGACTGCTGTTTATTTGGGAACACATCAGATTCTATTACATAGCTAATTCTTTTCGCAATAGCCACTTCAAACATTTTAAAAAATACTGGCAAAAGGGTTATTCCCCTATAACTATTAGGGTCATCTTTTGGCTTCCTATGGCCTTTATACATCGTTACTATAATACCATGTTTCCAACTTTTCGGGATATATTCATGTTTTACAACAAGATTAAATAAGTTTTGTATATGGTTAATTACAGAATGACCTGCATATTTAATATGTTCGTAGACAAGACCTTCGTGACCACCTGCTTTACCTGATTTAAGGTTTTTACAAATTAAATTTATTTCACTAAAAGTAAAATTATCACGTAAAAACAAATTTTCATCAGAATGTATACTAGATTTTAACATTTTGATTCTTTTTTCCATCTCATCTCGAAAATGACAATCAAATTCCTTATCGTCATGGTTTTTAAATATATGTTGAAAATGTAGACGCCACCCATTAATAATATCATGAGGATCTCTGAAAACTTTACCTTCATATTTCAGCTCAGTTTGTTTAGCCCTTGAGGCTGACTTTTTGCTTTTAAAAAGTTGCCAAAAAAGGTTCTGATCAAGATCACCCGATCTATCAATTTCAGCGAATTGATTCTTCATGTAAGATTCAAATGATTTCCTGAGTTGACGTCTAAATTTAGTTTTATATTTTTTATATTCCGAGAATGATCGACAATCTTGTCTACGCTTTCCGGATTGTATCCACAAGTGTCTTTTGTGCAACATTTCGTTATGTAATACCGTAAGACTTTCGTCCCAATAAGGTTTTTGATATTTTTTATACATAGTTTTTGGTATACACTTATCAGCTGCTTCAAGCAAGGCAGAACATATATTGTTATAATAACAATCTATATCATGGCCAGATGGATTTCCAGTAGGTACTCTGATACAATCCAGTAAACGTTTTACATAGCATTGGTAATTGCAAATTGAACCATCGCTTAACGCTTTTTTCCACTTATATTTGTTACACCTTGATGTATTGCCCGTAAAGGATTTGGGTACACCTACTGAGCAGACAATAGGACAATGTTCTGAAACGTTTCCATCGTCGTCTAAAACTTTACAGTACATGGTAAGATCTATAGAATTTGACTCAATGAGTACATGATCAATTGCAGTAGAGTTATCTGTTTCAGGGTAAAATGTACAAATGGGACCCGTGCATTCAGATTGAACATTTAACGAGATCATGTTAGTTTTATCTAAAAATTGCTGGAATAACCGAGATCGATTGTTATCAGTAAACTGATAGCGGTCACCTCTTACTTTAACATTAAAGTCACCAATAATAAACACTTTACCCTTGTCTGAGTATACATCATATAAAGATTCTAAAATATCAACATGTTCTTGAAAAATTTCAAAAGGCCTCGAAGAAGCAGGCATATAAACTGAGAACCAATATGAGTATTCTCCACTAGCTGACTGTAATTCCAGGCCTACAATTCTAGGACTGTCTATAATAATTTCCTGTACATTAAGGAGCGATTTGTATAACAAACATACGCCACCTCTAATACTACATTTGTAGCGGAAAGGATCTACTTCATAAACTGGTTTCACAAAACATTTATAACCAGAATGATTAAAACTATTAAAAAATGACAACTGGTATTCCCTTACCCAGTGTTCTGATAATCCGCAAATATCTATATCATATGTGTCAAGACATTTAAGGAGATAAGGCATACCGGCCATTATCCCTTCACAGTTCCAACACATGGCATTGACTTTGTTACTTTCTGTCATTATGCTCGTTCCAGAAAACCTGTCTTGGCATCCATGGCCTTGCATATATACCCGGTGGCCAAAAGTCGGGATTTTCCAGAATAGCCGAGTCTGAATCAAGGACATTTAACTGTGCGGATGCCGTCTTTTTGTATCCCTTTTCAAAGTAACGAAGGAACGTGATTTTAACACCATTGTCTCCTAAAAAGTCTCTCATCGCACTTTCCGAGGCGGTATACTTATTTATTCCATGTATATAGTATCTTTTAATACGTTTTTGTTTTACAGGCGTAAAACCAACAAATCTGTCGCTCGGTTTTTGTGTCGATATCGGAGTAGGGTGACACACTGATGAAGGACAGTGAACCTTGATCTGGCGAAGAATGGCGTTTGGGTTTCCGCTTCCGGGTTTGTGCGACGCATCAGTTGGTACTGAGGTTGAGTTCTGACGGGGTTGCCGAGCGGGCTGAGCGAGGGTTGATGAACAGACTGAGCCAGAGTTGGTAAGCGAGTCGCGCGTGGGATGAGCGAAATTACTCAGTTTCCTCGATTCGGTAACTCGTGACACAGGTTGTTGAATTGTTTCATGTCGTGTCGTGTTTGTTGTTGTATATTCTGTGAGCGATTGTTTGTTTCGTGTATCATGTCGTCTAACCTCTGTATTTCGTCCTCTAGCGTTTTCATTTTTTGCGTTACTAGTTTTACAGAATTTTTACAACTCGACACACCATTCAGTTGACTGTTGTCAACTCTGTTGGCAATCGTGAGGAACTCGGACATGTTTCCCACCACAGTTTTAACTTCCTTTTTAAGATTGAAGATCTTATTTTCAATGTTCGTCTTGAAGGTTGTATTTTTGGCGATTTCTTCATTTGCCGTTTTCATATGGATATCAAAGTTCTTTTTGTCTTTCATCCATGCTTCATGCTGGTGTTTGTTTTGTTCACGCAATTCACTGAGTTCTTTCTCTAATTTCGATACGCAGTTTGTGCACGAGGCGAGTTCTTCTTGAGATTTTATTGCGCGCGTTTTCGCCTTTTCTTTTTCTTTTCCGAGTTTCTGTAACGATGTTTTTAGAAATTTTATTTCATTTTCATTTTCTGTAATTGTATGTTTCATTGAGTTCATAGAGTTTATTGTATGCCTGTTTTCACATTTCATGTCGTTTATGTCAACTTGAACTTACGTTTTTTTTTTGAAAGACCCGCGCTAGCCACTTTCAACAATGTCATCCATTAGGAATTTAAAGGCTCTCAGAAATCTAAGGAAAACCTCTAGTTAATCCGAAGGAAAGACAACGCTTCTTACGACTTTTATCAAGCTTTAATAAGACAATTGGTCGATAGTGCCCAGTGGTCGATAATACCCCAGTGTGCTCTAGATGAACAGTGGAAATATCAAACACATAGGCCTAAATAGTTTGTATTTTCCCCCCAATGAAAATAGATGTATGAAATCATAATTAAGTTATGTTGTTTTATGAGCTTACCTTGGAAATGGATTTTAATAAGACATTCCGGATATTTTATTACGTTATCAAATCTAAATTTAGACAAAGCGTCGGGGTGCGAGCGACGCTTTGTTTGACGCCGATAAGTTGAAAAATGGCAGGCACCGACAGCTTCAACCTGATCAAGTTGAATCAGCTCTTTCTCAGCTGTATCCGGGAAGACAATATTGTTGATTTAGATTCGTATGTAAATGCGTACGAGGAATTAAGCAAGTAAGTTACTGTTTCTTATAAAAAATAACACATAAAGATATCACCTGCACCAGTACTGCCAGCGTGCCAGCCTACTGAAGAAGTATAGTAGGCCTACTGTACCGTACTTATCGATCTGAATTAATTATAGTTAGATTTTAGATTTTGAATTAAAAAAAACTTGACTTTTTCTTAATCTAAGTCGAAAATCTTAGAATATATACGTAAAGATGGCATATATATTGGTCTTTCAAATAGTATAGCTGATGAATCACTGTTACTAGACATGTCACTGTGGTAATGTGACAGACTGAACTGATCATTAAGAAAACAGTTTTTTTAGCCTTCAGACTTCTATTATAAACATTTGTATACTTTCGAAATAATTACTGCTAGTTTGCTTGTTAAATAAGAGTCTCTCTTGCAGATTATTTGGTATCCTGGGCAGTATATTTGGATTTGTGGTCTCAGATGTTGTGGAAAAGATAGAAATACTAAGAGATTATAGGAAATCTCCAGAAGGGGAGCATTATAAATCTATTCAAAGTATGATCAGCTATGAGGTAGAGAAAAAAACCACAGATAACAAGAAGAAGGCATCAGGGGCCAGGACATTGCTGCGACTTCATCGTGCGATGGAATTCACTGCTCAGCTGATGACTGATGTGAGGAATGCAGAAGAAGGAGCGAAGATGTCATCCATAACAGCCACGGCATACAATGCTACGCTGTCCAAATACCACCCTTGGCTTATACGTAAAGGTGTGAGTGTTGCCACATACACACTACCATCACGGAAACAACTCCTCGAAAAGATCATGATGTCTGATGACCAATCAAAAGTCGAGGACCTGATGGAGGCAGCAAACCTTCAGCGACAAATGTACGATATAATTCAAAAGATATATGAGACAGAAAAACTGCTCAATTTACCATAATGTTTGCAGAATTAGGATTTTTGTAATTTATTGGATCACTGACATAATGTTTACCAAATTTTCTCAGTATGTTGTGGAAGATTTATTTGGATATCTTTACCTAGCTTAAAACAGTAAATGTCACAAAAGGCTTGAGTTACGAACTTTTATTAAGTTTGGGTTAGAATAAACATTTTCTCCCAAAGAATAATAAAATTTTTGGTATCCTCCTGTACCATATATATAATATAATCAATCAACTTTTAACACTTACTGTTTGAGAATAATGTTGAAATTTTTGTATGCTTAAACACATTTTAAAGAATAAGAATTATGGGAGGGATATATATCTCAATTTAACTTTAATATGAAAATATGCTTGTTTTTGAAAACATGCCCCCAAACATACACTACACCAAATTTAAAGGCACTTTTTTTTCTTCATATATATATATTGATAAATCCTAGCACAACAATGATAATGCCTGGTAAGTGCCAGCATTTTTCTAAACAGCACTGTTGATACTGTCATATAAATTTTATGTTTAATTTTAATTTAATGTCCTTCATTATTGTCCTTTGTGCTTTATAATTTATTTCCATCATTTCTTGCCCTGGCGATACACAACCAGATTATGTGAGAATTGCTATCTATAATGAATGGACATGGGAAGAGTTGTTGTGTTTACCACAAACTTTTTATTGATCACTTTAACATTTTATTTATACCATGACAATGTCTTTGTGAGAATGAGGCTGTGATAGTAAAATACCAGGGGTAGTCGGATTTTACTAAATATTGTGTATGAATCTCTTGATTTGTGTAGTAGATTCATTTCAGTTTTCTTAGAACATAAAAATATCCATATGGACTACAGATACTGAAAAAAGTGTTATATTGATAAATTATGATAAAAAAAATTATAACAAAGTTGTGTTTTTTTTGTTATCTTATTAAGGATGTATGTTTACTTGATTTTATAAAAAGTGTTATCTCCGCTTTGGTTTCAGTTTTGACTTGCCTTCATGTAGCTCAAACTACTATTAATAATATGTTTAGTGTTTAATACAGAGATTTATACAACACTAACATAAGCTTGGAACCTTCAATAAAATAAAATGGTCAATTTTTTCTTTTGATTCTAAATGAAATTATAATTACTGAAAAATAACAGATTTTTTGGTAGGAAATTTACCTGTGTGTGGGTATAAGGAATTTCTTCTACTCCTCAGTCTAGCATCCAAATGTATTGTCACCTTAAATATTTATTTGGAATTAATGCATTTAAGAGCCAAGCAACAATTCATGTGTCATTTACAAATGATGGAAGTGTGTGATCCATAGTATTAGATGCTATTGACACAGCAAAACATATACCAGGAGTATATAGAAGTTTTTATGCTTCAATATGTACATGCCTGTAATAAGATTGTCTAAATGACTGTGAGGTGTAAAATGTTAAATCCTTTTACTGTGATATATTTGTTTAATGTGTTGGGAGTCCTGTGTTTGAGGGTCCTAGATAGTAGCGTTCTGATTTCCTTGCACTCCTGAGTATTGATTTATTAAATGTTTTAAACCTTTTATGCCCTTGTCTTGAGCTTTTGTTATACAGCTTTAATACATATACACTGGTTACCAGGTCTTACCATTAATCTTGTGTGTACTGACATGTAGGCATTGGTTTATTGCCAGATAAATCCTGGTATATCTCAATATTCATCCACCACTATTTACACAACACTAGAAATTAAGTTAAGTTGGTTGAAAGATGAACAAGCTTTTGTGTATGCGACACCCTGAAACAGTATTCTCATACTCAACCTAATACATGAAGTATTTTCGAAAATTTAGTTTTCAGTTGGATGACAAAGATTCTCTATAAAACGAGAACAATGACCTTGGCCCCCTGAATTACAAACTAATTTAGATATTAATTATGAAGTTTTCTCATACCCATTTAAAAACAAAGTAACTAGAGTACATTTTTTTTCTATAGATACTAATTATGGCTGACCATAACCTTGACACCCAAAAAACAGGAACTTGTTAACAAGGTTTTCATACTTTACCAATATTAAGTTTGATGAACACCCATACATATTTCCACCCAACAGTACTTGTGCTTGTTCAAGGATATACGAGGGCTGATTGATAAGTTGTCATATTGAAGGAGGTACTCAAGGATGTTCTTTTCAAATCTTACTATTCTGACTGTATAGGGCCGTGTACCCAAGGACTGGTCTCATTTGGTTAGTTTATATAGACAATGTAGCACGCTTAAGTAAACAAGACAAGCACCTTTTGCCATGGTTGCCATTCACGATTGTGGCTTTATATTGATTGGTCTTTCATCTATTTCCAAAACTGAAATCAGCTATTTCCGGCACCCTAACCCTAACATGCAGTTGATGATTTTCTGAACAGCCAAGAAAAGGAGTTCTATAAAAGTGGCATTGAGACCCTTAAACACGGCTGGCAAAAGTGTATAGATACTGAAGGGGATAATGTTGAAAAATGATACAATATGCCCAGCAAAATTCAAATCCTTCAATACGAGGCTCACAGATTATCAATCAGCCCTCCTATTGCGAGATACAATAAACATTTGTTATTCCCTCACAATGAGGCCAAGTAGGCAATATAGTTCACAATTTGAAAAAAAAAGTTCAGATACAAATCTTAAAATTATATATATAAATGGTAATATCTCTTGCAAAAAAAATAGTCTAATCAAAATATTGTTCAGGGAAAACAAATATTTATTATGTATACAAAATGTGTCAGGATTTAATTAAGAGCCTACCAAGTTTCAAAGAAATAGGTAGAAAGCTATAGAACTTTGGACAAGAGACTAGAAATAAATAAACTGCAATAACTTTAGCAAATAAAAGTTTAACAGATGCCTACCAAGTATCAAAGAAATCCCATAAAATGTAGATTTCCAGACACAACTCCATGTGTTTTAAAAGAAATTAACAGAAAAATATAGACATCTCCAAAGCATACTGGACTCAATTCATGTCAGGAATGAAGCTGCTAGAGTACTGAGTAAGTGTTGACAAAGATTTTCTAGAAATAGTAAGTAACCGTGACCTTGAACTTGACCCGGCAACCCTGAAAACTTGTATTTGTATTTGTATAAGTTTTATCAAAATCCCTCAAGGAATGAAGTCACCAGAGTGCTGATCACATGACAAATGGCATTAACATGTAAACATGTACAAGATGGATGGAGAGGAAAACTATAGTCTCCCCCCACCCCCCAGTTTAATCCGTAGGACTAATAAACAAAGGGGAATAACTTTTGCAAAAACAGTTCAACATAATTGCTGTTCAGGGAAACAACTTTATACCATGATTATAATAGCATACTGAGTTTCAAAGATACCAGTAAAAACCTGTAGATATCTGGACAAAAGTCTATGTCAGACAGACAGATGACACATGCACCATTCCATAATACTCCCGCCAAGTTTAATTGGCATATAAAAAAGTGTAGATTAATAATTTTTTTTATTTTCATTTATTTTTTTCCACAGAATATCAACATCAATTTATACAATACTAACTTACTAAGCATTCAATACCAGGTATTACCTGAATTTCAATATGATTCAATATGGTATATGGCTAGTACAGACACAGTAGTGAAAGGCGTGTAGATCTAGAGGATGATGTAGAGAAATGGCAGATGACAGTATAAGTTAATTCTTATGACAAATATAATGGATTTTATGTCATTATTCCCTTGTATCAAAATCAACCACATTGATTTTGAATAAGAAAATCTGGAAATGTAAGCAGAATAGCAGAACATGGATTGCTTTTTACATATAACTGTAATGGCTATTTACATTATTTACATAATATTGTATCTTGGAATAAAATCACACCATATTAACAATGCCCTTATGGATTATTAGTGTTTACAGTTGGCATTGGTCACTGGGAAAGTTGAGGATATTCAATGCTTTCCAGTGTCAAATATATATATTTCATAAGTATAAATATGTAATAGAAGATAAAAATAAGATTAGGATTTACGCTGGGTAATTTATGAATGGCGTCATTGTTGGATTAAATCTTTCTGAGCGGACTTCATGGAAGTGAGGTTCTTTGCAGTGAGATGGCTTATGATATGAAATCAAATTTCCTTTCGACTTCGTTATAAGGTAGAGCTATGACTGACAATGGCAGGGGACTGTAGGCTTTGGGTTAGTATTTACTGCTGAAGTTTCACCCTACCTCATCGTCGGATACCCACGACTGATTGTACTACACTACGCTCCACTTACCACTTCAGTGTAGTGTAGTTCAATCAACTATGGGCACTGACCATACCCTTCCTCAGATTTTGTCTTATTGATCCCGGAAGGATTTTCAAGCTTAATATTTAGCTTTTTTTCTCTAACATGATTTTCCAAAATAATGAATTTAATTCAGTAAATCATGATTCATTACATGATATAACTGCATTTAAGAAATAGGAAGTAAATTTACATATTTCAGGTTTACAAAATCTGCATCCAATGAAATCACTATTTGACAATCCTCACTATAAAATACATAACTTTAGGCTGATGAATGCTTTTACATAAAACTGGTATGTCCACACTCCTGCTTTGAAAATAATGGGAGTAAATGCAAAATCAAACCAAAAATTCAGTTAAGGTTATATTAAATACATGTCTGACAGAGACTTGAAAGATTTTTCAACTCAACTTAATATCAGACTAAAAGATCCTCCATGAAAAAAATCAGCATTCCACACAACAGATCTAAATATTAAGTATTAATGTCTAACTGAAGTACGACAGATGTACAGACAGCATCAATGTTAGTACTACCAGCCAATTCAAGTCTGTGAATCTCCATGACAATGACAGATTGTCTTGTATGTGTAGTGTTATTCAGCTTATTCATGACCGACAGATTGTCTTGTATGTGTTGGACTGTTGTGTAATATTGTTCACGACAATGACAGGCGGTCTTGTAGTGTGATTTAGCTTAATCATGACATTGTATATAATAATGCAATAATACTTATTTATCACCTAGACATGTATTTCATACTAGTGTGATATTGCTTATAAACCACAGACAGGTACATTAGTCTTTGTCAAGTTTGTGTAATGTGATTTTGCTTATTGACCACATGTACAGTACGTAATCTTTGTATGTCTGTAGTGACTGTGATAATGGCTATTCACAACACAGACAGGAAGTCTTGTATTGTAGTTTGATAGTGCTTATTGACAACAATGCCAGGTAATCACATTGCTTTTTCACCACAAGAACAGATAGTGTTGTCTGAACTCTGGCAGCAATGCTAGGTCTAATATAGACTGTAAGTCAGCCATTTTTCCAGTTTTGAGTGACAGAACTTGTGATCAGATGATAGAGATATTAACAGACAGCAGATATTGAGGTATAAATCATTCCTGTATCACAAAGTTTGTTTCCCACCACAACATTCTACCTCTTTCACTCACAGATAAGAAATCTTTTGTGAATTGGTTCAATATGGGATAACAAAACAAAAGAGGAAATGATTCAAAGTCAGCACTGGATTATAACCAGAACAGACTTGATAATATCAACAATGTCACACATCAGTACTCCACACTGTTCAGTACTCGACATTCTCCTTCTCTTGTACACAGTACCGACCACTACCGATCACCTCCTGTACACATGATTTGGCGGTCTCCATCCTCTTTGTTTGTTTCTGGTGAATGATGACTCGTGGTGAGTTCATGTCCACTGTCCGTGTTGCTAAGGGTGATCGTGTATTGTCCTTATTTAGAGATGAGTGTCGCTTGGGAAACAGTTGTTTTGGCTGGGCGGGTTTAACCGGTTTTCTATGGATAGTTGTCTCTATATGATCTGTAACATGGAACATGTAACATGAAAACTAGCCAATCACACAAGCGCTTGCTTTACACCATGGTTACGCTATCTGTCTAAGCATATGAGTGAGAGAGATTTGTACTGTCAGTTCCATACCATATTTCTTTATTTTACAGTTACAACTTGTAGTTTTCTGTGGACAGTGCAAACCTGAATGAAATTGATTGCTAGCAATTTTGACTTCCTACAGCCGGTAATCCAGTTAAAGTTAGTCCGAGTCTGTCATCGAGTTACCACATTTTTGCCCACCCTCCTAGCACATGCTATAATGGTGTTAACTAGCAGAAAAATATTGTTAATGACTGAACATTTGCTGTCTTAGTGAACTGAAAGATTACTGAAAGTCTTTGTCCTATCAAAACAAGGCCATTTAGGCCAGGGTTTTCATTAAAATATCACATAACAGGCACAATGAGATCTGTGTTGTTAATTAAACTGACTCGGAATGGGTCAGTAAACTGTGGTCATGAGCATTCCTTATAGTGTCAAACAGGGAGTCTGAAGTACCGTAATATGTATAACAGGTCAGGGACTGGGGACAGATGGGGGGCTTGTACAGTAATACATTATGCTGAATATTTCTTTAAAATTGAGAATTGTTTTAAACAGAAACCAATATATAATTTCTCAGTTAACCATCAAGATTTGTATTTTCAAACCTATTTATACAATGAACACTCAAATTTTGTGGTTTAACTGATATTTCTATCAAAACAAGACTGGTGTCCCTGTGAGAATGAACAGCCAACTTCATACCTTTGTATACATATTGAAGTGGGTCATCACAAGGTTTTTTCTCAGCTATGGTCATTTTGTGGAGGCTGTCAAACTCACGAAGAAGTTCATCTGTATCCTCTAATTTGTCGTCCGTGTCATCAGCTCCTTCATCTACCAGGTTTGGCATTAATGGCAACTTGTCTTGAGTCAGACGTGAATCTACAGATATTGGAACAACATCATGTTGATACACATTTTTGCAGACTCAAAAGTAATGGATTTACATGTATATATAAATATTCATATAATATGATTTTTTTTAAATTCTTTATTACCATTGTGTTAATTTCAAACATACATATAGTAGCACCTTTAGATTTTAAAGAAAACCCTATAAGTAATAAATTTGAATAAAACTATGTCACATAACTGTTTTATCCCTCAACACATAAGTAAGGTGTTTTGAGGCAATATATATAGGTGTTTAAATCTAAAGGAAAGTCAATAAAATCTAGATTGGCATGAAGAGGAGTAACATTATAACCTGCAGAAAAGAAGTGAAGAGAAGAGTCAGTGGAAAGGTGGACCCAATTTTAACATGTTATACCTGGTGGGAAATATATATTAATTAAAAAACATATGAATACACTTGAAAAATAATCAATACTACTTTGACTTTTATGGAAAATATTTTGTATAATTAATAAAACAAACATAGCATTGCATAACTATTTTGAAAATGTGTTTATTAAAATGAGACATGACCTACCTGGCATAATAGTGGCAATAGGAGTCCTAACTATTCCTACAGATGGTGACCTGGGGTCAAGAAGACCCTCTGGAGTCTTCTCCACAATAATCGGCGTCCTTGTTATCCCTACAGAAGGTGACCTGGGATCAAACTCGTGGTCCATGACACGTTTGTGAGTACCGGTACGCGGAGGGGTTATCATCTCTCCCTCTCCAAAGTCGGTTTTACTATTAGCCAGACCCATGATGGTTTCTGAAAACAACATAACATTTCAAAGTTCAGTTATTTTTCAAATCTATTTTCATGTATATAATATGTACATTCATAATATGTACATTTATCATATGTTGCAATTTATTTTACAAACTAAACCAAGAATTCAAATAATTATATAAAAACATACAATTGAAAATGGCCAGAAAAATTTGATTATTTATTACCACTCATTGGGCATGTTAAAGTTTATGAATGGGAATGATCCAAATTTGGTGGAGGCATTGTTTGATCTTGACAGTCAAGGTGTTATGTTATGTTTATTTTCTGTTGTTTTTTTAAAGTATTAATTGTGTTTCAAATTACATCTAAAGATCTTATATTAATGTGGATAGTGAGACACTGTCCACTAATTAATATCCTACTAAATCACCCATTGTCATATATACATTATTTGCATAGGGTTTTGATATGAAATTTGTATTAACGCATGCACTCCATGTAAGAATATGAATATTATCATATAATATATATCTTAATGAAACTAAAATATGTTTGTGTGCATTGATAATATTGTGCCATATATTGCTTATGTTGTCAATTAACAACATAATTTACTTTCAAAGGCAGGTCAAATTGTTGACTTCACAGAATGAATCTGACTATCTTTGATATACTGCAGGTTCAATGATCAAATCTACTGATAGGAGAAAACGGTGTCAGGTCGTTTCGGTACTTTTTCGGAAGTTGTTTCGGGACATTCGGAAGTCGTTTCGGTAGAAGTCCGGGTCGTTTCGGGAGACATGAGCAAGTCGTTTCGGTACTTTCAATCAACATTAGAATAAACACCTTAATTTTTTAATACATAATTAACATGAATTAATCTGTTTTTAAAACGATTCATAATTAATATACAGTCAGTATAAACACCTATGACAACAAATGTATCGATAATACAAACGGCATTGTTTTAACCCCCAAGCGCAGTGTTTTCTTTAAACCAGCACTGGTGGTTCGTTCCTTTATGATATTTTCAAACTTCTATTACAGAAGCAATACAATCAAAATCAAAATTGGTATGTAACAACCCATGCCCGAGAAATAAAGGCTATACAGGGTGATTTCATTACTTTTTTTTTTTTATTTCGTATTAGGTTTGTTAAATCATTACGTTTATACACGTAGGTATGGAATTGAATACGTTAAGTTAGAGAAATATATACATGTATAGAAATACGTAAAGTTAGAGAAATATATACATGTATAGAAATACGTAAAGTTAGAGAAATATATACATGTATAGAAATACGTAAAGTTAGAGAAATATATACATGTATAGAAATACGTAAAGATAGAGAAATATATATAAAGAAAAAATGTAAGGCAGAGTTGAATGTAAAGAAGATTAATTTGTATTAGAAAGCCTATAGTCAGGAATAACAAAATTATTTCTATTTCTCAATGCATAAGGGTGTTTAGACCAACAGATTGTTGTTAGAGCACTAGAATATCTGAAAAATCTGGAGTTAGATTATTTTTCATCTTATACAGTAGTCACCTAACTGTAGTTTTAACTCTACCTCTCCCCTTCTTCTCATGCCATTTTCCTATAATTACAAAAATACCTTAATCCAAAATGCTCCAGTTATCCATATAATATATGTATTTTTTTCCCTAATCGATCAAGTATAATGTATAGGTCGTGTTTCTGATCCTTCCCGATCCGGTAACAGCACAAACGCGACGGTCGTATGCCGACGTTGGCCCAATGTATATTTGTTGTTGATTTGTAATATCGAGTTATACTAATTATCGATATTATTGTTATGGATGATATATTATGATTGTTTGATATTAATAAAAAAAAAACTTAGCAAGAATTATGCTGTTTTTGTGTAGATCATTAAACGTTATCACGTGGTAGTCTACAGTAAACGTTGTAAGGGACATTAACCCGAGTCGTGGCTAGTAAGCATTATATACCAATAATAGATTGTTGATGCAATTATAGTCACTTAAAAATGCAATGAAAACACAAAAATGATAGAATCTGCATTGTTTTATTAGTACCGAAACGACCTACCGAAGTCCCGAAAAAATCTCGCGTATGTACCGAAACGACCCGAGACTTTTCGGGACTCCCGAAACGACTTGCTACCGAAACGACTTGTTACCGAAACGACTAGCATTCGAGTTATCTTATAACCACAGAATTTTGATAGGACTTGCAGAATTTCTGGAAATACTTCCTGTAATTTAAAAATGAACATTGTAAGATCCAGTTTTTTTAGCACAGTTGAAAAGGACCCATTAAAATGAATTGTAGACTGATCATGATCACTAAGATTGTGTATTATATATACATATGCTTCATATACTGGTACATTTAATTTGTGGACATCTATTTCTAGTCACATAATTACATGTGTGCTAATTTCTTAAACAGTGCACTATAGCTAATCCCAATATTTAACATGCATGATATTTTATTGGCTTTTCAAAAGTTTGAAGAAAATCATGCCAAATCATATTTTCTAAAAGGTGGATAAGACATGATGATGATGATGATCAGAAACCTTCAAATAAGTTATCGACCCATTTCATGTTTTTAGAAGGTGTCTTCAAAACATCAGAATCTTTAAAATTTGGATTTATAAAACTAAAACTTAATAAATTATTCAATGCACTAGAAACAGACATTAATCAGAACAAGGGCATAGTGGTATGCATGGAGAACTGCTCTATGTTAGTTTGGGGCAAATCGGTTGTTTGGAGAAAGCTGTCACCTTTGTTTTGGGAACACCTTTAATATTGGGACGAGGCTGTATTGTGCAATTTTATTTTTGTGTGTGGGAATTTTAGTGCAATGAGTGTGATTGACATGTTAACATCAGAGGAAATACATCTTGGACACACCACTGCTTGTTTGATTGTATACTTTCACGGTATATGTCTTCAACGGTGCAAATGATAAACAGCTACAGACTACAGTTCCAAATTTATCAGAAAGGAAAATATTGATACAAAAAATAATATGTTCACCATTAGCAGACAATTTGTAGCCTTATTGGCATTCGTTTTCAATACACGCATTTCTTGTACAATACTTACATGATGCTCTTCTGATCAAAAATTGTTTTCAAGCTTTTTGAAGTTCCCGCTCTAACCAATCAATGTCTCTGTTTCATTTTGTCGACGCTGAAGTAACGGCTTATCTGATTGGCTATATTCTAGATAGGCTAATCTGAATCCGTGATATGTTTACCAGCATCGAAAATTATGCCAGATATTTTCAAGCTTAAAATTGACTCTGGATAACAACTTCGAGAAGAGGATGATCATGCTTCTTTTATGAGCGATATTACGTTTTAATCTGGTTGATTACACAAACAATTCTCATTTAACCTGATCACGTTGCCTATTTAGACAGGTACATGAACTCTTTGGTTTATTTGTGCATTAGAGATTGTCACATTCTTTACAGCTTATACAAACTCCCCGTGGATTTTTTGTTCACATTAAGGCCTAGAATCAGTAAACAATAGTTTCCTGGTGATATTTTGGATGGACACACAGTATCTCTATAACTAGAAAAAGTGGTGTAGTTACTCTTGTAGATTTAGTGATTGTTGCTAATCCATTTTATTCAAGAGGTTACTTTATAACAATGTATTAATTGTGTTACTGAATCGATTGCCCCACCCCAGTGTCATTTCATCGAAACTTACCAAATCTTTACATAACACTGAAAGGTATATATATTGCAATTGCCGCTTTTATGTACACACGGGAGATTGGATCACATTCTAATAAGAGTTATGGCCCTTTGTTTACTTTTTATACAACCTTTTTATGCAACCTGTAACATGTTATTTCAGCAATATTCACTGAACATTATGTATGTGTAATAAAGAGGGTCTGCAGGAATAAGCCTGGTCAGTGTTTGAATAGCAAATATGTAATTATATAATTTTAGTTACATTCCTCAAAGTCAATGGTGAAACTGATCACCATCAGGATATATACCATATCGATATCATGATATAATGAGCAAGTATATGGATGCTTGTTAACAATCTTTATGATTTGGATCCCTGTAACGGGTAGGAATCAATCACATCAGAGGAAACGGTGACTATACATCATCACAAGCTACTAGATCAGTGGTTAGTGGCAAAGTATAACACACTTACCTTTCACCTAGGCAGCGGGGTTCTATTCCCTGATTAGATGTGAAAAGGTATGGACCGGGTCACCTACCAGATCATGTGGGTTTTCCATGGGTATTCTGGTTTCCTCGGTTAGTAAGAACCCTTGCACACTTCCATCCAGGCCAACAAGCAGGATTAATATAAGTTGATGTCACTTGTTTCACAACTGTTGTAAGAAAAAATAAAGATTTTTTTAGCTAGCTTATATAATTACAACAATGTTGTCTGAGCTGAATTGAGCAAAATTACAGGTGTTGAACATATTAATTGTAGTATGTTAATATGTTTGTAGCCTGTAGTATGTTAGGAGAGTCTGGCTTCTGGTTATCTCAATGGAGCTGCAGAGCAGGACAAAAAGGCTTCACTTTTGTGACAGCTATATGGCAACATTTGTGTTTCAATACAAGTTGTTAAATAAGTGCTATTATCACCAAAACTGTTTTATAGCTAATTAGCACATCTTTGTACTACGATTTTAGCCAATACTTGATGGTTAATTGGACAATGTTAATGATCAAGCCAATGTTAAAGTTTAATTTTTAACTGGTGGGATGGGGGCTGAGCTTAATTTCTCTCTAAAGTACATACATGTATATATGCTGTCAAAACCATCCTAAAATATATCAATTTATGGTCATCCGATCACACATTTCAAATTTTGAATTTTCCCTAACTGGACTTTGTCAGAGAAGTGGGGACATACAAAACAAATGATTACATGTAATTCTTCTTTTAAACATTTAAGTTTACAACAGTTTTGTATGAGATGACACTGACAATAGAACAATAATGTAGAAGATTTCATGTAATTTCCCCACTTAAATATACAGAAGAATGTCAATAAATGAGTAGATCTAGACTGATATTTTGAGTTATGTAACAGTATTTACAAATACATAAATGTACATGGAATGTAGATATTTATTTTGTATTATTCCAGGTATTCAAAATGGCTCTTGGTTCACTGTCTCAGCATTTGACCAGAATCAAGTCCCCATTTGGAGGAGAAAAAGTCTTCAAGGATGAGTGTGCATTTTCCTTTGACAATCCTGTAAGTATGGAATTGTAAATCATATCTCATCAACATTAATTTAGACTGAATTCTGGTATATGAGAATATTGATTGAGCTGGCACAAAATATAATGTTTGTCTGCATAACTCTGTCATTTATGTTAACCATAAATACCATAAAAAAACCAGGTCAATGTCGATTTCATCTTTGATTTATAGGAAAGTGAAACTGGCTTATATGTTTGTATGAACAAATTTATTGGACTTGGAAAAAGATTTGTTGAGAGTTACTACAGAAAAACAGGAAATGCAGTATTTCTACACCTGAAGAGAATCAGAAAGGAGGTAATGTATATTAAATTTTCATCCAGCTGTAAAATAATCTGAAATGTATACCAAAAATTTCTATTTAAACTATTTTAACATGAAAGTGTAGAATAGTGATTGATTACAACTTTTCAAACTAAGAATTATTTAACTCTTATAGGCTAAGAATAGATATTTATATTCTTAGTTATTTTTAAACATGATTAGTCATGTTATATCTCAACTAACAACACTATTGTAACAAAAAAATTAGTAGGTAGTAAAATCAGGCTTTAATTTGTCAACGTATATAATTCATCATTTAGTGACATGTTTAATAGCAGATATTTTAATATGAATTAATTGTTTATTTCTTTAGGTGCCCCAAGAAACAGAATCGCCACCAGAGAAAAAGCCAACAAAAATGGCCATAGGTATATTTCCTTTCAAATTAAAAACTTTTTTTTTATGACCCTTTTATATGAGCAGCATTAAGAAGCAAATATATGTGCATTGTACCTTATTTTAAATCCTGATTTGAAATGAAAATGACTGTTTTCAAATACGGATATATAAAGTGAAAAGTGGAGACTTAGACAATATAAATGATTCTACAATGTATCTTTGAATAATGTATTGTATTATTAAAGCGACATGTTTCTCTTGTCCTCACATCATGCCTTGTTTAGTGTTTAATATATCTCAGGCCCCTGTGTAATTTTCATTTATTTTACAGGTCTTGAAGGTGGATTTAATCCAGATGAAAAGAAGTATGTGTTCGAGGAGCAGAATTCTGTCGTGGTGTTACCAGAGTGGACAGTTATCCCACTGGATACTCCAGATTTACCAGATATAGTAATATCACACAATATTCTCACACCTCACTTATATATGTAAATAAAACAATATTTTCACATTTCACCTGTATCTGTACAATATTCTCACACCTCACCTGTATCTGTACAATATTCTCACACCTCACCTGTATCTGTGTACAATATTCTCACACCTCACCTGTATCGGTGTACAATATTCTCACACCTCACCTGTATCTGTGTACAATATTCTCACACCTCACCTGTATCTGTACAATATTCTCACACCTCACCTGTATCTGTACAATATTCTCACACCTTACCTGTATCTGTGTACTATATTCTTACACCTCACCTATATCTCTGTACAATATTCTCACACCTCACCGGTATATGTGTATAATATTCTCACACCTCACCTTTATCTGTATAATATTCTCACACCTCACCTGTATCTGTACAATATTCTCACACCTCACCTGTATCTGTGTACAATATTCTCACACCTCACCTGTATCGGTGTACAATATTCTCACACCTCACCTGTATCTGTGTACAATATTCTCACACCTCACCTGTATCTGTACAATATTCTCACACCTCACCTGTATCTGTACAATATTCTCACACCTTACCTGTATCTGTGTACTATATTCTTACACCTCACCTATATCTCTGTACAATATTCTCACACCTCACCGGTATATGTGTATAATATTCTCACACCTCACCTATATCTGTATAATATTCTCACACCTCACCGGTCTATGTGTAAATAACACTGTCAGACATGTTCTCTTACAACTTCTCGAACACCGTTTCTGTTTATGTATCCTTGTAGTTACCAGGTAATCTTGATCAGTAATTTTGACAATGTAAATAAAAATGTCTAAAATGAAGGTTTAACTTGAGAAATTCGTGTTATTATATATAGGGTGTATACATATTTAACATTCCTTTTAAAACCAATATTGGAAATTATTAAATTTATTGAATTATTAGGCTATTGCTCCTCCCCATCCAGATTTTGAGATTCCCTTCGACCTATTTTATGTTTGTTCTGATTCCTTCTAGACACTGTACACTGTAGGCTGTTAGCATCACTGACAAGTCCTAAAAGGATTTTGTTTACTAAATCTGACTTTCAATTTGTATTTGAAATTTGAAATATATTGTGTGTCTTTTGTACAATCCTAACAGGTTCAGATCTCGGTAGCAGCCATATTAGGGGCAGATGATGCCTGGAAACTAGCCGAAGCTGCTGCCATGTCGGGGACGTGGGAGGGAGAGAGACGTAAAGTCTCAAAGTATGTGATATACTGTAGCTTATAATCTACAAATATAAACAAGGAATTTTATGCCTGTAAACCAGGTCACCTAATAATCTGTTAAATTTTTCAGGAATCAGAAAAGAAAGCATTATGATTTGTAATCAATTAAAGTTGGTCTCGCATAATCAATATAATTTTAATTATAATCATTTGAACAACACTACAGTAATTCAAGAGCTGTGGAGATTGTGTATATGTATGTACTTTATCTGTTAAACATATTGTATTGTTGTACTGGTTTCAACACATGTATGTTCTTTTCTAACCTAATTGCCTTGTTTGCTGATACAGACATGCAGAGAACCTGAAACAGCTGGACAATGGGAAGAAAATTCCACCATGTGGCTGGAAATGTGAGAAATGTGATCTGACTACTAACTTGTGGCTTAATTTGACCGACGGCAGCATCTTGTGTGGTCGCCGCTTCTTTGATGGCAGTGGTGGCCAAAATCATGCTGTGGAGCACTATGAGGTGATGGGCCACCCTCTGGCTGTCAAACTAGGAACTATCACCATTGATGGAGCAGGTAAGGTATAAAGGATTGGTTGATTTGGTGGTAAACTAACCAGATTTTAATAGGTTTTATTATCTTCTTAATTATCTAATCCTAATTTAATTTATGTGTTCGTAGAAAGATTTTCACTTTTGACAAATTTTAAATCAATTTAGGTCCTCATTGAGTTATATATTCATACTTATATATCATCTTTCCCCTAACAGATGTGTTTTCGTACGATGAAGATGATATGGTGGAGGATCCCTACCTTGCCAAACACCTCGCTCACTTTGGTATCAACATCACGTCTCTAGAGAAGGTTATTAAATTTGTGTGAAGACCAGTTTCTTAGAATGTACAAGTGCTGTTCCAACTGTATCTAGGAAATTAAATTGTGACACAGATATCTTATGTAAATATTCTGTTGGTGTGTTTTAAAGGTGGAAACCTCTGATTTTGAGAAACTGTAGTATTAAAAGATCTTTACTGCTTAGCAATTTTTTTAGATTTAGTTGATGGTCATAAAGAAAGAAGCTTTAAAGAAAATGCACATACATTCTAGTGAGTTCTGGATTTTGCTTAAAACTAATCAAGTAGGACAGGTGGAAATATAAGGACACACAATTCTTGTTTCCTTGGAAAATCAATATTATGTTTAACAAAGCACAACTTGGTAAATGTAGATGCTACAGATTTTGGTAAACTTCAAAAACAAAAACGAAACAAAAAAATTATACTGTATATATTACCTCTATAAGAACATTTACTTAGGGCTTTTCCAGTAAAACATCTACCCCACCCCAGGACTCTAGGTTTTGTTATTATGGGGTTTGGTTTGGTTTATTTAGTTTAACGTCCTATTAACAGCTAAGGTCATTTAAGGACAGCCTCCCGTGCGTGCGACATGCATGCATGTGACGAGTGCGTATGTGTGTTTTTTGGAGGCTGCGGTATGTTTGTGTTAAGTCTCCTTTTGATAGGCCGGAACTTTTGCCGATTTATAGTACTACCTCACTGAAGCATACTGCCGAAGACACCTAGTAGGACACCCCACCCGGTCACATTATACTGACAACAGGCGAACCAGTCGTCCCACTCCTAATATGTATTATGGGGTACCACCTATAGAATTTAATTAATTAATTACATAGAAGTAATAGGAAGGCAATCCAACCATGGATAGAAGTGATTTATTGTGGAGTCCTGGGGTCAGGTAGATATTTTAATGGAATAGCCCTTAGCATTGTTGTAGATTAAAAAAATTGTATAAGATTTTATCAACAAAAATTCTTTATGAATCAGCTTTCATATGGCCTTTGCCTTTGTATGTACCATTTCAATTAAGCAAACCAAATCCAGTATAAATATCAGGTGCTTCCATACCAGAATGCTAAGTCTGAAGAAGTATAAAAAGAATCAAGTTTTCCATTGCTACGAAGTTTCGCCAGATTGATAATTCAATTTCAAATTTCAGACAGACAAGACAATGGTGGAGATGGAAATTGACATCAACCAGAAGATTGGAGAGTGGGATGTTATCCAAGAATCGGGCAGCCAGTTAACTCCCCTGTATGGCCCAGGATACACAGGCATGCGTAACCTTGGTAACAGCTGTTACATGAACAGTGTGATGCAGGTCATGTTCACTATACCGGACTTTGTACACAGGTAGGTTGTTATAGAGAGGAGGTCATTGTACACAGGTAGGTTGTTATAGGGAGGAGGTATTTTATCCAGGTATGTTGTTATATAGAGGGGGTCATATTACTCAGATAGGGTTTTATAAAGAGGAGGTATTTTACCCAGGTATGTTATGCAGAGGAGGTCATTGTACATGAGGGGGTCATTGTACACAGGTAGGTTGTTATAAAGCTTTCATTGTACCCATGTGGGATGTTATAGAGAGGAGGTCATTGGACACAGGTATGTTGTTATAGAGAGGAGTTCTGTGTACACAGGTATGTTGTTATGGAGAGGAGGTCATTGTACACAGGTAAGTATCCTAAGACAGGTACATTTGCAGTATGTGTTACTTGTAAGACCAAAGTGTAAAGCAATATTTTTAAGACTTAATTCCATATCTCCTCACAAGGGAAGGTGATATACAGTTATCACTTTGATTTTATTTATCACTGGAAATTTCAGAAAGTCTGACTTTAGATAATTATACTTCACAGATACTGTGACAATGCTGCTGATATCTTCCAGTGTGCCTCGGACGACCCGTCTTCTGACTTCATAGTTCAGATGTGAGTACAATCTTAGGACACTGATAGATCCTCAGATCATCATAATGGTATTCTCCAGTCACATAATATGATATCAGGAATTACTATAAAGTGGCTTACATAAAAATCGCTATATCTTGATAAATTATCTACTATGTATCATTGTGTATACAGATATACAAGTGTAAATCTTGTATGACACATTATTTAATGATAGTGTAAATGTGCATTCTTGACACCCCTTCAAAATTTCACGCAAAAATTGACAGAGAAAAATTGCAAAGATGAATTGACATAACCACCATGCTTGTCATAGAAAACAATATTCAGAAACTGCAGCTAGAGCAATCATAATATAGAGGAAGTCTTACAACAACAACAACAGGCCTAAAATAAGATTACTGCTCAAATAATATACATTTATTATGTATGTGTACAGTAACAACGAAAACTTTGCTGCACATAAAACAATAGTATGTGTAATGTAGATACAATGCTCAAATAATATACAGTTATTATGTATGTGTACAGTAACAACGAAAACTTTGCTGCACATAAAACAATAGTATGTGTAATGTAGATACAATATGCTTTGTCTCAACAGGGCCAAATTAGGATTAGGCCTCAACAGTGGAGAGTATTCCAAGCCTCCCCCAGAGGGAGTCAACGAAAACATCGTGGTAATGGATATTTCTGTAGTATCATACTTCCAAAGGAAACTTAAGCAAGATCTTAAACTTAATTCAACTGTAGAATTTACATATGACCTATTTCATATCAACCTATTTACTTGTGGTGTCAGTATGACTATGTTTTATTAACTTAACTGCCCCCCTCCCCCCTACTGCCTACTTAGACATACATCCTGGCCCCTCCCCAGGCCCCTACTCCCTACTTAGACATACATCCTGTCCCCTCCCCCCTCTTCCCTTCTTAGACATACATCCTGGCCCCTCTCCCTCCTCCCTACTTAGACATATACCCTGGCCCCTCCCCCCTCCTCCCTACTTAGACATATATCCTGGCCCCTCCCCCCTACTCCCTACTTAGACATATATCCTGGCCCCTCCCCCCTACTAAGACATATATCCTGGCCCCCTCCCCCTACTTAGACATACATCCTGGCCCCCTCCCCCTACTTAGACATATATCCTGGCCCCTCCCCCTTCCTCCCTCCTAAGACATATATCCAGGCCCCTCCCCCCTACTCCCTACTTAGACATATATCCTGGCCCCTCCCCCTACTTAGACATACATCCTGGCCCCCTCCCCCTACTTAGACATATATCCAGTCCCCTTCCCCCCTCCTCCCTCCTAAGACATATATCCTGGCCCCTCCCCCCTACTAAGACATATATCCTGGCCCCCTCCCCCTACTTAGACATACATCCTGGCCCCCTCCCCCTACTTAGACATATATCCAGCCCCCTCCCCCTACTTAGACATATATCCAGTCCCCTCCCCCCTCCTCCCTCCTAAGACATATATCCTGGCCCCTCCCCCCTACTAAGACATATATCCTGGCCCCTCCCTCTACTTAGACATATATCCAGTCCCCTCTCCCCTCCTCCCTACTAAGACATATATCCTGGCCCCTCCCCCCTACTCCCTACTTAGACATATATCCTGGCCCCTCCCCCCTACTAAGACATATATCCTGGCCCCCTCCCTCTACTTAGACATATATCCAGTCCCCTCTCCCCTCCTCCCTACTAAGACATATATCCTGGCCCCTCCCCCCTACTCCCTACTTAGACATTTATCCTTGCCCCTACTCCCTACTTAGATATATATCCTGCCCCCTCTCCCCTCCTCCCTACTTAGACATACATCCTGGCTCCTCCCCCCGACTCCCTACTTAGACATACATCCTGGCCCCTCCCCCCTACTAAGACATATATCCTTGCCCCTCCCCCTCCCTACTCCCTACTTAGACATACATCCTGGCCCCTCCCCCTACTTAGACATATACCCAGGCCCCTCCCCCTCCCCTCCTCCCGACTTAGACATATATCCTGCCCCCTACTTAGACATACATCCTGGCCCCTCCCCCCTACATAGACATATACCCAGGCCCCTCCTCCCTACATAGACATCTGTCCTTGCCCCTCCCCCTCCCCATCCTCCCTACTTAGACATATATCCTTGCCTCTCCCCCTCCTCCCTACTTAGACATATCCTGCCCCCTCCCTCCTCCCACTTTAGACATATATCCTGCCCCCCTCTCCTCTCCTCCCTACTTAGATATACATTCTCTGTGTTACCATGACTATATACCTATTTTGTTCAATTTTCAGACTCCGACAGGTGTACGTCCTCAGATGTTTAAGACTCTGATAGGACATGGACATCCAGAGTTTTCCACCAAACGCCAACAGGATGCCCAAGAGTTCTTCCTGCATTTAGTGAACCTGATTGAGGTAGGTACTAATTGTAATGTAGTGTATTACTCTGTCTGTCTCACAGTGATAAACGCTTTATTAGAAAAGCTCTACGCATTGGTCTCTGTATTTCTCCAGTATATAAATGTAATATACCTTGTAGGAACTACAGACCGTATTTGTACAGTTTGATAATAAAAAGCTTAAATCATAAAATTTTATCAGTCAATTTTGTATTTTATCAATCTGATGGGGGAAAAGTAAGCGATTGGTCTGAAGAAAAGGAGAAAATGATGATTTTTCAGAGAAACAATGGTGGACAGGTCAATCCATCTGCGAGTATGAAATTCCAAGTGGAGGAGAGAGTAGAATGCATGCAGAGTCACAAAGTAAAATATACCAACAGATGTGATTATTGTCTCGCACTGCCTGTACCTCTGGAGGCTGCCATTAATAAAGGTATGTTATATTGTACAGGTGTGAACTAGCCACAAGCTACTACAGCAAGACTAGGGTTGGATACCGGTACTCTGTACTGGTATTTCCAACCAGAGTACCGGTATCGTACCAATACTCATTTCACAAAATACCGGTACGTACTCCTTTAAAAAAAATACCGGTACCCTTATCTGTATTTTCAAGAATAAAAACATTAAAATATGACGTAAAAAACTGATGAAAACTGTTATTTTGTTCGATGAATGTTTCAGACACTTCCCAAAATGGTGTAGCATTTTTACTGCCATTTGGATGTTAACATCGATCCTAGCCAACTTGTAGTTATGTATCCAAATGTTTCAACTTTGTTGTGCGTGATGAAATGTCATAATCATAAATCAATGTCTTACTAAAGATTTAAATCTCTTTGAGATTGCCTATCTCATGTTTCCGAATAAAATATATATATAATTAACTTAATGTGAAAATTTCAAATATACTGTATAGCCGTGAACATTCAAAACAAAAGTAGACCCGTGATTGTCGGTGGAAACACAAGTAAGAGATCGCCAGTTTGTTTCATATGTTTTTTCCCCATTATTTACAACTGTTACAACATAGCTGGACTTTCCACTGCTTCCAAAACTGTTCCCAGTTAGGCATTTAATTATAATGGTAAATGACGAGTTTTCTGATGAAATGAACTACGTAGTTGTTTTAGACTCTATCAAATTATCATAAGAGACTGATATTGATTATAAAGTAAAAACAAGTAAAAACACACAATAAATCAACTAGATAATAAATAAATATACATGTAAAGGATAATTTTTTCAAATTAAAAGTTTTATTGCTTTTATATTTTTTCGTGTCCAAAGAGTTTTGATATTGGTATTGATATGTATCGGTATCGTTCCTTTGGTATCGGTATCATATTATTTTGTCATCACTCCAAAGAGTTTTGATATTGGTATTGATATGTATCGGTATCGTTCCTTTGGTATCGGTATCATATTATTTTGTCATCACTCCAAAGAGTTTTGATATTGGTATTGATATGTATCGGTATCGTTCCTTTGGTATCGGTATCATATTATTTTGTCATCACTCCAAAGTATCGGTATCGTTCCTTTGGTATCGGTATCATATTATTTTGTCATCACTCCAAAGAGTTTTGATATTGGTATTGATATGTATCAGTATCGTTCCTTTGGTATCGGTATCGTATCATTTTGTCATCACTCCAAAGAGTTTTGATATTGGTATTGATATGTATCGGTATCGTTCCTTTGGTATCGGTATCATATTATTTTGTCATCACTCCAAAGAGTTTTGATATTGGTATTGATATGTATCGGTATCGTTCCTTTGGTATCGGTATCATATTATTTTGTCATCACTCCAAAGAGTTTTGATATTGGTATTGATATGTATCGGTATCGTTCCTTTGGTATCGGTATCATATTATTTTGTCATCACTCCAAAGTATCGGTATCGTTCCTTTGGTATCGGTATCATATTATTTTGTCATCACTCCAAAGAGTTTTGATATCGGTATTGATAAAGTATTGGTATCGTTCCTTTGGTATTGGTATAGTATCATTTTGTCATCACTCCAAAGAGTTTTGATATTGGTATTGATATGTATCGGTATCGTTCCTTTGGTATCGGTATCATATTATTTTGTCATCACTCCAAAGAGTTTTAATATTGGTATTGATATGTGTCGGTATCGTTCCTTTGGTATCGGTATCGTATCATTTTGTCATCACTCCAAAGAGTTTTGATATTGGTATTGATATGTATCGGTATCGTTCCTTTGGTATCGGTATCGTATCATTTCGTTCTTAACGGTATCTAACCCTAAACAAGACCCTACCTAAAAATGACCTCAGCTGTTCAAAGGGCAATAAACCTAGTCAACAAACAATACATTGTTAAAAATAGGTAACCACCAAATGATAAATGATCTGTTTTAATCCAGCCCCCTTAAGTGTAGTTGGTGTATATGTCGACATGATGTACAAGATTAACCTGATCTGTGTTGTTAACAGATGAAGTTGCACAGTATGAAGCAAAGAAGAAGGAAGTAGAAGCAGCAGGAAAAAGAATGTAGGTTTATTATTTATGGTGATCGAAATTGATGTACCATGTTCTGTAGTGTTTTTATTGAAATTTTGCTTATTTATATATTTCCCAGCACAAGTTGTAATGAAATTACCAAAAAATATGACTCCATGTTCCTTATCTTTATACAAATACAGTCAATAAATGCTCATTAAGCAGTAAACATGGTTTATTTCAGCAAAAAAATGTAATTTTAGGACAAAAAGAGGATGACTCTTATTGTTATCCTACATGCTGTTTCATAGAGAATAAAATGAAAGTGACCCTCATTGTGTTTTACACAAATACACATTAAATGCTCATTCGGGCTATTCCATTAAAATATCTACCTGACCCAAGGACTCCACAATAAATCACTTCTATCCATGGTTGGATTGCCTTCCTATTACTTCTATGTAATTAATTAAGTAAATTCTATAGGTGGTACCCCTTAACAAAACCTGGAGTCCTGGGGTGGGGTAGATGTTTTACTGGAAAAGCAGTAAACAGCATTTCTTGAAAAGAGAAATACAAACAACTTGTTGCTGTGATTAATGTTGTACCAAAACTTCCTTTTAAATTTAGGGATCCAAAAGAGCTTGTACGGCCTAGAATTCCGATGTCTGCCTGTCTCCAATGTTTCCAAGCTGACGAAATAGTTGATGACTTTTACAGTTCTGCATTGAAAGGAAAATGTACTGCTAGAAAGTAAGAAATGAGGAAAGTCCCAATACTGCTATTTTAGGGAAATTTCTCTTTCACATCAATTTTGTACTTTCTTTCATTTATTTTATTTTTTAAATCAGTTTTCATTGACAAATATGAATGGTTTACTGATCATTTTAGTAGCTGTAGATTTTAAATTGATGACGACTTCTTCATAAGACTTATATAGACTATACTATTAGTTTACATGTACATGTACATGCCATAGAAAGTATACAGTACATCATGACTCTATCTTAGTTGAAACTGAAATATCAACCAAATTTCAAAAATTTACTATAAGTTCTTGTTGATAAACTTGAGTATTTCTGCATCACGAAGACAATGTATAGTGTAATATAGGCATGGCACTGTCATCACCATCAGGGCCCAATTGTTCAAAAGGTGATTAGCTTAATCACTTTATTAGCGAAAATCTCATTTCTTCTTTACTTCAAACCTATGTGTGTAATAAAAAGAGATTGACGAGTGCTTTAAGTTCAATAAGATATTGTCAAGTTAGTTTTTCCAGAAATGATTTTTTCAAGATTTTAAAATTGTTGTTAAACTGTAATTAGCCTATTCACATTTTAAACAGCTGTACACAGAAATTAAACTTTCATGCAGGTTTAATTTTTGTCTATGCTGTAAGTTTAACACCATTACAGATATATAATCAATCGTGAAGTACATCTGTATCATCCCCTGGCAGTACACAGCAGTATATTATAATTAGGTTGTCATGACCTTCACTTTTAGATAAGAGAAATGTATGACAACCAAGTATCTGGATCAAAAACTAGAGGAGACATATGTTTATATATCGAGTTGAATTATGTTTATCGAGTGTAAAAGTTGTTAAATTGCTGTTACAACACGATCATTTTATTTTCAGAACCACACGTCTTTTTTCATTTCCTGATTACTTGTTGGTACAGTTAAAGAAATTCACAGTTGGGGAAGACTGGGTTCCTAAAAAACTGGGTAAGTACACAGAAATAACCAATTATAAACAGACAGAAAATAAAAACAGTTGTAAAGATAGGCTGAATTCCAAATTAGGAGACATGACCTTCATGTCATATTTCATCAGGAGACATGATGTTCATGTCATATTTCATCAGGAGACATGATGTTCATGTCATATTTCATCAGGAGACATGATGTTCATGTCATATTTCATCAAGAGACATGATGTTCATGTCATATTTCATCAGGAGACATGACGTTCATGTCATATTTCATTAGAAGACATGATTTGATATAACCCGAGATAAGGCAACATTAGACTTTAATGTGACAAAGGTTTTGAAATTATGAAAAGTATAATTACCTAAGTTTATGAAATAAAGACATTGAATTGACATTATATTAGGAATTATGACCTTGGTGTGACATTCAGGAAGGACTTTGGTATGACATTAAGTTTTGATACACCACATTATTTTGACATTATGTTAAGATATTGTTCTGACATTAAGCTAGAAAATATGCTATTAACGACATTAGGTTTATGTTAGGAAATACTGTATTTATATAACGTTAGGTCATGTCATTATTCTGATATGACATTTGGTTAGGTCATATGTTAGTGATGTCACATGACATTTGGTTAGGTCATATGTCATTGATATGATATGACATTTGGTTAGGTCATATGTTAGTGATGTCACGTGACTTTTGGTTAGGTCATATGTCATTAATATGATATGACATATTAGGACATATGTCATTGATATGATATGACATTGGGTTAGGTCATATGTCATGGATATGATATGATATTAGGTTTTAAATATCACACATCATTTGTCTTATGCACGGACTGTCATATTCCCTTACAGATGTTTCTATAGATGTGCCTGAGGAGTTAGATCTATCATCACTGAGGGGGCGTGGCCTACTGCCAGGAGAGGAAGAGTTACCACAGGAACAAGACTCAGCTCCTGGTAATTTGTTGTTTTCTCTAGTATCTGGGCATTTCTTATTGGTGGAGAGATATACATGTGACTGGTGTTAGGTATTTTTGAGGAAAGTATGTTGAATTTTCCTATCATATGTTAGAGCATTCTGAAACTGTCAATGAGTTTCTCTGAAGCAAAAGCTATGAGTAAAATCCTAGTTTACTCAGAAAGTCAAACTCCACTACTACTTTAGGTGATTTGGACTAATCCAAAATGGCGTAATTCATGTGCGCCTAATTGTCAATGGTAAAATCAGACCTCCCTGGGTTCAACACCTAATTACTGGAGTTCAGACTTATTAATGTTACCAAAAACACCCAAAATAATATTAAGATGTTACATAGTGATGAAACTGCATGAAGTTGATCAAATAAAATTGTTTACATCCAACCCATTCTGTAAGTTGATCACGCTATGACTAGTGATATGTGCACGCATTTCGTGGGATTCTGGAGGACCTATCTGAAGTAAAGACAGGATCTTAGTTTTCCCTTGTGGTTCATGTTAAAATTAAGTTTGGTGTCCAACTGTATCAAACGTTAAGTCCCTGTATTGAAATAAGAATGTACATCAATTTTACTTGAGCTTATCGCATATATTCTGCCATCTAAAATTCTTGGGGCCGCGGTGGCCGAGTGGTTAAGGTGTACCATACTTGCCAACTTTCCCGATTTAGTCGGGAATTTCCCGATTCCAGACTCTCTGCCCCGTCTCCCGATCGTACAGATAAAACATAGGGTATTCTCCCGATTTTGGAGAATATGTCTTGATAACCCCGTATGGAGCCCCTATTCATCTTGTTAGTTTCACTTAGGCCTATGACAGGTAACGCTTGCTGGCTGGTGAAAGACATATGTTTGGTCAGTTAACTGACCTGCTCACAGACCGTAACGAAATTCTGACACTTGACTGACTGCAAGGGTGACAATACCCCGATAAATAAACAATTAATTAAAACCAATTAAGCTGAGGACGCGTGGTGATTGTTTCGTAGCAGGTCGATCACGGTTGATTAAACGCTTGCAGATGGCTTCGTATACTGCCTTTGATGTCAAGCGCATAAACGACCTCTATTTGACAGTAAACAGACACCGTAATATCTTGGGACAGAAAAAGTGAAAATAACACTGACAATGTTATCAACGGAGTATCGAATGTGACAGATTACTTATTGAAATGTTAACTACATTTAAACATTGGCTGATCTTTAAATAATTGGCACAAGGAAATAAATTCACAATAACGACCATTTGCCTAGTTGCCGGTAGGTAACATATAGTCGTTTCAATCACCGTATCATCAGCATACTTAGTGTCAATTAGCAGAGACTTATTTTAGCAGAAACTTTCCCAATTCTTATTTTGAAAGACAAAAACATGTCCACAAATACTCACTTTCTTAAACTAAATACTGTCATGTTAAAAACTAAGAATTTAAGTATCAGTCCCCACCTACAAAGCACTGAGTACAACTGCTAGTACAGCCCTTTTTATTTTTAGCCCACCATCATCAGATGGTGGGCTATTCAAATCGCCCTGCGTCCGTGGTCCGTCGTCCGTCCGTCCGTCCGTCCCTCCGTCCGTCCGTCCCTCCGTCCGTCCGTCCCTCCGTCCGTCCGTAAACAATTCTTGTTATCGCTAATCCTCAGAAAGTACTGAAGGGATCTTTCTCAAATTTCATATGTAGGTTCCCCTTGGTGCCTAGTTATGCATATTGCATTTTGAGACCAATCGGAAAACAACATGGCCGACAGGCAGCCATCTTGGATTTTGACAATTGAAGTTTGTTATCGCTATTTCTCAGAAAGTACTGAAGGGATCTTTCTCAAATTTCATATGTAGGTTCCCCTTTGTGCCTTGTTATGCATATTGCATTTTGAGACAAATCGGAAAACAACATGGCCGACAGGCAGCCATCTTGGATTTTGACAATTGAAGTTTGTTATCGCTATTTCTCAGAAAGTAATGAAGGGATCTTTCTCAAATTTCATATGTAGGTTCCTCTTGGTGCTTAGTTATGCATATTGCATTTTGAGACCAATCAGAAAACAACATGGCCGACAGGCAGCCATCTTGGATTTTGACAATTGAAGTTTGTTATCGCTATTTCTCAGAAAGTACTGAAGGGATCTCTCTCAAATTTCATATTTAGGTTCCACTTGGTACCTAGTTACGCATATTGCATTTTGAGACCAATCAGAAAACAACATGGCCGACAGGCAGCCATCTTGGATTTTGACAATTGAAGTTTGTTATCGCTATTTCTCAGAAAGCACTGAAGGGATCTTTCTCAAATTTCATATGTAGGTTCCACTTGGTGCCTAGTTATGCATATTGCATTTTGAGACCAATCGGAAAACAACATGGCCGACAGGCAGCCATCTTGGATTTTGACAATTGAAGTTTGTTATCTCTATTTCTCAGAAAGTACTGAAGGGATCTTTCTCAAATTTCATATGTAGGTTCCCCTTGGTGCCTAGTTATGCATATTGCATTTTGAGACCAATCGGAAAACAACATGGCCGACATGCAGCCATCTTGGATTTTGACAATTGAAGTTTGTTATCGCTATTTCTCAGAAAGTGATGAATGGATCTTTCTCAAATTTCATACGTAGGTTCCTCTTGTTGCCTAGTTATGCATATTGCATTTTGAGACCAATCGGAAAACAACCTGGCCGACAGGCAGCCATCTTGGATTTTGACAATTGAAGTTTGTTATCGCTATTTCTCAGAAAGTAATGAAGGGATCTTTCTCAAATTTCATACATACGTTCCCCTCAGTGCCTTGTTATGCATATTGTATTTTGAGACCAATCAGAAAACAACATGGCTGACAGGTAGCCATCTTGGATATTGACAATTGAAGTTTGTTATCACTATTTCTCAGAAAGTTCTGAAGGGATCTTTCTCAAATTTCATATGTAGGTTCCCTTTGGTGCCTAGTTATGCATATTGCATTTTGAAACTAATCAGAAAACAACATGGCCGACAGGCAGCCATCTTGGATTTTGACAATTGAAGTTTGTTATCGCTATTTCTCAGAAAGCACTCAAGGGATCTTTCTCAAATTTCATATGTATGTTCCCCTTAGTGCCTAGTTTTGCATATTGGGACCAATCCAAAAACAACATGGTCGACAGACAGCCATTATCGCTAAATCTTAAATTTTATATATAGCTTCCCCTTGTTTGAAAAGTACTAGCTATAGAGGGCTGTTTCTGAATTTACACAGATTAGTAAGACTTAAAAGAAGGGAAAAGTAGAGAAAAGATCAATCTGACATGGAACCTATGAAGATCATTCAATGGTGGGCGCCAAGATCCCTCTGGGATCTCTTGTTTGTATCATTGTCTTTGTTTTAAACCAAAGGAAACATTTGAAATTTCATTCAGATATTATATTGTTATACTTTTATTTAGAGTGAACAGTGAGTTAAATCATTTCCAGAAATAATTAAAAATGATGTAATTTTGCATCTATTTTCTTGTAACTTGTTGCTTATATAATTATCTTCCCAAACTTGAATAAAAAAGATCATTGGCCAATCTTGAAGAAAGTTTTTACCCCCTTTTCTTTTTTATTTAAGTGAGGGAAGTAAGTGTTCATGCAAGGAATTTATTTTTCAATAGCAAATTATCTCCCCTTAGTTTTTGTTTGCTAGATGTGTCGCGTGTGAAATGTGTTTTCCGGTCAAAAATGTCGCTCACACACTTTCTCCCCCATGAGAATTTTAATAAGTTGGCAAGTATGGTGTACTGACACTTTAACACTAGCCCTCCACCACTGGGTTGCGAGTTCGAAACCTACGTGGGGCAGTTACCAGGTACTGACCGTAGGCCGGTGGTTTTTCTCCGGGTACTCCGGCTTTCCTCCACCTCCAAAACCTGGCACGTCCTTAAATGACCCTGGCTGTTAATAGGACGTTAAAAAAAAACAAACCAAACAAACCAAAATCTAAAATTCTTCATCTGCAAAATTTCAAAAATTAGAATTCCTCATAAATGTTCATACATTATTGTTTACAGTTGTAGAGATAGATGAAGCAGTGGTGGCCCAACTCATGGACATGGGCTTTCCTTTTGAAGGCTGTAAACGAGCCATATTCAACACTAACAACAGTGGAGCAGAGGCTGCCATGAACTGGGTCATGGAACATATGGGTGACCCAGGTAAGTGTTAACTAGAATCAAGTTATATCAGATATACATATACAGTGTAAACATATGGGTGACCCAGGTAAGTGTTAACTAGAATCAAGTTATATCAGATATACATATACAGTGTAAACATATGGGTGACCCAGGTAAGTGTTAACTAGAATCAAGTTATATCAGATATACATATACAGTGTAAACATATGGGTGACCCAGGTAAGTGTCGACTAGAATCAAGTTATATCAGATATACAGTGTAAACATATGGGTGACCCAGGTAAGTGTTAACTAGAATCTAGTTACATCAGATATACATATACAGTGTAAACATATGGGTGACCCAGGTAAGTGTCAACTAGAATCTAGTTACATCAGATATATATATACAGTGTAAACATATGGGTGACCCAGGTAAGTGTTAACTAGAATCAAGTTACATCAGATATACATATACAGTGTAATCATATGGGTGACCAAGGTTAGTGTTAACTAGAATCAAGTCATATCAGATATACATATACAAGTTCAGTGTAAACATATGGGTGACCAAGGTTAGTGTTAACTAGAATCAAGTTATATCAGATATACATATACAAGTTCATTGTAAACATATGGGTGACCAAGGTAAGTGTTAACTAGAATCAGGTTATATCAGATATACATATACAAGTTCATTGTAAACATATGGGTGACCCAGGTAAGTGTGAACACATGGGTGACCCAGGTAAGTGTGTACGCATGGGTGACTTGGGTTAGTGTGAACACATGGGTGACCCAGGTAAGTGTGTATGCATGGGTGACCCAGGTACGTGTGTACACATGGGTGACCCAGGTTAGTGTGTATGCATGGGTGACCCAGGTACGTGTGTACACATGGGTAAGTGTGAACTAGGAACAAGTTATATCACATATACAAATTAGGTGTATAAACATGGGTGACCCTGATAACTGTAAACACATCAGAGAACAGGAAGTAGATTTTATTGAAAGTCTAGACATTTTACCTCACTGTTAGAAATTATTCAATGGTTTCAGATTTTTGACATGTTAATTTGTCTACCTTATATTTATTGCATCTGAATGTTTGATCACCAGATTTCTCCACCCCTTTTACACCGCCTGGAGCCAAGAAAGCGTCACCTAAAGATTTCATACCAGACGAGAATAACCTAGTCATGATCATGTCCATGGGTTTCAGTAGAGATCAGGCCATCAAGGCGCTCAAGGCCACGGTAAGTGTCACTCTAGGCCACGCTAAGTGTTGCTCAAGACCGTGGTAAATATCCCTCAAGCCTGTGATAAGTGTTGCTCAAGACCGTGGCAAATGTCCCTCAAGGCCATGATAAGTGTTGCTCAAGACCGTGGTAAATATCCCTCAAGCCTGTGATAAGTGTTGCTCAAGACCGTGGTAAATATCCCTCAAGCCTGTGATAAGTGTTGCTCAAGACCGTGGCAAATGTCCCTCAAGACTGTGGCAAATGTCCCTCAAGACTGTGGCAAATGTCCCTCAAGACTGTGGCAAATGTCCCTCAAGGACTTGGTAGGTGTCACTCAAGGCCATGCTATGATTTGCTCAAGACCGTGGCAAATGTCCCTCAAGGCCATGATAAGTGTTGCTCAAGACCATGGCAAATGTCCCTCAAGGTCATGGTAAGGGTGGTAAGGGTCACTCAAGGCCACGATAAGTGTTGCTCAAGACCATGGTAATGTCCCTCAAGGCTATGTTAAATGACACTCAGGTCGGGGCTGAACGCCATTGAACTTACGCGTTTTGCATGAAAAGGGCCAAAACAAGGTAACCCCAGAATTATGTATGTTGACAGTAATTTGTAGATAAATGTATGAAATCTATTCGAAAATAGAAAGACATTAATCACTGTCTATATTTGTTCTACAGGACAACAATGTAGAGCGGGCAGCGGACTGGATCTTCAGCCATGTTGATGAATTAAATGCTCCCATGGAAACCGAGGAGCCAGCAGGAGCTGGGGCCGCCCCACCACAAACTGCATACAAGGACGGACGAGAAAGTATGTACGAATGTACAATACAAGCTGTCTGGGGACACTTGTCTTTGACTGCTCTTTTTAGGTCACCTAGGAGAAGCTCTGTTATAAGTTAACATTTTTGACTTCCCAAAATCTCAACCAACTTTCTTGGGCCAAAGGACAGCCAAAACTGTAAATTATATGGTTTCGACCCGCCCAAGGGTCTGAGGGGTGAGAGAGGGAAGAATTGACTGAGATTTCAAAAATCATCTTTTCTCTACCCAGCTCTTCATGGATGGGAGGGTCTTTGGGTGCTTTATCAAAATTCTAAACATGGTTCCTGTGTTTCATGTTTTCTCTGAGGTGGGACTGAACTTTACAATAGCTTAATTTAGCATAATTTGTTTCATTTCCATTGAAAATGATTCAAAATTGGTAAGAATTATGGAGTATTACGTTACAATTTTTTGTATTAAATACATGGAAGAATATATACTGTACAATAATGTTACCTAGCCATGGGTATTCATGGCAATACAGTTCATGATCTTCATCATCATACACATCACCTCTCACTCTATTACACATTACTAGACAATACGAACTTACTCATAACCACAATAACCACCGACTAACAACACTTAACCTGAAAATCAGACGGATTCGTATAATACTTCGCTACTTTTAGTCACAAACATAACATGTTTATATAAAAATAAACATGTGTGAACCTGCTGGTCTACACTCGCTGAATGACCACGTACTCACATCTACCCGACCTGCATGTGCAAAAACACATAATTGCTACCTATGAGAAAACTTGCCACCTAAGGGGAAATCATTTCCGTATAATTCACTATGCTCAAACTACGGAAATTTCATTTTATAGTGTAGATGTGGTTGTTTCTATGCTGTTGACTAAACTTTTACTCATTATAAACAATGTTTTAAAGATTAATCAATCAAACATATTAATAATTTGTGTTGTTTCTGCAGAGTACCGACTAAAAGCTTTCATCAGTCACATGGGCACGTCCACAATGGTCGGTCACTACGTCTGTCATATCCGTAAAGATGGCCGCTGGGTGATATTTAACGACGAGAAGGTGGCATTGTCAGAGAACCCTCCCAAGGACCTGGCGTATCTCTACCTGTATGAGCGAGTGTGATGGCTGATAGTTGTGGTTGTAATTAGTGTTTCAAATGTGGAATTGAGTGCTGGCGGATTATATTTATGTTCTGTGCTATGAATAAATATACTTTTGTTTCAAAGCAGTTTTAATAAATAGGATTGTTGATGTTCACAAATGCTGTGAACAATATTACAAGATCATTGAACTGTGAAAAAAAAAGCTACAGCATGAAATATAACTGGCTAAAATAGTCTGTATGTTGTTACAGTACTGTAATTGTGAATTTGTAAACATGAGGGAGAAATTTACAGTACTGTAATTGTGAATTTGTAAACATGAGGGAGAAATTTAAGCTAAATACATGAATCCATTCACCATGAAAATTTCCAAAGGTATATTATTTTTTGATGTATGTGGTATGCATGGAACATGTGCAAAGGAAAAACAGTTCACATAAATAACACCCACACATGTAGTTTATTTATTGACATCATGAAATTAACGTCCCACAAAAATAACCCACAAGTACAGTATAAAAAAAAACATTGCAGAAATAGTATGTGTATTTGAAATGTAAATGTTGAATTATAATTTGGGTGCATTCCTTCGTCTGTGTAGTATAGGGAATTTATCTGTCACAGAAAATAAATTGGGGTTACAAATAGATTTACTAATTTTCAATGTGAATTCTGAACTGAAAACAACTCTACAAACACTCAATGTTTTAAAAAAACAATTGATCTTTGATTGTCTGTCTACATTGGGTCACAGTAATACAAATATTTATCATTAAGTATGAATACAAATTGTTTGAAGTGGAAAGTCATGATCTGATATAGAAGAAATTGAATCCCACACTTACTGAAATTACTATTAGAGGCATAAACCATAATCACACTGTGGCAATCACCAAGTGGAAACAATTCCTTTCAAATTCCAGTCAACCATGACACATTTTGTAATTGGTCAACCAATTTCAATTTCAATTTTTCCTTTCTTTTAGACTTACGGCAAATCAGTCAATAAGGCAAGTACCAGTACATGTGATATAAACTTACAATTTATGGCATGGCAACACATATATAGAGAGAAAAAATCTCGAAGTATAGAGCCAACGCCGTACTTCTGGTTAATGTTTGGTAGGTTCCGAAATATATATATTTATATATAGAGAGAGATGTATATTACATTAAACAAAGCAAGTATAAGTAAAGTTCAATCAACAAACTAATTAGACTTTTTGATTGTCACAATTTTTTTTGCAAGTTCGTTAAATTTCAAATTTTGACAGTTTTCTATGTTTGTTTACAAAACGAAACTGAAAAGAATGACAACTCTGGCGAGAATCAGAGAGAGGGTTGCCATTGGGGCATGCGCTCAAGGGAGATATGATGTTTTATATTCCTGTCACGTGATGTGTTTTAACCAATCATGGACAGTTTTACAAACATGGGGTATAATAATACATTATATAAACATATTACACAGCCAAAATAATTCACTACCATTTAACCACAATACAGGAAGTCCCTCAGTTAATCATTCAACTGATGCCAGTGACTGACTGAACCGTTTATGTCATAAAAAAATCATTTGGCTGAAAAACAGCTTTGAAATAAGATGCAAGATCATAGTTAACATTAAATACTTACTCAGATAATAACACATCTTTTTTTTTTAGTTAGTTAGTTAAGCATTTTCAAGACTTTTTTTAATCAGGTTGGCTGTGACAAAGTCCATGGGAGCCATACCTCCAGTGTCGCCATCGTTGACATCCTGAGACAACTAGTTCTTATGAAAAGTTGTTGTGTCAATATTAATGAGGATATCGCTGAGGAGTTTGACATGTGTGTTCCTTGTCACACGACCTTTCCATTGGTACTACATTTACAGACCTGACCTTGACTTTTGACCTACTTTCAAACTATTTCTGAATCTCGGACTACTCTGCAAGGTTTGCTGTCTCGTGAAAACTCATTCAGACTTTTGGGAAGGTCTTTACTTCAGGTATTGGAACTTGTGGTCAGGAATCTGAATATCCCTTCTTCAGGGTAAACCGTACAAGATAATTGATAATTACACGTCTTAATTAAGTACTAAATGTATTGTTTACCTGGTAATATCAAAGTGAATGTCATTACTGGTTTAGAAAGCTTGTACATGAAAATGTAAATGAAATCTCGTTTAATAAAAAAGCTTGTTACAATTGAATATTGCTTTAGATGTTGTACTACACTGGCAGTAATATGCCGAGACAAGTTTGTGATACACAGATAAACTTGAATTGTCCTTAAAGGATAACAAGTTAGCATGTTGTACTAGAAATATATATTTAGTCATATATCTGTACATTATTTACATCTGATTAAGATATCCCCTGGTACAGGATGTTAAATGTATAATCAAAACATGTGTTATGATAAATTAATGTATGTTTATGAAAACATGTCCATCTTATTCGTTTTATTTTTTTCATCTTTTTGATGACGATTATTTGCATTTGATTATTGTGAATTTTGTATGCAAGTCTAACTTCTTAGCTGAGTTTGTGCAGGAAAATGATTGACAGAAAATACTTGTGGTGTATTTTAGTGATGTTGTGTTGTAAGCTGGTTGGTCATCTAATGACTTATTTAATTCCAAAATATGATCAAGCTTATCAAGAATTAGGTCATCCAAATTTAAAATGGTACACATTTTAAGATTAAACTAAACAAAAAACAAAAAAAATCAGCTGCTCCATGTTGGTTTTCTAACCTGAATGGGTTCTCTGCTATGCGAACTGTAAAATGATGTTTTGTTCAACTCCTATTAACTCTTTGATTAAAATTTATTCAATGGAAATCATGTTTTTTATTTATTTTTCTGCACACAATGTAGAAAGGGCAGATCACATAAATTGTATTTGTGGTAATTGTAAATCATTTGATTGAAATTGAAATTTCATATTGAAGAAAAAAAATCATCTACCCATTGTCAAAGATTTTTCTGGTTGGGTACTGTGAACGAGTGGACTAACCGAAAGAAACAAAGCCAGATATACCAACAAATAGGGGTTACCTCCCTTCTTTCGGGTACGGCAGCAATTATCCAATGTAGGAGATGAAGGAGCACCGAAAAGAGTAAGTCTGTGGAGAAGAAATAGTTCTTTGGTGGACGAAAACAAACATATATGACTATTGAGGAAGGAAAGATAAGAGGAAGAAGGTAGAAATATGTTCACAAAAATTAGATGAATGTACATTTGCATGGCGGGAAACAGACTGAAAAGGGGAGATGTTCAACCATGAGGTATCATGGGAAATAAACTTCTGAGACTTAACATAACATAACATTAGCATTGGTACTCGCCTCGTTTATCAATATGTATTGACAGACGAGGAGAGTACTCGTGGACTACTGACGAGGAGAGTACCCGTGGACTGTATTGATAGACGAGGAGAGTACCCGTGGACTGTATCGACGGACGAGGAGAGTACCCGTGGACTGTATTGACGGACGAGGAGAGTACCCGTGGACTGTATCGACGGACGAGGAGAGTACCCGTGGACTGTATTGACGGACGAGGGGAGTACCCGTGGACTGTATTGACGGAGGAGGAGAGTACCCGTGGACTGTATTGACGGACGAGGAGAGTACCCGTGGACTGTATTGACGGACGAGAAGAGTACCCGTGGACTGTATCGACGGACGAGAAGAGTACCCGTGGACTGTATTGACGGACGACGAGAGAACCCGTGGACTGTATTGACGGACGAGGAGAGTACCCATGGACTGTATTGACGGACGAGGAGAGTGCCCGTGGACTGTATTGACAGAAAAGGAGAGTACCCGTGGACTGTATTGACAGACGAGGAGAGTACCCGTGGATTGTATTGACAGACGAGGAGAGTACCCGTGGACTGTATTGACGGACGAGGAGAGTACCCGTGGACTGTACTGACGGACGAGGAGGGTACCCGTGGACTGTATTGACGGACGAGGAGAGTACCCGTGGACTGTATTGACGGACGAGGAGAGTACCCGTGGACTGTATTGACGGACGAGGAGAGTACCCGTGGACTGTGTTGACGGACGAGGAGAGTACCCGTGGACTGTATTTGACGGACCAGGAGAGTACCCGTGGACTGTATTGACGGACGAGGAGAGTACCCGTGGACTGTATTGACGGACGAGGAGAGTACCCGTGGACTGTATCGACGGACGAGGAGAGTACCCGTGGACTGTATTGACGGACGAGGAGAGTACCCGTGGACTGTATTGACAGACGAGGAGAGTACCCGAGGACTGTATCGACGGACGAGGAGAGTACCCGTGGACTGTATTGACGGACGAGGAGAGTACCCGAGGACTGTATTGACGGACGAGGAGAGTACCCGTGGACTGCATCGACAGACGAGGAGAGTACCCGTGGACTGAATCGACAGACGAGGAGAGTACCCGTGGACTGTATTGACGGACGAGGAGAGTACCCGTGGACTGTATTGACGGACGAGGAGAGTACCCGTGGACTATATTGTCGGACGAGAAGAGTACGCGTGGATTGTATCGACGGACGAGGAGAGTACCCGTGGACTGTATTGACGGACGAGGAGAGTACCCGTGGACTGTATTGTCGGACGAGAAGAGTACCCTTGGACTGTACTGACGGACGAGGAGAGTACCCGTGGACTGTCTTGAGGGACGAGGAGAGTACCCGTGGACTGTATTGACGGACGAGGGGAGTACCCGTGGACGGTATTGACGGACGAGGGGAGTACCCGTGGACGGTATTGACGGACGAGGGGAGTACCCGTGGACGGTATTGACGGACGGCCCTTGACGGACGAGGAGAGTACCCGTGGATTGTATTGACGGACGAAGAGAGTATACCTTGGGCGCCTTTTCTTATCTTTGTAAACCATAGACATATAAAAGGTACGAATAACTTCGTCCCTCCAAATGCCATTGTTTTTTCCACAAGCCCTTTAGTGTACCGACTACACGATGCTGGGCGTATAGACTACGGCAAAACAGAAACAAGAAGAATGTACACAACCTCCATTTGTTTGTTTTGTTTGTTTTTGTTTAAAGTCCTATTAACAGCCAGGGTCATTTAATGACGTGCCAGGTTTTGGAGGTGGAGGAAAGCCGGAGTACCCGGAGAAAAACCACCGGCCTACAGTAAGTACCTGGCAACTGCCCCACGTAGGTTTCGAACTCGCAACCCAGAGGTGGAGGGCTAGTGATCAAGTGCCCATTACAAGACAAATATAATAAGATACCGTATTCTATCATCAAGCTCTTTTGATCAGTTGCTAACCAGAAATTAGGAAACACGCAGATTGTCCATCCTTTTCACACCATCAATCGCCGTACTCTATCCACAAGCATTTTGTAGAAACATGCAGGAAGTGTCGAACTCAAATACAAGGAAAATGAGAAAAACATCGTGATTGTGACCTTATATCTAATGTGATTTACGGTCGTTTTAGGGCAGAAACGGAGAAAAGAATTTTATCTTATCTTTATTTGGCACTTTGGAGCTATTCTTGCTACAAACACAGTACTTGTCACCAGTCAGTCGTCATGACAGACATTTCCACCCCCTACTCGTTTCAGCGCTAACCTCTTCTAAGGGATGGTACATGAATGCAACCATGGGAATTTCGAGGATCCTGACCCTCCTATGAAATAAACCGCAAAGACACAGTTTGTCAATTGTGAATCCTGGCTCCTGGAATCATTGAAGAGTCCAAGAAGGACAAAACAGCTGTATGTTGTTCCTTACATCACTGACGAGTCCTAGAAGGACGAAACAGTTGTATGATATCCCTAATATCACTGACGAGTCCTAGAAGGACGAAACAGCTGTATGATATCCCTAACATCACTCACGAGTCCTAGAAGGACGAAACAGTTGTATGGTGGCCCTCACCATTACTGACGAGTCCTAGAAGGACGAAACAATGGTATGGTGTCCCTAACATCACTGACGAGTCCTAGAAGGACGAAACAGTTGTATGGTGGCACTCACCATAACTGACGAGTTCTAGAATGACGAAACAGTTGCATGGTGACCCTAACATCACTGACGAGTCCTAGAAGAACAAAATAGCTGTATGATGTCCCTAACATCACTGACGAGTCCTAGAAGGACAAAACAGCTGTATGATATCCCTAACATCACTGACGAGTCCTAGAAGGACAAAACAGCTGTATGATATCCCTAACATCACTGACGAGTCCTAGAAGGACAAAACAGCTGTATGATATCCCTAACATCACTGACGAGTCCTAGAAGGACGAAACAGTTGTATGATGTCCCTAACATCACTGATGAGTCCTAGAAGAACGAAATAGCTACATGATGTCGCTAACATCACAGACGAGTCCTAGGTCAGGACAAATGCTATATCTATGAGTGTCGTTGTGAAATCTTTAAAGACGTAGCTAAAAACTTCCCGCTAGTGTAACCATGCCAGACAGGTCTAAGAACAGAGAGAAGAAAACACGAGGGGGAGAGTAGAGGAGAGATGACGTATAACGCATTCGACTGAGGCAGTTTGGGACTTTACTTCGATTCCTGGACCACCTCGGCACTGCTTTGCTTTTGGTGTTCACCCAGTTTTCCCTAAGTTGTAGAGTTGTCACTCAGTCGAGATAGGCTATGGCCCCTGTTCCCATGTCGGACATGACCATGCTCCGTTCATCACGTACAACTAGCATTTTTAGTTTTCAGCGGTATGTGAACTGCTGAGAAATCCGGTTCTGGTGATTTCAGTGGTCTTTCATAAAGAGGATATACCCAACAACTCGCACATGTATTAAGATCTTTCAACTTTCGTATGTTCGCTGTGAATAACCTAGTTGTCGGTCGATCGTTCAACTTCAAGTCAACACAATTCAAGTGCTAAAAATGCCAAGTGTCGTCTAAAGCATCTGGAGCGACATACTTAGTACAGGATTTTATACACTTTAATTGCAACTTATGATATGTGTGATTAACGCTGAAGAAGGCAAACCCCTCTTTCATCATCAGGGCAAACAAACCTAGTTATAGCTGAGATTTTATTTGCTGATATCTTTCCCATAGAATAAAAAGAATTTAAAAAAGGGGGAATGAACATCACCACCACCCTGAGCTAGTAACGTGTCTTATAACCTCAACCATCTCCGCTAGCCAAGGCTTTTGATTGCGTTCCGCTCCACGATCAGAAGTCTTGGCTAGCGAAGATGACTCCACGTTCACTCCCACGTCCACACGTCTTCGCCCTTAAAGACAAATGCGACCCATTTTCTTTGGCTCCTAGGAAGCCTCTCAATCTTCTATATTTACCATTGTATGGCACTGCCACTATATAACCCTACCAATTCAGTTGCGAGTTCACCAGCTTATGAATTGCCAACTGAAATTTGAATTTGAAAATTTAAAAAAAAAATCGCACGACAAATAAAAAATCGCAGATGGTAAATATAAGCATTGAACGGCTTTCAGTTGGCATTCATAGTCAATATGAATGCCAACTGAAAGCCGTTCAATGCTTAAATAGTTATAACACTTGCTTTTGTCACTGGCACCAACTCTGTAATAGGAAGGAGTATATAATGAAATAAGCGTGACAATTTCAATTCCCTAAATGTTAATTTTCCATTTCTAGATAGTAACATCCTTGCTTCCCTACCTAAGGTGCTTACACATTTAGGTTGATTCGATGTTCAATTAATGGGATACGAAACACTCATAAAATGTTATCTCCTTAGAAAAAGATTTCCAATCTAACGTCATACCTACAATGTTTGAATGCCGCTTATAAGAGTTATTCCCCCTGCGAGTGCTGATATATAGGTGAGATAACTCGCCTTCAGGTGATGAAAAGAAAACACGCAATAATGCGTTGTAATATTTTATTTTCATGGTGTTACTCTTCCATAATCCAATTTTTCTCATAATCTATCGCTGCAAGAAAGGTTATATGATTTAAGTCATAACAAAACTTTCTTAATTAAGATAGGACTCTCCTGGTAACCTCTAAACATTTACTGAGAACATTTTTTGTTCATCCTTATCTCGGAATAATTGCTTTTTTTTTCTTTTTTTTTTTTTCTTGAAAATTGTAATTGCATAGAGTAATTTTGGCTACAAAGCAAATGGTGGCGCAAAGATCGTTCGAGTCAATTTTCATGACAGTCAGTCATTATTTCCTACCCCTTGTTCTCGGTAACAGGATTTCCGCGACAGGTTTCAACTGCTTACGTAAAACATATTATACAGGGTTTCGAGAGATGCATGTCGGTGAACGTCACTAGCAGAACGTCGCTTCGTGACTTTGAACATCCAAATACATGTAGACTGTAAATAATTCTCAAGTCCATGTGCAGCAGGCCTATACATTGTAGTTTTTAATAAAATAGTCATTGGTCATTAGTTATGAAAGCAAATCTTATCAAGTAGGAGCAAAAGACGCTAAATGGCGCCGTCTTGTTGTGAAGTGTAACGTCATAACGTTACTACGTCACATATTGTTCTGCCGATTCCCGCGTTTTTTCGAAGCAGTTTTATTTTTCTATTGTTTTCTCGGTGTTATAAATTAAATACATGGAAAAATAAATTATTTCCCGTGGAATATTACATACATGTACATTTAACGAATATGACAGAATATCGCTATTTTTCACGAGTGCGAAGCCGTTCAATACCCTCTCTCTATATTAATTATTACGCTGTGTTGTAAGGTTATATCGCGTTTTTATGACATATATTTACAACGTTGCACTGTCTTTTCTGTTAATTTATTTATTTTTGAAACTATTAATTTGTTCAGTCTTTGCTATTTCTGACAACAATTATAATACAACACGAGTGCGAAGCTATTTAATACCCTCTCTCTATTTTAATTATCACGCTGTATTGTATATCGTGTTTTTGCGGTATACATGTACCCATCTCGCTGTTTTTTCAATGTATTTATCTTTTTCCTGTTTTATAACTATCATGTTTTCGTTCTTTTTTCTGACAATAATTATAATACAATACAGAGAGACAAGTGTACCGCATGACGAAACAATAGACGTCCGACTCATGTTAAAGAAAACATTATTGTAGTGGTTTTATGAATGTTTCCTATTGTAGTGTCATGATCACTGATTATATAGTAAACATTTACTTGCCCCGAATGTCTTTAATTACCATTTTATAATAAAGCTGTTACAGCCCTGAGATTTCGGTCGATATATGGTTTTATTAACACGAGAAAAAAATCAACCTCGGACTTCGTCCTTGGTTGGTCCTTTTCCCCAGGTTATTAAAACCATTATGTTTTAATACATTAATATTACCTATGTAAATTATAAAATGATTAAGCAGTGTTGTGACTTGGCCACTATGCTACATAAAAGTATGCTGAACTTCTGAGGGAGATGGATTGATATAAGCTTTAAGCATATTTCCAGATCCTTTTGCAAATTAAAAACCGATATATTTTGTATGCAATGTCTATGGATTGAATAAAATACTGTTTAAACTAAAACCATGCAGGACATATTGGCCTTTTCAAAAGCCTGTGATTAATTATTATACGTCACAGTCCAAACAAAATGACGTCATTGGCATGTTACGCTGTGTTGTGTCAACATCTGACGGTCTGACGAACCTATAATTTCGGTGGTCTCAGCCCGTGGCGATAGAATCGTATATATTGATATGAGGATCTATAATATGCGTGTTGTTTGTACCTAATGCTTATAATAGTAAAGTAAGCATATTAGTCAGAACCTCCATTACACTTCAACATCTCAATAATTATTTTCAAAAAAAAACGTCTGGTCTAAAAATTTAAAATTCAACATGAAATTGCGTTGTTTAAACATTGTCCATATGTACTTTTCTAAAGGTACAAGATTTATTGAATTTAATTGTAATTCAAGTCACAATTGTTGGGCGGGTGTCTTTGTTTGAACTGTGTTGTGTACTGAAGTGTACATGTGTATATAAATATATGTATAGGTAAAAGGAATGCCAACTATTTCCGTGCCATTCCCAGTATGATATCAAAAGAACTATCGTCACACTATCCGCGTGTCGTATTGCCTATCATGCATAGGAAATTATGGTTCAATGATTTTCAAAACCAAGTTTTATTGTACATATTTTCCAAACCATTAAGTTTTCATTTAGTCTTTTTTTTCTGTTTCCCAATTTTCTATGTACAATCAAAAGAATACCGCGTTTTCTAGTGGACTCGAACCTGAGGTTAATCCTATTTCATACACTAGTACCTTTAACGTGTACAAATATTCCGTTAGATTTGGCCCGCGGAAAGTGTTCACATTTTTAACTGAGAAAATATTTCTGTAATTTATCAGTCAGTAGAGTATATATATATATATATATGTATATATATATAGAATCTATACATTCTGATTACATACATCTAAGCTTCATCACAGGTTTCGGACATTTAATCTTATAAATAAAGTCCTATCATTGAAATCTAATCAGTAGTCAAGAATTATACGCATACTCGTGTAGGTATGTAATAAGTTAGTAGCCATATACAGGTGTACACAGGTAAGTCTGCCCTTAAACGTTATCTTTGACGTATTAAAAGTGACAAGCGAAGTGACCTGTGAATCATCTAAGAAACCCACATTAAAATATCGACTGTCCTTGGCTACACGCGGCGTTTATATGCCCCAATTTCACCACGTGCTTTGTCCTCCGTGTACACTGTTATTTGTATACAAACATATCGACCGGGCTGAACCTCCTCCCATTAGCAACTTGAGCGCGAGTGATGCTGATAAGCAAAGGTTAAAATTTGACCCGGAAGTGGTGGCAAGACACACGAGCAGCCGTTCAGTGGATGAATTTGTACACAAAACAAAGAGATGGGACGGTGGGGTTTGGAGACTTAGTGAGTGGATTAACGCTTGTATCTTGCCAGGATGTATTTGATGAGATCCAAGAAGCATTTGGAAAATCAGGATTTGAAGGAGTTACAAGATAAACGTGAAAAATTTGCCGAGCGACATCGGGATGGTTCTAGTCGATCTTCAGAGTCTGCTTCAGTGGATAAAAGTCCTGCAAAAACAAATAAAAAAGAAGAATTTACCCTAGAGGAGCTACCAGATGGAGCTTGTTTTAGACCAAAGTCTGTTTTATCAAATGTTCAGGATGCTGAAACGGCTGTTAGGCCAGCTGAGGTAAGTAGGCATGTGAATTTATTTTTCATAGACATGTTTGTTGACATTTCAGCAGACACCGAATCAGCTGTGAGCTGTTCTCGTTTACCTGTGTTCTCCGACTTATTACTTGGATTTCAAAACATAGACTACCTAAAGTAAATTTGAAAAAAATAACAAGTATGTATCCGTTGAATAATGGACAATGTCATTAATGGGATTTCTTAAATGACATGCCCAGCTTTAATCGAAATCAAAGTAGGTTGTACTAGTGTATAGCCTACTGTCCGTGGTAAGGTGAGAAATCGGTGTTCTATCCCGTTCTATTAGCCTACTTTCGATGGTAACGTAACATTTGAAGAAAATCTAAAAGTGTGAAAGAAAATAACTGCACATACCTATTTCCAAGCTGTAGTTAAAGAGTTAAAGCACTGCCTGGCCTAGCTATTTAACAACTTTGTATTACCGTAAATACCCCAAAACAGTAATGTGACTTTTTGAAAGGCATTATAACTACATTTGTGGCCAGATTCCTAAGTAATTGTAAATGCTAAATTAAAATCCAAATCTTAAACTATAGTAATGTAATGGCTGTTCATTTAATTGAATTTAAGAGAATAAAAAAAATGTAAATGAAAAATCATAAATCCTTGCTGATGAGAGCAGAGACTAGATGTATTGTATTGCTTGAAATATCTGTTTTTTAAAGAAATTAAATTGTGTTGATTTATAATAAATAAGTAATTTGAAAAATTATAAGCACATGCCATCTGGCAGTGGAATGGCTTTAATTAGTATGCCTTGAAATTTCATTGGAGTATAAGATGTCTCGAGGCAATTATAGCTATAGTTTGGCAGCTAAGCTAATTACCATATACATGTACAGGAACCCTTAGGGGAACAAACTATTGGCATGTCTATATAACAGACCAATGAGCCCACAATGACATTGTTTAAGTACTTAAATCCCCAAAGCTATACTTCTGTAGTTCATACTGCCCTGAAAGTGTCTAAGTAAAGTAAATATACCACATATTGAAAGACCCTGTGCTATATACGCAGGTGCAATATATATCTGAATATGAAACAAGTATGATTGATCTAAAATATTAACAGTACCTGTTCCTACAATAGACTCTTATTTCAGTATCTGATACAGCACATGACATTGATTGATAGTGGCTGCAGATGTGATGATACACCTATATAGTGTTAAACATTGTCACAAAATGGAAGACAATGTTATAGATATTCTATAAACTCTAATCAAATAAAACACATTGAACCTGAAATGAGTATGAATATCAAGTCACCATTGAAGCTGTTGGATAAATCAAATAAATTTTCAGAAAAATAAAGATAAATAAAGTATGGTTTATGTAAGGGTATTCGTAACACAACCAATTAATGTTTATTATATATAAATACATGACATTATAAGATATTAATGTTTTAAAAAGGAAGGGTACATCTCATATATGCCTTTCCTTTTCACACAGAGATAGTTTTTAACACAAAATCACGGGCTGGTATTCAAAATGTTCAATTGTGTTAATTTCCTTTGGAGCCTAATATAAGATTATAAATAGCAATATATATTTGTGATCAAGGTACAGTGTTAAATAGATGTTTTTTGAAGTGCCTCCCGTTGTGACACATATCAAGTGTGACATTACTCATCTGGCTACTTCCTATTGTGTGTTTATTTTGATGGTGGTCTCGACAAACGTGACATCTTAATGATTTGTCATCCGAGTACACACAGGTTAGAATGACTTATTCAACAAGCCCGTTTCTGTTCAACATGTGGGTAGCTCAACTGGAATAAAGTTGTTGTTAAAAAATATTTCAATCATATACATAAACTACATTGTTATAGGATCGGATCAATGTTATCAGTATGTGGTTGCCTATAGTATTGCCAACCCCACATATACTGTCATGATTTTACTAGAAAAGGTTTTCCCAACTGTATAAAACCCTGTTTATTTTTTGATAGATGCATTTAAAGTACAGTAAATGTACTGAAACCTGTATCCCAGACCAAGGTAAGAAAAAACCCAGGTCTGATGGCCCAGGGCCGGTAGATTTGGTCTGTGGGCAAGTAATTATAGTATAAATATTGATGTATACTTGCCTGATTGGTAAATGCAGAATTTAGTAACTTGGTAATTTTTACCTTTTCCTTAGAGTAATTTAAGATACTGCTTACTCAGTTTAATTTGACTACTATGTTCCGCCTTAAGCTTTGGGCAAGTACTTTTAAACCAAAACTTGTCTGAACTATCAGTGATGTTAAACTTTTTTCTCCTTGTCCTGTCACCCTGTTATACTGACAAAATCGTCACATGCCGAAAGGTGGCAGTAAATGGGGAGAACTAGTACTGTATGAAACTGTTCAGCCCAAAGATGGTGAGCTGTTAAATATTTAATCAAACACATGTACTTGTAAGTAAAATAGTATTAGCTGCAGAGGAAGGAAAGCTTCCTGCTATCATATATTGATACTCCCGGTTTGGTAATGGAAATGTCAAAGATGTGGGTTGATCCGACATGACATATATGTTGAAGCTCCGTGACATACTTTAGCTGAATCAATTCCCCCGTGATCATCACGCGATGCCTTAGATACTTTGTGTGCCGCTATTTTATGAACCTCGCAATGATTACAATAAACAAAATGTATGTTGATGTACCCAAACATCACTACAGATATCGGTTAAACGATGTATGTATGTTATATAATTGTATTATTACTTGTAAGGTGAGGATGAAAGAAATAATTTGATAGTACTTAATATTTGGCTAAAAACTGGAGTTGTATTACTGGTATAGTTATACAGAAATCTTACTGTAGCAATGTAACTTGTTGAAGAGTTTATTTAGTGTGAGGTTTCTGGGTACAAATTAACAAAGACGCGACGAAGAGTTTTATGATATTCACTGATACTGGTGTTGCACGCCTTCGTGATGGATTTCTGACAGTTGATAGGAAGTTGGTTAACTTGGACAAGATATCCTTTCATGTTGATGTAGATGTATTGATTGTTAAAATCGTGTAGAGGAGTATGTACCATTAGTACAGATGAAATGATTGTTCATATTGACATGGTGAAGAGCCAGACAGTCAGTGAACTGACTGACCCAGATATACATATATCTATGTGATGATGGACTCCTTAACACATATTGTAATGTACTTCTAGTAAGAAAAGTTGGAGCTAGCTAGGCTGACTTGTGTAGTATATACTGAGTGATAGTGTTTGTAATTTACATAAACATCGAGGTAGATACATCAGGTCATAGACACACTGTTTATTATAATTACATAAACACTGGCCTAGGATATAAACATCACTATACCTACCTACATTATATATTATTGTTTCTAAATTTGACATTATTCCCTGTTTGTGTAACATAAACAATGACCTTGATAAACCCCTGTGTTATTGTGTCTATTTACAATAATCATTGAGCTAGAGCTGGAGATACCATGTACAATCTATAGTTATTTACTGAATGATAAAGTTATTACCAAACTTCCCCCAATCTGCCAGGTGTATGTTACTGTTGTAAGAACATCATTATATACAAATTCATCTCATTCTTGACCCCATTTTTGTCTGCCTGCGATAAAAAAGTCAGAAACATGTAGAGATAAATGTCAGTTCTCACAGGTTTCTGTCACTATTTAATTCTCTACAGCCTCTACGTAAATACAGTAATGGTAGCATCTAAACCCTGATGGGGAAATAAATTTTGACCGGTCCCTGCGTCTGTACCTTTTGGTGAATATTAGTCTTTAAGTGTGTTGAGGTTAGTGTTGATTGTGCCATCCCCTGAAATAAGTTGTGACCGGTGCCTGTGTCTGTAGTATTGAGGTTAGTGTTGATTGTGCCATCCCCTAGTATAAGTTGTGACCGGTGCCTGTGTCTGTATCTTTTGGTGAATATTAGTCTTTAGTGTATTGAGGTTAGTGTTGATTGTGCCATACCCTGTCTGCATACTGAATGTGTGTGTTGATGTGAAAACCAGTGTCTTGTAGCTATGTAGAGGCAATGTGTAGTTCCTGACTCCTACAAATACCTGGCTGTTTTGTAGAGTTAGGATTTTACTGCTGCACAGATATCTGTCTTTGGTGTGTTTGGGATTATATATATGCACTTCTATCAATAAATTACAGGTGTTTGCCATTTCACGGAAAATATACTGGTGATTAAGGGCTAATTAAGTAAATTAGAATATCATTAATCATCACGGACATGAATACCTATCTGTATAGATTTATGAATCATGTAATGAATTACACATGTATTCATGTAAATCAACATGGTACTACATAAACTAACACTAAAACTAGTATGGTCCGACCAGAATGACATGTCGTGTTGAACTTTGATTAGCAAATTGATTGCAGATGAGTCGATAATCATAGGGAAAATAGATACATTGCATACTCGTACATGCAATAGTTTAAAATGATGTACAAAAAGTTATCATTTGCATTGACGAATCAGTTATGTGGACTAAGTGGGTATGTTACTGGTCAGAGTATAATACTATAGAATCATGATTAATGTGTACAGTTATATCTGACAATAAATTCTACCAGGTAATAAGCCTATATATATGTATTGCTATCTTATCTAGTTGAGTAGTTCTATTTATAGAAAACTAAAAAAAACCCTCAACAATTTGATGAGAAAGTTTGATTTGTTAGTTTGAAGGATAAAGAATACGTACATGTATATCTCCATGATTCAATGTGTTTAGATTGAAGGGAATTCATGTTTAGTTCATAGCCTGATGAGCTTAATGATGATTTATGAAATTTTTTTTTTTTAAAAGTCATGTTCCAAGTATCTCTTTCGTAATAGTTGAAATTCAATTTTCATTTTTAAATGTTTAAAACTAATCTGAAAGTGCAAAACCAAAATAGAATTTAGAAAGTTTAAGATATTGAAACACAATCTTATTTTGAAAATGTTATTTTAATGATTTGTTAAGCTATAGCTAACCAGGCTTTTATTAACCTGCCCAGCTGCTGTAACTATTGACATCTGTAACTCCAGTCTATTAACCACTTAACTTGACATTTTTATCCAGCATTTCATTCCATAAAACCATCAATGAAATTTGGAATAAAAAATATCAGTATTTATGAAAATATTTCAATTAAATTTCACACCAGTCTAGCAGTGTTTGCACGGTTGCCATATGAGGCTAGTGTTTAGATATATGTAACCTACCATCACAAACTCAGTAAAGATCACTGGGGGATATAAAACTACAGAACAGCCATGTGCTATGTACAGGAAATGTTCAATTTTGTTTATGATGAACTCCATCACCTATCCCCTTGAATCCCTATCCTGGTGTTACACTGCTCCGGAATAACAGACTTCTGTTCCTCCCTCAGAGGTCAAGGGCTTTCTATGTGCACTGATTTACGATAAAATCATGTTTTGGGGGCAATTAAAATGCAGCTTGCTTATATTAGTATCCAACACCACTGCTAGTCTATATATACATAAACTGCATGCATAAATAAACAGTTACATACATACATACATAACGAGGTCACATTATTATTATAAGGTCAAGATTTTTCATCTGATCTTTCTCAGAGGAAATTGAAGTTAAAGTGAATTTTATTGTTTTCGAAGTGGTCTCTTCACAAATCCACACGTATTTTATTGCTGTAAAACTGTAATTCATTACTTCTGATGTTTAATTATTGTAATTAATGAAAAATAAATTTTTCAGTAATTTATAATCTAATATTTAGATTTGTCTGATTATATAATTGAGCTTCCTGAAATGTTACATGTTTATTCGGATCCTAAAATTACAGGATAGTTTATATCCCTCCACTGACACCAGTTGTTTCACTCTTTGTGTGAACAGTAGCAACAGCTTTCTAATTCCAAACACAGTATATTGATTAAATGGTTTTTTTCTGGTATATGAGTGTTGCAGACCATTTATCCAGTTTGGGTAGGCTACCTGGGGTTGTGTGTGTGAGTCACCGCCTCTGAAGTATTGTGGATGACCATTAGATTGCTCAGTGTGTGGAAATCGTTGTATTCTACTTACCTTATGAATGTAGGCACCATTAATGAGCTGAGTGGTGCTGGGGGATCTGTAGACCGCTCAGCCATCCTTTTGATGTTCATGACAGACTTGATATTTACTGGACAAACATCCATCAACGGATGTTTTTATTTTCAATCGACACAATTACGAAGATGTATTTTTAGCCCACCATCATCAGATGGTGGGCTATTCAAATCGCCCTGCGTCCGTGGTCCGTCGTCCGTCCGTCCGTCCCTCCGTCCGTAAACAATTCTTGTTATCGCTAATCCTCAGAAAGTACTGAAAGGATTTTTCTCAAATTTCATATGTATGTTCCCCTAGGTGTCTAGTTATGCATATTGCATTTTGAGACCAATCGGAAAACAACATGGCCGACAGGCAGCCATCTTGGATTTTGATAATTGAAGTTTGTTATCGCTATTTCTGAGAAAGTACTGAAGGGATCTTTCTCAAATTTCATATGTATTTTTCTCTTGGTGCCTAGTTATGCATATTGCATTTTGAGACCAATCAGAAAACAACATGGCCGACAGGCAGCCATCTTGGATTTTGATAATTGAAGTTTGTTATCGCTATTTCTGAGAAAGTACTGAAGGGATCTTTCTGAAATTTCATATGTAGGCTCCCCTTGGTGCCTAGTTATGCATATTGCATTTTGAGACCAATCGGATAACAACATGGCCGACAGGCAGCCATCTTGGATTTTGATAATTGAAGTTTGTTATCGCTATTTCTGAGAAAGTACTGAAGGGATCTTTCTCAAATTTCATATGTAGGCTCCCCTTGGTGCCTAGTTATGCATATTGCATTTTGAGACCAATCGGAAGACAACATGGCCGACAGGCAGCCATCTTGGATTTTGATAATTGAAGTTTGTTATCGCTATTTCTGAGAAAGTACTGAAGGGATCTTTCTGAAATTTCATATGTAGGTTCCCCTTGGTGCCTAGTTATGCATATTGCATTTTGAGACCTATCGGAAAACAACATGGCCGACAGGCAGCCATCTGGATTTTGACAATTGAAGTTTGTTATCGCTATTTCTCAGAAAGTACTGAAGGGATCTTTCTCAAATTTCATATATAGGTTCCCCTTGGTGCCTAGTTATGCATATTACATTTTGAGACCAATCGGAAAACAACATGGCCGACAGGCAGCCATCTTGGATTTTGACAATTCAAGTTTGTTGTCGCTATTTATCAGAAATTGCTGAAGGGATCTTTCTGAAATTTCATTTGTGGATTGCCCTCTGTGCCTAGTTATGCATATTGGATTTTGAGACCAGTCAGAAAACAACCTGCCCGACAGGCAGCCATCTTGTATTTTGACAATTGAAGTTTGTTATCGCTATTTTACAGAAGGTACTGAAGGGATCTTTCTCGAATTTCATATGTAGGCTCCCCTTGGTCCCTGGTGTTGCATTTTCGGACCAATCCGAAAACAACAGACAGCCATTATCGCTAAATCTTAAATTGTTTGCAAAGTACTAGAGGGCTGTTTCTGAATTTACACAGATTAGTAAGACTTAGAGGAAGGGAAAAGTAGAGAAAAGATCAATCTGACATGGAACCTATAAAGATCATTCAATGGTGGGCGCCAAGATCCCTCTGGGATCTCTTGTTTGTTTATACAACATATCAAATTCAATATTTATCATCATGGTGTTTTTGTTCTGTCACTAATTTTTTTGGCCATAAGACAAAAAATGATGAAATGTAACATGAAAGTGAGTAGCTTGTGTTTAAAGGAAATCAAACCCACGACCCTTAATTGGCTTTCTATAGTCCACCACTTTAACAGTAATTGAGCTACAGGGATATATCTTCTCGAAGAGCGAAACTATAAGACAACATTATTGTTATGTAATCAGAGAGAATGATAGCAACGATCAAACCGGGACTCAAACTCGGGACCTCCAAACTCTCCCTTCTACAATAAAGCCTTCGACCCCGAAGTTACACACCAGAACCTATACCACCTCCGTGGATATTTAGTTGGTTACAAAATATAACTAGAGAGAAAAAATGTAATGACCAGACCAGGACTTGAACCTTGGACCTCTGAACTCTGGTGATGGTCACTCTGACTAGTTGAGTTACCTGGCCAGAGAACTCTAGATGGACACTGACCAGTTGAGCTACACCTGGCCAGAGAAATCTAGATGGTCACTCTGACCAGTTGAGCTACCTGGCCAGAGACATTTAGATGGACACTCTGACCAGTTGAGTTACCTGGCCAGAAACATCTAGATGGACACTCTGACCAGTTGAGCTACATGGCTAGAGAAATCTAGATGGACACTCTGACCAGTTGATGAGCTATATAGCTACCTGGCCAGAAAAATCTAGATGGACACTGACCAGTTGGGCTACCTGTCCAGAGAAATCTAGATGGACACTCTGACCAGTTTAGCTACCTGGCCAGAGAAATCTAGATGGACACTCTGACCAGTTGAGCTACCTGGCCAGAGAAATCTAGATGGACACTCTGACCAGTTGAGCTTCCTGGCCAGAGTGTTTCCTTAAACATGTCAGTAAGAATATTTGTGCAGGACATAAAATTGTGAATTTACTGCTTTTTCTTTTGGTTTGAGTAAATTAGGACCAGATAAGTCTGTATTACAGAGGTTCCATTGTATAGTACACTTCCTTTCTACACAACATTTGAAAGGGCTGTTGATAACCTTAACAAATTTACAAATATAGAAAATGAAATTTATAATTATAAAAGATAACATTTGTGATAAAATAAAATTTTCAATTTCAAAAGATAAATATCATGCTTTTCATGGAAATTTCTTTGACTTCAGCAGCTTTTACTTTAAAATTAGATCAGTTTTTGCAGTCAGAAAGGATGTGCCAAAATACACATGCAGATTTTCTTTGGAATATTGGACAAGGCCTGTATTTGGTCCAAGCACACCAGTTTGAATATTGAGAGTGTTAATGGCATGTACATCTAATGGATAATACTTGTACCATTGTCCAGTAGTAAGCCTGGGTTCTGGGGTCCATTAGCCCAGTGCCGATTCAGTCTGCTGTCAGAAAGCTTTCTTTTGTTAGTATAGACTTTAAATGTCTGGTCCAGTAGACCTTGGAGAATTTGAGATGCTGAAGCAAAATACACAGATCAGTTAATTTTTGTGAGATTGATAATCTATTATATATCGTATTGTAGAATATTTTATCCAGTTTGACAAAGGATACGACTATAGCTGTATATAGGTACCTGAGAACTACAGTCAATTTACTTTATCTCAAACTCTGATAACTCAAGACCTTGCTTTACGCAAATTAAAAATTCAGTTCTAACAGTAAAAAGTCTATATAAAATATGGTTACCTGGAGTACTTGGAGTATTTCCAAGTTTTTCATGACCTCACTGACTTAAAGATAACAAGGTTCAACTGTAGATGTATTATATTTTAATGAGGTGAATGTTTTTTTCTTCAGTCCTCACCCTGATTCTATGATTTAGGTTTATGGTTTATTTTGTTTAATGTCCTATAAACAGCCAGGGTCATTTAAGGACATGCCAGGTTTTGGAGGTGGAGGAAAGCCGGAGTACCCGGAGAAAAACCACCGGCCTACGGTCAGTACCATGCAACTGCCCCACATGGGTTTCGAACTCGCAACCCAGAGGTGGAGGGCTAGTGATAAAGTGTCCGGACACCTTAACCACTCGGCCACCGCTGCCCTTCTTTGATATAAGATTATGATTTAAGATGAAGGACTGTGTTTGCAGGTCATTATAATTATATATTAATTGTCATTTCAAAATCAACAATTTAAGGCTCTGTATAAAAATGATTACCGCGCCGGTATTGTAAATATATTGGATTAACTTTTACTCCAAAATGATTCCAATAGTTTGCTGATTGGTAGTAGACCCTGGTTGTTCATGGGGTGATAAACCCAACAAAGAAACATTATAAACCAGACATGGCCTTTCTGCTGAATAAATACATTATTTATCCCAATAAAATTTTATAAAATGGCTAAATGATTTCTGGCCAGACTTCATCAATGTTCCTTGACTTTAGGAACTTTGATTTCTTAACTTAAATCTAAATTTTTAAATTGGATTTAAGGAAAAAAATCTTAGTTAAGGTTCTGTAGTATTTTCCAAACGATAATTTTATGTAAGGAATTCACATGAGTTAAGGATGAATGAATGATGAACATAGAGCCTGCATGTTCATTCTGTACAGAAAGTAATGGTACTGCCATAAATTCATGTGGTGCTAAATCAAGTGAGCTGTACATGCTCATTGGGCCTTTTGTATAATGTCACTGTGATACAGGCTGAGTGGGGGAGAGTAGAGTTAATTATAAATGGTGTTTCAGTGATTTACATGAAATCAGGCTTATCTTGAGATAAGATCTGGATAAGATTGTTAGGCTTTCTTACTGTGTACAGCTGGTTAGATATATATTGATTATTTGTAGAGTTTAAGTATAATCTCTCTGTTACATAAAATGGAAACTTCAGTAGCTATCTTCGGCAGGAATCATTAGACCTGGGTTAAATATAGAGCTGGTGACAGGTTGATGTACTGAATTCTGGTTGTGGTTTTAATGTTATGACCTTATTTTATCCTGGCCTATTTAGTTCTAGATTACATTTCTCTGTCACACTGGGATCTGTGTACGTGATTTACCTAATTCATTAACGAAGAAATTTATATACCACAACATTTCATGTGGGTGGTAGGGGTTGGAGTGGGGAGGCAGTACCAGCCCCACCCCCTCCCCTCATGTTTGGTGATTTCTTCATATAGTGTACATTGGGTCTGAGATGGAAGGGGTTAACCCTTTAGCCCCCATCCCTTTTACTGTGGGCTACATTAGTGGGGGAGTACCAGTACCAGGTTGTGGGAGTTACACTACCCCTCACCCCCACCCCACCCATAACACACTTTTCTGATTATCCATGTGTGTAAAGAGAGTGTCTAGGGATTAGGAGTTGGTGCCAGGTGATATTTGGGGGTATGCCTAAGGTCGCAATAATTGCCCCTTGTGGGTTAGAGAGAGTAGTGTACTACATGCCCCCTTCTGGGATATCTAGGTATACTGTATAGTGGGTTAGAGTGAGGAGTGTAGTACATGCCCCCTTCTGGGATATCTAGGTATACTGTATAGTGGGTTAGAGAGAGCAGTGTACTACATGCCCCCTTCTGGGATATCTAGGTATACTGTATAGTGGGTTAGAGAGAGCAGTGTACTACATGCCCCCTTCTGGGATATCTAGGTATACTGTATAGTGGAGTTAGAGAGAGCAGTGTAGTACATGCCCCCTTCTGGGATATCTAGGTATACTGTATAGTGGGTTAGAGAGAGCAGTGTACTACATGCCCCCTTCTGGGATATTTAGGTATAATGTATAGTGGGTTAGAGAGAGCAGTGTACTTCATGCCCCCTTCTGGGATATCTAGGTATACTGTATAGTGGGTTAGAGAGAGCAGTGTACTACATGCCCCCTTCTGGGATATCTAGGTATACTGTATAGTGGGTTAGAGAGAGCAGTGTAGTTACATGCCCCCTTCTGGGATATCTAGGTATACTGTATAGTGGGTTAGAGAGAGCAGTGTACTACATGCCCCCTTCTGGGATATCTAGGTATACTGTATAGTGGGTTAGAGAGAGCAGTGTACTACATGCCCCCTTCTGGGATATCTAGGTATACTGTATAGTGGGTAAGAGAGAGCAGTGTACTACATTGCCCCCTTCTGGGATATCTAGGTATACTGTATAGTAGGTTAGAGAGAGCAGTGTACTACATGTCCCCTTCTGGGATATCTAGGTATACTGTATAGTGGGTTAGAGAGCAGTGTACTACATGTCCCCTTCTGGGATATCTAGGTATACTGTATAGTGGGTTAGAGAGAGCAGTGTACTACAAGCCCCCTTCTGGGATATCTAGGTATACTGTATAGTGGGTTAGAGAGAGCAGTGTACTACATGTCCCCTTCTGGGATATCTAGGTATATTGTATAGTGGGTTAGAGAGAGCAGTGTACTACATGCCCCCTTCTGGGATATCTAGGTATACTGTATAGTGGGTTAGAGAGAGCAGTGTACTTACATGCCCCCTTCTGGGATATCTAGGTATACTGTATAGTGGGTTAGAGAGAGCAGTGTACTACATGCCCCCTTCTGGGATATTTAGGTATACTGTATAGTGGTTTAGAGAGAGCAGTGTACTACATGCCCCCTTCTGGGATATTTAGGTATACTGTATAGTGGGTTAGAGAGAGCAGTGTACTACATGCCCCCTTCTGGGATATCTAGGTATACTGTATAGTGGTTTAGAGAGAGCAGTGTACTACATGCCCCCTTCTGGGATATTTAGGTATAATGTATAGTGGGTTAGAGAGAGCAGTGTACTACATGCCCCCTTCTGGGATCTCTAGGTATACTGTATAGTGGGTTAGAGAGAGCAGTGTACTACATGCCCCCTTCTGGGATATTTAGGTATACTGTATAGTGGTTTAGAGAGAGCAGTATACTACATGCCCCCTTCTGGGATATTTAGGTATACTGTATAGTAGGTTAGAGAGAGCAGTGTACTTCATGCCCCCTTCTGGGATATCTAGGTATACTGTATAGAGGGTTAGAGAGAGCAGTGTACTACATGCCCCCTTCTGGGATCTCTAGGTATACTGTATAGTGGGTTAGAGAGAGCAGTGTACTACATGTCCCCTTCTGGGATATCTAGGTATACTGTATAGAGGGTTAGAGAGAGCAGTGTACTACATGCCCCCTTCTGGGATCTCTAGGTATACTGTATAGTGGGTTAGAGAGAGCAGTGTACTACATGCCCCCTTCTGGGATATTTAGGTATACTGTATAGTGGGTTAGAGAGAGTAGTGTACTACATGCCCCCTTCTGGGATATCTGTGTATACTGTATACTGGGTTAGAGAGAGCAGTGTACTACATGCCCCCTTCTGGGATATCTAGGTATACTGTATAGTGGGTTAGAGAGAGCAGTGTACTACATGCCCCCTTCTGGGATCTCTAGGTATACTGTATAGTGGGTTAGAGAGAATAGTGTACTACATGCCCCCTTCTGGGATATCTAGGTATACTGTATAGTGGGTTAGAGAGAGCAGTGTACTACATGCCCCCTTCTGGGATCTCTAGGTATACTGTATAGTGGGTTAGAGAGAATAGTCTACTACATGCCCCCTTCTGGGATATCTAGGTATACTGTATAGTGGGTTAGAGAGAGCAGTGTACTACATGCCCCCTTCTGGGATATCTAGGTATACTGTATAGTGGGTTAGAGAGAGCAGTGTACTACATGCCCCCTTCTGGGATATCTAGGTATACTGTATAGTGGGTTAGAGAGAGCAGTGTACTACATGCTCAGCTTTCCTCTTCTTTGATTTGACAGTAGGCTAAAATAATACATGTTCAGTACAACAATGTTACACCCCATTGTCTCCGCTGTGTTTGATGTTAGAAAAGAATCCTTTATTGTTGTAGATAGGTGTGCTATAGATATGTACAACATGCAGACATATACTGAACAAAGTCAAAACCCCTTTATCCTACCATAGGATGTGAATTATGAATTTTCTAGTGTGGTAATATTGAGTTATGTGGTATTTTGATGAGTGGTCGTTAACTTGTTTTCATCCATAATTACAATTAAAGCAATATCACTACTGTATTATTTTGATATAAATTTGTTGAGATTACGGTATACATGTTCTAAATTTAAACCATAGAAAAGTACATTGATATTTATAACTATTTTTGTTACGGATTAAAATAAAACTACATATTCTAAGTTGATTTTTCTGATGAATTTTCAAAAATAGTCTAACCATGTCAACAACACTCTCCAATAAATCAGACCTTTGAATGAATCTCAGTGTTGGGCTCACCGTTTTTACACACACATTTTCAAAAAGGAGTTTTACTAATAACTCTTGTCTGGATCGAAATCATGGAGTATCACCCCTGAAAAGGCAGTGTCATGATGTATGGTATGATACGTTCCGGGAAAGAGTATTTTTGGTGAAAAAAACCCCAACATGTTATGTGTATGTAGACAGCGATGATGATTGGTACAATTTGTAAAGTGTATGTAACAGCGGTGATGATTGGTACAATTTGTAAAGTGTATGTAACAGCAGTGATGATTGGTACAATTTTTAATGTGTATGTAACAGCGGTGATGATTGGTACAATTTGTAAAGTGTATGTAACAGCGGTGATGATTGGTACAATTTGTAAAGTGTATGTAACAGCGGTGATGATTGGTACAATTTTTAAACGAACATTAATGTTCGGTTATTGCCATCAAGAACTGGACTGAGAAATATGACCATATTTGGTAGCCACATTCACCAATACGCCATCTACTGTCTGTTTCAATGAAATATGGCTGCCCCCATTGCCTTACGCTTCAAATAATTTACTTGCAAAAACATCTTCGTTTTATGTAGTAGTTTTACCGAAAATGTTGAAATGTATTCAGTAGATGTTTTCAAGATGCATACGATTTGAGAAATGCATAACGCTAGCGAAATGTGAAGACTAAATGAACCTGAACTTTACGAATAACTCCAGGTCAATATATTTATGTAAACAAATATTGCGCAGGCGCATTCGTCTCCGGATGTTTAGAAAGTTTTGCTCTTCCGTGTTCATTCCAAAACGGCTGACATTATAGCATCGGTCTGCAAATATGTCCGCGATTTACTTAAATGTGTATTATATATATTCTAGAATGTAACATCATTATCAACTAGATGAATATTTCTATAATTTAGAGAAAGAAATATATCAATAACGGCATACGAGACGATACATTGTATCATACTATAGGTTACTGTACTGCGTACAGTACATGTTTGCGAGAAAGGTAGATACTAGGTGGCATTTGTGGTCAGGGTGACTGGTCATAGCGTTAACATTGTCATCGATTTCCATATTCCATTTTCCTTTGACGAAAACGACCAATAAATCAAATGCAAATGATAATAACTTGTTTGCCATGTGCACGGGATTGGTTGTTGTAGGCGATACTTGGAACGTATTTACTGTTGTAAGGGAGGTAACTGCAAGATTACGGAAATCAAACGTTAAACCAATTTGATTGGTCGATTCTTCCATGACTTTGGCAGGGGGTTTACAATCGAAGTGACAGATAACTACGGCAATATATTCAGATGATATCAACAATAACACTTTTAGATACGTGTGGTCGGCAGTTGTCATGTTTAAAATGAACAATTATATAGCTTGTTTTTATTTCGGCAAAGTCGAGATTTATTTACTGAAACGGACCACAGGTGAAGCAGACTTGGAAATACCGAAACGAAGAAAAATGGGGCTCAATTATAATATAAATTGGCATTATTTTCAGAGAATTGACCCACATATATGTTTTTCAATGCCTAATTGTATCATATGTAAAATATTAGAGGTTTACGAATTTTAAATTAATTTTTCATTTGCGAATCGCGGCCCGATTGTCGTTAGAGTTGAATTACCGAAATGGCCGATAGTGGACACAAATCGATATTTTTACGAGAGAATGGACCCAATATAGGATCTATTAATCTTTGGTGTGTGTATAGAGACCATATGCATTTTTTTCCTTTACCTGGAAGTATTTTGAAAGAATTTGCAAAATACCGAATTCACGATCAAATTTTCGATTGTGACGAACTACTGAGACGGTGTTAAGTGCATGTTAAGTCAATCTGATTGAAATCAGCTGTTACATATGTACACATGGCTACGTTTACTATGCAATACGCCTACGTATTTTTTTTTCAAAGACGGAAAACGGAAATCCGGATTATCTAAAAACAAATGCAAAAAGACTTGTGATATTCACTTAATTTAACATTCAGCCATTAATTGTTATTTGTAGTTTTATAACTTCTGAAATAGTGTGATCGATTCTCTATATGATATTGCTGTGGAACTTGTGTTATTTTTCAAACAAATTCATTTTGATAATTTTTTAATTTAGAACGTTCATCAAGTCATGTTCAAGACTTGAAATTCTCGCTACACCATACTTCAAACACAGTAATCAATGAATTGATAAATTGAAAATTGAAGTCAAGCAAATGAGTTAATATTTACCTAAATAATTTTTCAATATACAACACATGTTCAGATGGCTATTTGTGCCATGCTGTTACAAGATTTCAGTTATAATTCTAAAATTGAATTAGTATGTAAATATATGTTATACTGTCAATATCCACAAAGCGAGTGTAGTCTACTGTACTCGGTCATGCCGTAGATAGCGGTACATATACGTACTGCTTATATCTCGTGCTTACTTGTGTGAACTATAAATCAATAACAAAAATGGTTCATATATTTCTATATATGACTTCACAAATTATGCGGTGTCTGAAGATCTGAATGAAGTGAATAAACGATGTATTAAATTATTTTTATGAAATATTCAAGTCATAGATCATTCTTTTTTTAAAAGTACTGATTTCAGGTCCATTTTGGTAATTCAACTATAACGGCTATTAAAATACTTCTCGTTTTTTTGTTAAAGCTGGAAAACGGAAATCCGGATTATCTAAAAACAAATGCAAAAAGACTTGTGATATTCACTTAATTTGATATTCAGCCGTTAATTATTATTTGTAGTTTTATAACTTTTGATATATTGTGATTGATTCTCTATATAATATTGCTGTGGAACTTGTGTTATTTTTCAACAAATTCATTTTAATAATTTGTTAATTTAAAATTTTCATCAAGTCATGATCAGGACTTGAAATTCTCACTACACCATACTTCAAACACGGAGTAATCAATGAATTGATAAACTGAAAATTTACCTTAAATAATTTTTCAATATACAACACATGTTCAGATGACTATTTGTGCCATGCTGTTACAAGATTTCAGTTACAATTCTAAAATTGAATTAGTATGTAAATATATGCTATCCTGTCAATATCCACAAAGCGAGTGTAGTTTACTGTACTCAAAGTCATGCCAGTAGATAGCGGTACATATACTTACTGCTTACATCTAGTGCTTACTTGTGTGAATAAATCAATAACAAAATGGTTCATATATTTCTATATATGACTTCACAAATTATGTGGTGTCTGAAGATCTGAATGAAGTGAATAAACGATGTATTACATTATTTTTATGAAATATTCAAGTCATAGATCATTCTCTTAAAAATATTGATTTCAAGTCCATTTTGGTAATTTTACTATGACGGCAATCAGGCCTAGAATGGCGAATAAGCCCCTAATATTTTACATATGATTAATTTTGACATTGGAGAACATAAAATTGTGTCCATTCTCTAAGCACTGGTAGAATGTACAGAATAGAGCTTCATAAATATATTCTCAAAATTACTAATTACCCCGGTAAATATAACATTTTACATAAACCTCCCATGACTGATGGTGAACTTAAACTTGCAAATCTCCTGTGTCATTCCAATTTTGATATGTGTAAATATATACACGTACTGTATATATATATATATATATAGTTATAGAAATGGAATGCTTCACAATTTGCATACAGTTATGGAATCTTATAACACCCCCAAAAATGTTCTCACCACATAAAGGTGTGATTTGTGCAATTACATTGCTGAATTGTGTGGTTCAGTATGATTGGATGATCAACATTGGAAAAGGACAATAAATAGGGAATGTGTCGTCCCATCGAATGGACTGTAATCTTTGTGATCAGGTTTGAAGTTGAAAATGAATCTTCAAGTTTTCTTTTCCTGTTTGCTGAATTAATCGATGAAGATAGTCTTTATCTGGTTTTTATTCTTTATCACATTGTTTACCATCCTGTAATTATACCAGAAGTTTATCTTCTCATATACAGATTTATTAACATCAAATGATTCCTGAACAAAAGGAGTCAAGTTTTTTGTTTTGAAGTACCATAAATGCTTGAGTACAGTTTCAATAGGATACATTCCTAATTCGGGCCTTGATTAGCAGCTCTGGTTTTGGTTTTCAGTAATTCGTTATGTGTGTTTCATCATATTAAGTTGAAATACAACTATGTATGCCAAACTAACGATGGAACTAGCCTAAATTTAGTTCATATTAGAAGTTGGCATCAATAAGGTCACAGAGTCCTGGCTGTATTATAACTGATGATGCCTTCCCGAAAGAAAGAAGACATATTTTATTTTCATCGATCCAAGATAGATCAACAAACTTCCAATTTCAATTAGGACCTTACAGAAACATGCATGTGTACAATCAAATCAGAACAGCTGCAAACATTTCAAATTATTTGCAATTAATTCCTAAACCGATATCAGTAAATTTATCAACTTAAAACTAAGAAGATTACTGATTTTGCATTAAACAATAATGTTCGTTTACAGTACTTCCAGTACTTTGATTAATCCTTGTCTGGAATTTATAACTCAGATAATTCCCCCGTGTCTGGCCAGTGGTGTAATACACAAGGTGATCTCTTACAGATATAACGATTGAGATAAACAAGTTTTTAATTACATTTAAAGCTACTATAACTTGATTTCTTACTTGTTTGTAAAAACTTCTACACAGAGAAAGCTGAATGAAGTCAGCTGGGTGCAAGTGACAACTAGTCCACAGAGTGTTCTGCTTATGAGATGTAACCTATATGCATTCTTTTATAGGATCTACCAAAATTTTAATGTTACTGTTTTGCACTGATTTAGGTACCGTATTTGACCTAATAAGGGCGCAGGGCGCGGGTAATTGACAGTGGGGGCGCCCTTATTAAGATTAGTTATTCTGAAGTTTTATGAAACAGACTATACCTTATAGCAGAATATCCAAGGTTGTGGAAACGGTAAAATATTCAGTCATAAAAATATTCCAGATGAAGATATCTATTCATTATCATATATTAAGCTTAAACATCACTTGAATACTCCTGTAAACTTGTAAACCATGCCAGCTGATCTTTAGACCAGAGAACGTGTGTTCCACCATTTATGTTCAAATGGAACTCTTTTGTGTTCTATTTATAGAAACAGGTGATTTCCCAGATCATATTAGACATCGTTTTCTTTGACCTAATAATTGATTTACAATGTCTTTTACTAGCTTTCTGTTCTGAACAAAAGTTATTTATCAACAAGAATGAAGTCTTTACTTTATCTTCAAATAAAGATGGTAAGTTATTATTTGTATGTGTGTTTAGTTTTGGGTGCTCTTTGCACTGACATGTCATCTGTAGCCTGTAGGAATACACAAAAGGTGGCGAAAACATGTGTTCCAGTTACTTAATTTGCTGAAGAAAATTGAACACATAAAGTAGCAAAATATTTCACATGAATTATTACTTTGAACACCATTTTGACACTCAGTCAAAGATTTATTTCCTTGAAAAAAGGTAAGGGCGCCCTTATTAGGGCAGGCGCCCTTATTAGGTCAAATACGGTATTTAAAAAACATGGCTGCAGACACTTTTAATTTTCATAATTAAGGGAATGCCTTAGTTTCATGATAAATTATTTGAAAACCAACACCAGTTAATATCTTCAACAGCGATTTTTATAGTTATAGTCGCTTTAAGTTTTATTTTAAGACTTAGTATTAATTTTGTTTGAAGTCAAGTAATTTGATAAATAATGTATAATATTAATGTCAGCTTGCTGTAATTAGCCGCCCTAGCACTTCAGCTGTACCCAGTGTCTATAATATGTCCGGATCCATCGTTATCAAAGATAGACTTTTAATGACATGTTCTGGAAGTTATTAGCTGTTTGCTTGGAATTTTGTGGAATGTCTGAGGTACTGAATGGGAATGTTTTATGTTGGGTAGCTTTCCTGATATGAAGCAAGCTTTTAAAACAACCATGCTATCTCTCATGAAGAAAACACTTGTTTCCATGGTAATTGACTATTTTAGTAACATTGCAGTGGTTTGTTGTGTAAATATTTTGTTGTACAACATCTATAGATAATGTTTTGGAGAATTTCCCCATACTTGTTATACCCCCCGCAACGAAGTTAGGGGGGGTATACTGGAATCAGGTTGTCCGTCCGTCCGTCCGTCTGTAGACACAATGATGTACCGGCTACTCCTCCTAAACTACTGATCCGATTTCAATGAAACTTCATGACAATAATCCTTATACATTGTAGATGTGCGTAATCTATATCACGTCGTAATTTTTTGAATTAATCCCATTCACACTTTACCTTTCTCATAACCTTTTTAATTTTTTCTTTGTTATAAATTGATCAATTGAAAAGATTTTCTCATGTGAAATCATTTCATAATGTCGTGTACAACAATTTATTCATGATATAGATAAAAAAAGAATTAGGGTAACCAAGAAAACTGAATACGACTAAGTGAGATTTAACTGTATATCTCGTTTATTGTATAAATGAACACATAGTAACGATGGGGGTTGCAGGAGCAAGGGGTATGAGTTGGTCCTCTGGACGACAGTTCTAGTTTTAGTAATTAATTAATTTCAATGCAGCTTTTTGATATGAGGAGAAGGTGGCTGTAGAAATGCATGGTTCAGAGATCTGGAAAGAGACCATGTGAAGCCTGTAATTTACTTTTGGCCTTGAAAAGTCTTAGCTTAAATCTCTAGGCTCAGGGTCCTGATAAATCCTGAAATATGCGATTCATTGTTTCAAACATGCATTTACAGAGACATTTATATAGATAAATGTTCTTTTAATCAAAAATAATTCATTTTTCTTTGTTTTCATGGTAAATACTCAAATGGGATTCTTGTCATTCTTCTATGAAAGAAATTCCGAGAATGGCGCGAAAAATGTGACGTCACTATACGACAATTGACGTTGCGTAATGATTTGAGAAAAAGAATCCCATTTAAAACCAGTAAAATTGTACATAAAACATGTTTTAAATTAGAAAATCATTTTCAAAAATTAATTATAAGCGTTGATGTGAATTATTTTTTAGTTTCATCAGCGTATGAAACAAATTTTGTTTGCAAACTTCTGTAAGAATCCGCTATGCGAATTCATACAGTTTGCAAACAAAATTTGTTTCATACCCCGATGAAACTAAAAAAAAATGACATCAATGCTTAATTGAAAGAGACACTCTTTGTATCTAGATATGGGCTTTATGAATCAAATGTGATAATTCAAAGGTATATTGTAGTTTGTGTCTCAGGATGACAGACCTCAAGTAAATTGTAGTTTGTGTCTTAGGATGACAGACCTCAAGGTAAATTGTAAATTGTGTCTCGGGATGACAGACCTCAAGGTAAATTGTAGTTTGTGTCTCGGGATGACAGACCTCAAGGTAAATTGTAGTTTGTGTCTCAGGATGACAGACCTCAAGGTAAATTGTAGTTTGTGTCTCGGGATGACAGACCTCAAGGTAAATTGTAGTTTGTGTCTCGGGATGACAGATCTCAAGGTAAATTGTGTCTCAGGATGACAGATCTCAAGGTAAATTCTGTCTCAGGATGAAAGACCTCAAGGTAAATTGTAGTTTGTGTCTCAGGATGACAGACCTCAAGGTAAATTGTAGTTTGTGTCTCAGGATGACAGACCTCAAGGTATATTGTAGTTTGTGTCTTAGGATGACAGACCTCAAGGTAAATTGTAGTTTGTGTCTCAGGATGACAGACCTCAAGGTAAATTGTGTTTCAGGATGACAAACCTCAAGGTAAATTATGTTACAGGATGAAAGACCTCAAGGTAAATTGTAGTTTGTGTCTCAGGATGATAGACCTCAAGGTAAATTGTGTCTCAGGATGACAAACCTCAAGGTAAATTATGTTACAGGATGACAGACCTCAAGGTAAATTGTAGTTTGTGTCTGGGATGATAGACCTCAAGGTAAATTGTAGTTTGTGTCTGGGATGACAGATCTCAAGGTAAATTGTAGTTTGTGTCTCGGGATGACAGACCTCAAGGTATATTGTAGTTTGTGTCTGGGATGATAGACCTCAAGGTAAATTGTCGTTTGTGTCTCGGGATGACAGACCTCAAGGTAAATTGTAGTTTGTGTCTGGGATGACAGACCTCAAGGTAAATTGTAGTTTGTGTCTCGGGATGACAGACCTCAAGGTAAATTGTAGTTTGTATCTCGGGATGACAGACTCCAAGGTAAATTATAGTTTGTGTCTCAGGATGACAGACTTCAAGGTATATTGTAGTTTGTGTCTCAGGATGACAGACCTCAAGGTAAATTGTAGTTTGTGTCTGGGATGACAGACTTCAAGGTAAATTGTAGTTTGTGTCTGGGATGTCAGACCTCAAGGTAAATTGTGTCTCAGGATGACAGACCTCAAGGTATATTGTAGTTTGTGTCTGGGATGACAGACCTCAAGGTAAATTGTAGTTTGTGTCTCAGGATGATATAGACCTCAAGGTAAATTGTTTTTTGTGTCTCGGGATGACAGACCTCAAGGAAATGGATGAATCAATCAGCACTAAATTGAAAAAGTGTGCAGGTGTCATTACAAAGGTCATCAGTGTATTCATATCTGTTTCCAAAGTTCCTTGACAAATTTAATTAGAGCCTGGAGAATTATCAGTTGTGGAGGTTTAATGACATTATAACAAAGTGTATTGTTTATAAATCCCTACACTGAAGGGGTGCTGAACTATATCACAGGTAGAGTAGATCAAAAGATGAAAGTTTTTCTCGTGTGTGCCCTAAGATATACTGTAGTTAACATTTAAAGCTCTCCTTATCGGCATATATAGATGCATCGTATTTTGGCAACCTGTATTCATGCACTTTAATCGTTACATCACAGAGAAAGGGCACCCCACTCTGTGTATCGTCAACATCACAGAGATTAGTTGTTAGAGAGGTGTTGTAGAAAGGGGACCCTGGTCTGTGTATCTGTTGATGATCAAACTAACTGCTGTGATTATACCTCATAATGGAAACATTTCTTCCTCCATAATCTTTTGTTCGACCAACATCACCAGATTTTTTTTTGAGATTTTTTATGATTAACAGTGTATATAGGATAAAGAACTTTATGAAATTTCTCAATTTCATGTGGTGTGAGGTCATATCTCCCAGCTTTCATCAAATTTTGTATATGAATTCCATCAATGTGTGAAGTTTTATTTTGAAGCTTCCATCAAATTTTATATGAACTCCATTAACATGTGAAGTTCTATCTCCCAGCTTCCATCAAATCTTTTATGAACACGATCATTGTGTTAAGTTCTGCTTTCATCAAATCATTTATGAACTCCATCAACAATGTAGTACTATTTCCCGGCTTCCATCAGATTTTGTGTGAACTCCATCTATGTGTGAGGATTTATCTTGAAGCTTCAGTTCCATCAAATTTTGTATGAACTCAATCAACGTGTGAAGTTATAGCTGTGGATGCAGTATAGCTCTATCTCACAGCTTTTTTCATCAGTTAGAATTTGCTTATACACATGGCTTTGTAATCTGATTGCCAAACCTCTCCTGTTTCTTCCATGTCAAATTCGTATTCCTGCCTATTCAGGTACTTGGTAGAATGTATGTGGTATATGTAAAAGTAAGAGTTTACTAAAATACAACTAAGAACAATTAAAATGATCAATCCCTTTCTTGTCTACTTTCATGCTATCATCTGGTTTACTGTTTATTTGTTCTGCTGAATCAATACTTTATAACAATCTCGAGGGATTTGGGAACAAAAATTAAAACTTTGGAGGTTATCACTCACTGATAATTTCAGCATGAAGGAAGCAAGTATTTTTATTCAAGTTTGTTAGATGTAATGTTGTTATGGTTTCCCCGAGAAGGATGGATAATGTTGTCAGACATTACTGTGTGATATTTCTAAAACATAAAAAGCAATGCCTGAAACAAAAATAACATTGAAAGTCAACTAGAAGATTCCAAAACATTATGTGAAACAGCATTTTATTTTTGGTCATTGTTTAATTTGAAGGACCGGTACCTCTGACCTCCAAAATCATTAGATAGAATTGAGAACTAAGATAATCATGCTGATATGAATTTTAATACAAAAAAATTATTCAAGCTTCATATTGATAGTCTAATGATTTAAACAGTAACATATATTAACAATATGAATTAATTATATGGTACTTACATAGCAACAACCAGTGAATACAACAACATTTCAGGGATCATAGTCATTTGAGTGATTGATTCAAAGCCAAACATGCATGCAAATCACTGTCATTTGAGTGATTGATTCAAAGCCAGACATGCATGCAAATCACTGTCATCAGAGTGTTTGATTCATAGCCAGATATGATGTTATTTGAAAGAGAGTGTTGAATATTAGTATAAAATTATCTCATTATCAAGATCATGTGACAAACCACCGTTATTTAGTACATTGAACGTTTTACCTCTTGTATGTACAGAGTGAGATTGTATATATGTGTTAGCGTTGCTTGGCCAGTATGGATACTTGCAGTTGTTGTTTAACATGGGGTTCGTATTCAGTTATTACAGAAAATTTCCAGATGCAATCTCACTCGTAGGAAATTGTATAATGTTAGCTGATGAACCCCAGTCTAATGGCTTCAAATTATAACTTAGCAGCCACCACATGTAGAAAATTGATCAATGTTTGAAATTGGATTGTTTCTGTGCAGCCGTTGAAGATCAGTTCCTCACTGATTTATTGCTGATTGATGGGTGACTAGGAGTCCCTGCATCCTCTCTGGCGGAGGATAATGTTAGTGTCGGCTTTATCATCATTCGTACATGATTTACACTGTCACACAGTGAAATGATTCCATTAACTCATGCTTTTGTTGTTCGTTAATGGCTTTCTTAATTCTTCTTCCTAATCAGTCTATGTTAAAACTGTAATTAGTCCCCATACTAACAGATAGCACAATTGGCCTTGTGTATCTTTTAACATATATTATCTCTCCTAGAATAAATTTGATGTGAGACATTTTTTGTGATGACAGAGTGTTGTGTATTGTGTACACAGAGATACGTTGTGACCGTTGGTTAGATCTGTTTTGGAATGATGCTGGTATGTTGTGTGTAAGTATACAGAGTTGTGGCCCTTGACTTATTTTAGGATGACACTAGTATGTGTTGTGTTATTTATATATAAGTATACAGAGTTGTGGCCCTTGGTACAGTATACAGAGTTGTGGCCCTTGATGAGACCTATTTTGGGATTACACTAATATGTGTTATGTAATTTATATATAAGTATACAGAGTTGTGGCCCTTGGTGATACTTATTTTGGAATGATGTTGGTATGTTGTGTAGTATACAGGGTTATGATTGCTTAATTCCTGTTTCCTTTGAATTAAATTGTTTTATTGCTGCCATATCTCATACAGCTGTCACTTCCAATTACCACATTTTGAATGTGAACATCTTTTTTTGAATTGTCCAATGATGGATTCCATCTTGTCAGCTGGCAGATGGCCTTGCTTTCAAAAGATGAGCTTTTGGTCAGAGGCTACTTGATAGGCCAGTACAGTGTTTCTGTGTCCACAGAACAAGTTTTTAGTGTGAAAACTCACTTACTTCAGACTTTGTACTGATCAGACTCCCTTGGATCCATTACTCAGCCAGTCCCAGCCTAACCAGTGATGACCAATTGAATTAAGATTTTACATGTTGATAGTTGTATTGTCCCTGAGGGAGTTCTGTATTTGGTTTTTATGTAGGCTGGTGTCTGAGGAGGGGGGACATGCCTTTCTTGTCTGTAAGGCTCAAGTCACAAACTGCTCAGCATCACAGAATTCTGGACATCAGAAGGCTAATGATCACACCTCAGTAACAATATAATTATACCCAGGGGTGTCTCATTAATCAAGGAAGTTTGACATTTGTATTAGTAACTAAGACATTCCAGTTGATTACTTATAAAGATAGAATGGTGTAGACTTTGAATTTCTGAATGCATCTCCCATTCCTTAGGGCAAAAATTCGAGAATGCAAAACACAAGGACGAGGGAGAGAAAACATGAAAATGCGAAAACTCGACGACGAGAATGCAAAAACGCGACGACGAAAAACACAATATTAATCTCGAACTCTTGCCGTCGCAATTTTGTGTTATCACATTTTTCGCTTTTTCGCTCCCTCTCCGTCGCGTTTTTGCACTATGCAAGATTTGATATTTGGCCCTTACGAGCCGCCATACACTCCCCTTCACATAAGTACTTGGATTTGATTCCAAGACGGGACTTCAAAAGTCGTGTTGGGTCACCTGTCTAAACCCTGGGTTTTCCAGGTACTCCGATTTCCTCCCAAATTATAGGACCTTCCACGCTGCAGAGTGATTATAACTTGCTTTGCAATTAAACAGAAGAAATTAACTGCATCAAAATCTGTTAAACTTTTGCTTTGTAATTGTTTTGAAATAAAAAAAGTTTAAAGTTATGGTAAATAAAATCCATATTGTCCTACATAAAAAGTTTATATATTGTTATGAAATTACCAGATCCAAGCATCTGTATATGTAACTGATTGGAGCAAATCACATGACCTCCACAAACAGTTTTAGAGTTGTGACATTCCTACTGTAGTTATGCTAGTCATTATATATACACAGGGCATCCATGCCAGTCGATCCTTGATTTTCAGCAATTTCAGAAGTCAAATCACTATTTTTCAGAAATTTGAAGCATCAAGACACATGTCAAAAGGACATGTACATGTCCCTCCAATCTCAAGAATCAAATCTCATTTTGGGGAGAAAAATTACCCTCAAGGGTCTACTAGATGCCCTGTGTACAAAGAGGTTCATAGAGGCCAAGACTGTTGTGTGTTATCATCTTCGGGAAATGTTTGATAACAATGATAGATGATTTATGTGTCTGGTGCTTGATGACCATAACTCAGTTATAACACACTTTAATATTATTTTACATTGAGGAGACTTTTCAGCCATTCTGATATACTGTAGAGTCTGTTTGTTATGTACAGTATCTAAAATTATGTTTTTATATGATACATGTTTATCACAACTCTAAATTATATAAATTATGAGGTATTAGATTGCAAAACTCATTAAGATAATATGTGTATGTCCAATGCTTTTCTAATGGACGTCCTCATAGCCACTATTTTGATTGACTGGTCACATGATTGCTATTGCTAAAGTTATTACATATTTAGTTATTACATGTATATATAAATCTTCAAAAAAATTGGAAGCACAGGAAATGGAGCAATCATGCTGCGGAATATTTTTGTTAAAAATAGAGGTTTATCTCTCACTTGGAGACATGGCGTGTAATATGTATGAAAAATCATTATCAGTAGTATATTATGGCTGATGTAGGAAGTTTTGACTCCAGAACTGTCTGGAACCAAACCACCAATCTTTAGCTGTTCACATCATGATAACTCTAGTTCTTTCTTAAGGACTCACACAAATAATGACCCCATCCCTTTATTCGCTCGTTTGAAGTTCAAATGATGTGAAATTTATATCAAATTAAAGTTTGAAGTTTTTTCTATCGGATAAATGTTGTTATTGTATAGGTTTAATGGCATATTAGAGCACACGGGTACTCGGAAGACAGTAACCCTGACATTAACAGTACACTGGGGAACCCCCACCTGGGGAATTCCCGCCTTTTTACACCTCGAATCCTACGCCATTCTATTTTCAGTAGGAGTGTATATTTTTGATTTTCCAAACCTCAATACCCTACACTTTATTCTTGTATATAGAAAGTACCTATTTCATGTGTTATTTACTCAGGAAAACAGCTACAAACCTAAGAAACACATTTTCCTCAGGGACTTGGTTCAGGTGAAACACAAGCTGATTGTGAATTGGCTGATTAAGTTGTGTGAGTCCTTTAACATCTGCAAAAAAATTCTGTTTTTGATAATCAGTTCAAACTCAAATCTGTTGAAAGCAACTTTCTAGCTCAGGAGATCTAGTCAGGGATGGTTGCAACTTTCTAGCTCAGGAGATCTTGCTGGTGATGGTTACAACTTTCTAGTTTAAGAGATCTTGCTGGTGATGGTTACATCTTTCTAGCTCAGGAGATCTTGCTGGGGTTGGTTGTGGCTTTCTAGCTCTGGATGTCTAGTCAGGGATGGTTACAATTTTCTAGCCCAGGAGATCTTGTCATTGATGGTAGAGATTTTTCTAGCCCAGGAGATCTTGTCTGTGATGGTTGAGATTTTTCTAGCTCAGGAGATCTTGTCAGTGATGGTTGAGATTTTTCTAGCCCAGGAGATCTTGTCAGGGATGGTTGAGATTTTTCTAGCCCAGGAGATTTTGTCTGTGATGGTTGAGATTTTTCTAGCTCAGGATATCTTGTCAGGGATGGTTGAGATTTTTCTAGCCCAGGAAATCTTGTCAGGGATGGTTGAGATTTTTCTAGCTCAGGAGATCTTGTCAGTGATGGTTGAGATTTTTCTAACTCAGGAGATCTTGCTGGGGATGATTGTGACTTTCTAGCTCAGGAGATCTAGTCAGGGATGGTTGCAACTTTCTAGCTCAGGAGATCTTGCTGGGGATGATTGTGACTTTCTAGCTCAGGAGATCTAGTCAGTGATGGTTGCATTCTAGCTTAGAAGAAGAAGTCGAGCAATGGTTGCTATTTTCCAGGTCAGGATCTAGCCAAGGATGGTTGTGCTTTGTCTTTAGAACAGGGATTGTTTTGTACTGGTAATCACAGCATAATGGACATCTTTACTGCTTTATTAAACAAATCTATATCTGAGTCAAATATCCGGTGGAGAGACATTTTTGGAGGCATGCATTATAGATGAAGCTTGAGAATAAATGATGGAATTACATAGCCAGTAGCTCTGTGATTATAAAGGAATGATAAATATTGATATGACAGAGAGGTGACACAAAACAGCTTGAGCCCTGTAATATACAGACATGTTTGTACAGCATGTCCAGTTACATCACAAACTTAATAATTATGGTAATAGAGTTGTTATAATAGTTGTTTATCAGTTAATGTATTTCTAACTTGTATTCAGCACATTTGTAAATGTCACAAAACATTTTAGGGTTGAAATATTAACACTGGAAAATGCAAGCATTTTCAGTATCCATTAGGGAGTTTGTAATTGACATATATAGGAAGACTATTTGTTTATACCAATGCCCCCCGATTCTTTTCAGGTTTCCACCTGTTCATTGTTCAGGAGTATTGGGTTTAGTTTATAAAAATGGAAATAGTTTTTCTGAAACAGACGCACTTTGGGTTCTTCATGATTACAGTTATAATAGTTACATGAAATATTCAGGTGTGTCTAGGTGTGTCCAGGTGACGTGTATTGGGTTTGGTGCCTAGAGACAGTGTCACCTGTTAGTTAAGCATCATTTCATCACCAATGATGTACCTATGATGTACCTACCAGTATGATGTAACTGTGATCTACCTACGTATACGAGTATGATGTACTTGTGATTATACCTACCTGTATGGTATACCTATTGTGGTACCTACCTGTGATGTACCTACCTGTATGATGTACCTACCTGTATGATGTACCTGTGGTTGTACCTACCTGTATGATGTACCTGTGGTTGTACCTACCTGTATGATGTACCTACCTGTATGATGTACCTACCTGTATGATGTACCTACCTGTATGATGTACCTACCTGTATGATGTACCTGTGGTTGTACCTACCTGTATGATGTACCTGTGGTTGTACCTACTTGTATGATGTACCTGTTGTTGTACCTACCTGTATGATGTACCTACTGGTACGATATACCTTAGAAAACTGATGTATAATGATGATAAAGTAAACTTATACATTGATGTTGTAGTCTAATTATATCTATGTATGCAGATTTTGACACTCAATAAAAAAAAATTATGATAATATTCATGACTAATTTACAAAACTGAAACAGGTAAGATAACATTTAAATGAAAGACATAATAACAGCGTTGTATTTGTTTCAGTATTTTTTATATTTAGCTAAATTCATTTCCTGTTTAGTACTAGAAGCATGACAGTGACCTATATAACATGTGTAGGCTGATGAGATAGACAACACATTTATTCAGTTTTCTAGAATATGGCCTCAAGGTATCAAACCAGTGTTGTGACACTCGCCTGCTGAATCGTCAAGTTACCGTAAATACTAAAAAAATGTCACCAGTTCTACTACATTAATATCAGATGAACACTTGTCTTAATATTCAGCTGTACCTAGAGATTTCAGGAGTATAAACATCATTCTGTTGGTGGACATTTGAGATAGGAATGTGACATGTTTCACACTGAATTTTAAAATAAAACAAATCAACTTTGATTAAGCTAATCCTTCTGTGACAAGAAACTTTGGAAATAGAAAACATTTTGTTTTGAATTTGAAATTAAACTGATAAAATTCATATTGTGTAATGGGTAGATATTGGAGGTAACTTCATGTTAAGTAGCAGGAAAACAGTTACAAACTAATCTATCACATGATAAAAATATAATTTTGGCATGAAGGAGGTCAGATCTCCTATGGTTATACAAGTTATGAAGGACAAGAAACATAGAGATTCACATACACAAGGAAAATAATTGATTAAATTCTAACTTTGATAGATAAAATTCTAACTTTGATAGATAAAATTCGAACTTCTGAACTTGGGAGATAACTACATCATAGAGTAAATAGGGGAGATAACTACATCATAGTGTATATAGGGGAGATAACTACATCATAAGGGGAGATAGGGGAGATAACTACATCATAGTGTAAATAAGGGAGATAACTACATCATAAGGGGAGATAGGGGAGATAACTACATCATAGTGTAAATAGGGGAGATAACTACATCATAGTGTATATAGGAGAGATAACTACATCATAGTGTAAATAGGGGAGATAACTACATCATAGTATATATAGGGAAGATAACTACATCATAGTGTATATAGGGGAGATAACTACATCATAGTGTATATAGGGGAGATAACTACATCATAGTATATATAGGGGAGATAACTACATCATAGTGTATATAGGGAAGATAACTACATCATAGTATATATAGGGGAGATAACTACATCATAGTATATATAGGGGAGATAACTACATAATAGTGTATATAGGGGAGATAACTACATCATAGTGTATATAGACATCATAGTATATATAGGGGAGATAACCACATCATAGTGTATATAGGGGAGATAACTACATCATAGTGTATACAGGGGAGATAATACAACTACATCATATTGTATATAGGGGAGATAACTACATCATAGTGTATATAGGGGAGATAACTACATCATAGTGTATATAGGGGAGATAACTACATCATAAGGGGAGATAGCTACATCATAGTGTATATAGGGGAGATAACTACATCATTGTATATATAGGGGAAATAACTACATCATAGTGTATATAGGGGAGATAACTACATCATAGTGTATATAGGGGAGATAACTACATTATAGATTAAATAGGGGAGATAACTACATCATAGTGTATATGGGGGAGATAACTACATCATAGTATATATAGGGAAGATAACTACATCATAGTATATATAGGGGAGATAACTACATCATAGTAGGGGAGATAACTACATCATAGTAGGGGAGATAACTACATCATAGTGTATATAGGGGAGATAACTACATCATAGTATATATAGGGAAGATAACATGTTATGTATGATTGTACATATAGTGCTCTTCAGTATGTTATAGCCTTCTGTCATGTAACACAGACATATGTAACAAAGAGAAGTCAAACAAATAGTGATGGCAGCATCCGTTTTGTGATATCCATACCTCTTAATGTCTTCAATTCATTCAAGTATTTTGACAAGAAAATGATGTCTGTCCTACAATATCAATAATTTGTACAGTAATGAACTTCTCTGGCCTCTTGAACAAGATTCCTGCTGATCAAATGCACTGCAATCATTCATTTCTGTTTTGAATCTTGTCTGACATGGAGACCATATGTATTATGATGTTGGGTGAGTTGCCGCTATATAAGGCGCTATATAAGGCGTAACAGTTACAGGCCTGACTGACTGACTACAAAGTGACTGGGGACAGATTCTTAGATGACTAACCAATCAATTGGTTTACACAATAACAAACCCTCAACAAAGGACATCTTCAGCAGTGTCTTGGGACTCCCTGTCCAGTCGGTCAACATCCTAAGTGGTCAAAGTTCCGCTCAATCGGTCAAGAGACTAATCAGATTGGAAGAAGAATAACGGTATTTGATCCTCTTTTCTCATTGAATTAAGGGGGTTTGGGTGAAAGTCATGGCATTGTAAGAGAGAGCCTATCATCAGCTCTTTGTGTCGGTGGTGATAAAAGCAGTATTCATGTCTAATTGTTGGAGAGCTCCCAACATTATTTCATGACCAATTTACACAGAGGGAGGATCGGCAGTATCTAAGCGTATTATCTGTTCCTACATTCCCGACAATATAAATATTTCATCGGTATAATTCATATATCTACAGTAAAACTAACATGCTTACATATTAAATCATTTTCACATTTCTAAAGCCGGTAATTTATTACATGTATTTGTTTAGCTTTGATCTGTGTGGTCTGTAATTAGTATATACGGGAGTCCTCTGTGACTTCGTTTGGTATGTACAGAGATAATAACATATTGTTGGTTAATTATATCATGTATGGAAGGCAGACAAATTACATGGGTATGTTGCATCCAGAATATTTTGCTGTAAATTAATTAACTACTGGAAATGTATGTGTATTGTTATATAAGCCAGTCCCTATTAGACCCTACTTGGTTTCATCAATTCATAGGCTTAAAATTTTCCATAGGAAAACATTTGATTTCACTCAGGAAAACATTGAAATTGAAACAAGAAATATCTTTAAAAAAGATAAACGGCATAGTTTTAATGCTGGTGGTTATAATATAAAACTGCTGGTGAAATAAATGAACGAACTAATGCATTTCAGTACAGAAAAAAAAAAAATTAGATCAGTTTGAATCAGGAATATAATTTTATTAGTGTGTCATTTGAAAAAGATACATCCACTTTTATATTCAGCTTGCATTCAATCTGAACTTTGTTTCGTTTTTTACTGCATATCTCTATTTTTCATTAACCGCTACATTGACCAATCACATACTTCATCTTGACCAGTAACGCCACCTGTTGCGTCATATCCAGGCCAAAAGAAAATTATACGGCTATGCCGAAAAATATCTTTCCATCACCACACAGGAGAGCTATCATTGAAAAAATGTTCATTAAAGGCTTTCCTTTAATTTTGTTATGCTCTCTTATAGAAAATTCAAGTTTGATAATTAAGGAATTTTCTTAAAGATGAGGGAAATTGATGAGATGGGGCCTGGTTTTCTATTTAGTATATTTCAATACAGTTGTCAGTATCGGAGGTGAATCACCTTATTAGGGGTCTCTTGACTTCCAGTCCCTGTAGAAGTAATCCTGTTGAGATATATATTACAGGTCATTTAGAGGGTTTGGACCAGATCAGAGACTAATTATAGTATCTAGATTTGGGTCAACTCACAAAATATATATGAACTGGTTGATTTATAGTGTGGGGATAGTGATATCTATCCTGTAGTAAGCCCAGGGGGCAAACGCATCAACTTTGACTCAAAGAGACGGACTCCTTATAAGACAATGATACAGTATTTGTAATCTTTTTACTGAAGTGCAATAGATGTGATCCTGAGAACTAAGAACGAAAAACACATTCATGTCAATTGCTCTTACTGGAATCAAACCCAAGTCTTCAGTGTGATAATCCACGACTCTACAAACTAAGTTAAAGAAGCATGCTCTAGATCTGTCTGCTGAGTGACAGAGGTCTATTTAACATGTAAAATTTATAGTGTAGACTTCAATGATCTGCTTTCTTTGGCACACATCAATTTTAGCACAAAATTATTTGAATAAATCAGCCTGAGGATGAATTGACACATTGTAATGTAAGCACAATCATAGTTTAGTCACAGAATGCTTCCAGTGTGATGAGTGATAGAATGAAATAACATCTAAAAGATGGGTATATCGACAGTAAATGGGTGGGCTTATTATCAGGCATGCCTTATTAAAGGATAAGTACGGTAAGGGATTTCAAGATTGTAAGTGTACTTTAATTTGCTGTGTATATCTTACTTGTGAATCTGATGACATTGTCAGAGGAATGTGATGGGTGAACCTGTAACCTGGAAATTAGATTTCACAAGTATGTACTACAACCTATAAAACAGGGTGAGATAGCTCTCAGGCCCTACAACCTAACAGTACAGGGTGAGATAGCTCTCAGGCCCTACAACCTAACAGTAAAGGATGAGATAGCTCTCAGGCCCTACAACCTAACAGTACAGGGTGAGATAGCTCTCAGGCCCTACAACCTAACAGTAAAGGATGAGATAGCTCTCAGGCCCTACAACCTAACAGTACAGGGTAGGATAGATCTCAGGCCCTACACCCTAACAGTACAGGGTGAGATAGCTCTCAGGCTCTACAACCTAACAATATAGGGTAGGATAGATCTCAGGCCCTACAACCTAACAATACAGGGTGAGATAGCTCTCAGGCCCTACACCCTAACAGTACAGGGTGAGATAGCTCTCAGGCTCTACAACCTAACAGTACAGGGTGAGATAGCTCTCAGGCCCTACACCCTAACAGTACAGGGTGAGATAGCTCTCAGGCTCTACAACCTAACAATATAGGGTAGGATAGATCTCAGGCCCTACAACCTAACAATACAGGGTGAGATAGCTCTCAGGCCCTACAGCCTAACAATACAGGGTGAGATAGCGCTCAGGCCCTACAACCTAACAGTACAGGGTGAGATAGCTCTCAGGCCCTACAACCTAACAGTACAGGGTGAGATAGCTCTCAGGCCCTACAACCTAACAGTACAGGGTAGGATAGATCTCAGGCCCTACAACCTAACAGTACAGGGTGAGATAGCTCTCAGGCCCTACAACCTATAGAACAGGGTGATATAGCTCTCAGACCCTACAACCTAACAGTACAGGGTGAGATAGCACTCAGGCCCTCCAACCGAACAGTACAGGGTGAGATAGCTCTCAGGCCTTACAACCTAACAGTACAGGGTGAGATAGCTCTCAGGCCCTACACCCTAACAGTACAGGGTGAGATAGCTCTCAGGCCCTACAACCTAACAGTACAGGGTGAGATAGCTCTCAGGCCCTACAACCTATAGAACAGGGTGAGATAGCTCTCAGGCCCTACAACCTAACAGTACAGGGTGAGATAGCACTCAGGCCCTCCAACCGAACAGTACAGGGTGAGATAGCTCTCAGGCCTTACAACCTAACAGTACAGGGTGAGATAGCTCTCAGGCCCTACACCCTAACAGTACAGGGTGAGATAGCTCTCAGGCCCTACACCCTAACAGTACAGGGTGAGATAGCTCTCAGGCCTTACAACCTAACAGTACAGGGTGAGATAGCTCTCAGGCCCTACAACCTAACAGTACAGGGTGAGATAGCTTTCAGGCTCTACAACCTAACAAAGGGTGAGATAGCTCTCAGGCCCTACAACCTAACAGTACAGGGTGAGATAGCACTCAGGCCCTCCAACCTAACAGTACAGGGTGAGATAGCTCTCAGGCCTTACAACCTAACAGTACAGGGTGAGATAGCTCTCAGGCCCTACAACCTAACAGTACAGGAATAGATAGCTCTCAGGCCCTACAACCTAACAGTACAGGGTGAGATAGCTCTCAGGCCCTACAACCTAACAGTACAGAGTGAGATAGCTCTCAGGCCCTACAACCTAACAGTAAAGGGTGAGATAGCTCTCAGGCCCTACAACCTAACAAAGGGTGAGATAGCTCTCAGGCCCTACAGCCTAACAGTACAGGGTAAAACAGCTCTCAGGCCCTACAACATAACAATACAGGGAGGGTGAGATAGCTCTCAGGCCCTACAACCTAACAGTAAAGGTTGAGATAGCTCTCAGGCCCTACAACCTTACAGTACAGGGTGCGATAGCTCTCAGGCCCTACAACCTAACAGTACAGGGTGAGATAGTGCTCATGCCTACAACCTAACAGTACAGGGTGAGATAGCTCTCAGGCCCTACAACCTAACAGTACAGGGTAGGATAGATCTTAGGCCTTACAACCTAACAGTACAGGGTGAGATAGCTCTCAGGCCCTACAACCTATAGAACAGGGTGATATAGCGCTCAGACCCTACAACCTAACAGTACAGGGTGAGATAGCACTCAGGCCCTACACCCTAACAGTACAGGGTGAGATAGCTCTCAGGCTCTACAACCTAACAGTACAGGGTGAGATAGCTCTCAGGCCCTACACCCTAACAGTACAGGGTGAGATAGCTCTCAGGCTCTACAACCTAACAATATAGGGTAGGATAGATCTCAGGCCCTACAACCTAACAATACAGGGTGAGATAGCTCTCAGGCCCTACAACCTAACAATACAGGGTGAGATAGCGCTCAGGCCCTACAACCTAACAGTACAGGGTGAGATAGCTCTCAGGCCCTACAACCTAACAGTACAGGGTGAGATAGCTCTCAGGCCCTACAACCTAACAGTACAGGGTAGGATAGATCTCAGGCCCTACAACCTAACAGTACAGGGTGAGATAGCTCTCAGGCCCTACAACCTATAGAACAGGGTGATATAGCTCTCAGACCCTACAACCTAACAGTACAGGGTGAGATAGCACTCAGGCCCTCCAACCGAACAGTACAGGGTGAGATAGCTCTCAGGCCTTACAACCTAACAGTACAGGGTGAGATAGCTCTCAGGCCCTACACCCTAACAGTACAGGGTGAGATAGCTCTCAGGCCCTACACCCTAACAGTACAGGGTGAGATAGCTCTCAGGCCCTACAACCTAACAGTACAGGGTGAGATAGCTCTCAGGCCCTACACCCTAACAGTACAGGGTGAGATAGCTCTCAGGCCCTACAACCTAACAGTACAGGGTGAGATAGCTCTCAGGCCCTACAACCTATAGAACAGGGTGATATAGCTCTCAGACCCTACAACCTAACAGTACAGGGTGAGATAGCACTCAGGCCCTCCAACCGAACAGTACAGGGTGAGATAGCTCTCAGGCCTTACAACCTAACAGTACAGGGTGAGATAGCTCTCAGGCCCTACACCCTAACAGTACAGGGTGAGATAGCTCTCAGGCCCTACACCCTAACAGTACAGGGTGAGATAGCTCTCAGGCCTTACAACCTAACAGTACAGGGTGAGATAGCTCTCAGGCCCTACAACCTAACAATACAGGGTGAGATATATGTACAGGGTGAGATAGTGCTCATGCCTACAACCTAACAGTACAGGGTGATATAGCGCTCAGACCCTACAACCTAACAGTACAGGGTGAGATAGCACTCAGGCCCTCCAACCTAACAGTACAGGGTGAGATAGCTCTCAGGCCTTACAACCTAACAGTACAGAGTGAGATAGCTCTCAGGCCCTACAACCTAACAGTACAGGGTGAGATAGCACTCAGGCCCTCCAACCTAACAGTACAGGGTGAGATAGCTCTCAGGCCTTACAACCTAACAGTACAGGGTGAGATAGCTCTCAGGCCCTACAACCTAACAGTACAGGAATAGATAGCTCTCAGGCCCTACAACCTAACAGTACAGGGTGAGATAGCTCTCAGGCCCTACAACCTAACAGTACAGAGTGAGATAGCTCTCAGGCCCTACAACCTAACAGTAAAGGGTGAGATAGCTCTCAGGCCCTACAACCTAACAAAGGGTGAGATAGCTCTCAGGCCCTACAGCCTAACAGTACAGGGTAAAACAGCTCTCAGGCCCTACAACATAACAATACAGGGAGGGTGAGATAGCTCTCAGGCCCTACAACCTAACAGTAAAGGTTGAGATAGCTCTCAGGCCCTACAACCTTACAGTACAGGGTGCGATAGCTCTCAGGCCCTACAACCTAACAGTACAGGGTGAGATAGCTCTCAGGCTCTACAACCTAACAATATAGGGTAGGATAGATCTCAGGCCCTACAACCTAACAATACAGGGTGAGATAGCTCTCAGGCCCTACAGCCTAACAATACAGGGTGAGATAGCGCTCAGGCCCTACAACCTAACAGTACAGGGTGAGATAGCTCTCAGGCCCTACAACCTAACAGTACAGGGTGAGATAGCTCTCAGGCCCTACAACCTAACAGTACAGGGTAGGATAGATCTCAGGCCCTACAACCTAACAGTACAGGGTGAGATAGCTCTCAGGCCCTACAACCTATAGAACAGGGTGATATAGCGCTCAGACCCTACAACCTAACAGTACAGGGTGAGATAGCACTCAGGCCCTCCAACCTAACAGTACAGGGTGAGATAGCTCTCAGGCCTTACAACCTAACAGTACAGGGTGAGATAGCTCTCAGGCCCTACAACCTAACAGTACAGGGTGAGATAGCTCTCAGGCCCTACAACCTATAGAACAGGGTGATATAGCTCTCAGACCCTACAACCTAACAGTACAGGGTGAGATAGCACTCAGGCCCTCCAACCGAACAGTACAGGGTGAGATAGCTCTCAGGCCTTACAACCTAACAGTACAGGGTGAGATAGCTCTCAGGCCCTACACCCTAACAGTACAGGGTGAGATAGCTCTCAGGCTCTACAACCTAACAGTACAGAGTGAGATAGCTCTCAGGCCTTACAACCTAACAGTACAGAGTGAGATAGCTCTCAGGCCCTACACCCTAACAGTACAGGGTGAGATAGCTCTCAGGCTCTACAACCTAACAGTACAGGGTGAGATAGCTCTCAGGCCTTACAACCTAACAGTACAGGGTGAGATAGCTCTCAGGCCTTACAACCTAACAGTACAGGGTGAGATAGCTCTCAGGCCCTACAACCTAACAGTACAGGGTGATATAGCTCTCAGGCCCTACAACCTAACAGTAAAGGGTGAGATAGCTCTCAGGCCCTACAACCTAACAGTACAGGAATAGATAGCTCTCAGGCCCTACAACCTAACAGTACAGGGTGAGATAGCTCTCAGGCCCTACAACCTAACAGTACAGAGTGAGATAGCTCTCAGGCCCTACAACCTAACAGTAAAGGGTGAGATAGCTCTCAGGCCCTACAACCTAACAAAGGGTGAGATAGCTCTCAGGCCCTACAGCCTAACAGTACAGAGTAAAACAGCTCTCAGGCCCTACAACATAACAATACAGGGAGGGTGAGATAGCTCTCAGGCCCTACAACCTAACAGTAAAGGTTGAGATAGCTCTCAGGCCCTACAACCTTACAGTACAGGGTGCGATAGCTCTCAGGCCCTACAACCTAACAGTACAGGGTGAGATAGTGCTCATGCCTACAACCTAACAGTACAGGGTGAGATAGCTCTCAGGCCCTACAACCTAACAGTACAGGGTAGGATAGATCTTAGGCCTTACAACCTAACAGTACAGAGTGAGATAGCTCTCATGCCTCAGCATACCAGTATAGGTAATCAGGGGTAAGATGTGCCCACAAATTTCATTTACACTCATCATCATTCCTAATAAACATGGATAGATAAGCTTAATGGAATGGTAGATCTAATTTTCTCTAAATTCTCCAGAATGCAGACAGAATTCAACCACTGCTTTGTTACCTCCAGAAACTGCCGTCGAAAATGTATAAAAAAAATCAATGAAAATTCTTTCATTTCTTTAGACTGGAACTACCAGTATCTTGATTAAACTATATAAACATCTGTAACACTCTGATATAGGAAATCAAATTTATATAAAAGAATTTCTAATGTACTTACCTATAGTTCTAACTAGGAAACAGCATTGTTTGAAAAATTGATACATAATGTAGTTATAGACATCTGGTACAGTATACATACACAGTGAAAACTGATTATGTGTACCTGCTACATTGTCTATTTACTATATTGTCAATGCTCTACCAATCAATTGAGCTAACAGAAACTTTCCCTATAGCTGAATTGGAAGGAAGCAAAAGTATCTGATATCATGGTGACATAAACTTGAATTGTTTTAAACATCATGCCATACAACCTGGTTGATATAGATCCATCAATAACACAGTTATCGTTCCTTTCAAACCGTGTTAACGAAATCGAGGGGCATAATACACCAGACTTGTGAACCCATAACAGATATATCTTTATCAGAATTGAAAATGTTACCATATATTAACATATAGCTTGTTGTTTACTGTTAACAATTTATCAATGAAATAGTTTAAAACTTGAAACCACAACGAAATTACTGTACAGAATCTTGTTTCATCAAACCACGAATGTTACAGTAATTTATCAAATCATGCTTACTGTTGACTATATATATATATTAACAATTTCATCAGTAATGTAATTCAAAATTTAAAACTGATATAAGAACAATGTATGTATATATATCCTTTTAATAAAGTATATATACATCACTTCGTGTCATTCAGGAGTTTTAAGCTATATGATGAAATGTTTGAAGTGGTCTGATGTAGTGGTAGTCCTTGACACACCAACTGTCAAATGATAATGGAATGTACATGTCTCCTCACACTTTAGCTGTACAGCAATATTTCACCAAATAAACGCAACCCACACACACATCATCAGGGCCTAGCAAAAAATATGATGTAGATTGTATTATGCATCATCAGGGCCTGTACAAAATTCTGTTATCATATATCATATATTATAAATACAATCTAATAAGCATTCAATTGTTATAACTCTCTCTTAAATACATGTAGATACATGCTTTATTTCTACTTATGTCCTGGAATATTTTTATGAAAGAATAGCATCTTTAAATCAAATTCATTTCTGTGATTGAATCACAAGTAATCTGACACAACGAACAAAGCCTTGCCGTGAAGATGATCAACATAGTGCCAAAATGATGTCATGGTAATGCAGTTGTTCTTGGTCAGAATCCTCGCTGCGTTTTATTCATCTGTAGCGCATTGCAAAGCATTTTCATGACGTTGATCAAATGGCATAACGATCACATCATGTAATCTAGACTGCATCTATGTACATCTATTATAAATATTCTGTGATAAATAATTTATAAATCACCAGGTTTATTAAAGTATTCTAAAATAAATGTAATATGCATCATCAGGGCCTATACCATGTCAAATTCTGTAACAAATACATTTGTACATCATCAGGGCCTATCAAAGAAATGCTGTAAAGATAACATTTTGGTACTTCTGTCTTGAAACTGTTCTACATTTGTATATCACACTTTAGCATCCATACCTTCACAACATTCCTATAGATATGATACTGGGATTGATTCAGCAATGATGTAGAAAAGACTTCAACATTTGATTCCTTTTGACAGAAGTTTTGGTAATTTTAAAGCCACATTCATACAATCTTGCTAATGCTAGTGTCGGAATACATGACAGATTCTTTGTCCTATGTTATCATTTTTACTGTACAGTTGATCCTTAAGGAACCGTTTTATCTGTCAGAAAAAGAAACTTTAAATCTGTCAAGATAAAAAGATGGATGAGAGAGTGAGGCAGTATAGATAGACGTCTGACATTCACAAGATGTAATCCCAAGGTACCAAGATATCATCTCTAAATTAACTTTATACTCAAACTGTCTGGTGACTGAGGCAGCAACAGGTGGGAAAGGGGTCCAAGAAGGGGTAATTTTATACTGAAGCTTTAGGTGGAAAGATATAGGCAAAAGAAGGGATGTGGTTTTATACTTAACACAGAAACCATATAGATGAGAGGTGTAAAAAGGATACACATAGGTGGATAGAGGCCCAATTAAGGGCCTGCTTTACATTTATTTCAACTCAATAAGTGACAAAATAGGGGTACAAAACTGATAGCTGTTGAATAGCTAGAACAAAGACCTCAAAGGTGAAAGGGGCCCAAGAAGGGGTTACTCTACATTTAACACTGATGTTTACAAATGGTTACATCAGAGTCTGCAGTTGAGATAGAGGTGTATACATGAGAGTGATTTTCATTACCATTTCAGTAATGTTGATTTTCATAACCATTTCGTTGATGATGATTTTCATAACCATTTCGTTAATTATGATTTTCATTACCATTTCAGTAATGTTAATTTTCATTGCCATTTCAGTAATGTTGATTTTCATTGCCATTTCAGTAATGTTGATTTTCATTCCCATTTCTGTAATGTTGATTTTCATAACTGTTTCATTGATGATGATTTTCATTGCCATTTCAGTAATGTTGATTTTCATTCCCATTTCTGTAATGTTGATTTTCATAACCATTTCGTTAATGATGATTTTCATTACCATTTCAGTAATGTTGATTTTCATTCCCATTTCTGTAATGTTGATTTTCATTGCCATTTCAGTAATGTTGATTTTCATTCCCATTTCTGTAATGTTGATTTTCACTACAAGCTATATTTCAGTAATGTTGATTTCATTACTATTTTGAGCAGTAAGGTTGATTTTTATTACCATTTCAGTAATGTTAATATTTCTGTTGCTGTTTCAGTATATTGGAAGCTTCTCTGTCCAAGGTGCTGACCAGAACGCTCGGGCAGAATGTGTCCAGACTCACTTAGAGGATATGAGGGTAAGTATCTACCATAACTTCTAAAACTTAGAACTGAAGGGGTATTTTGAAGACTAGGACTTCTGTTATAACTGGAACTGTTTAAGTACTAGTTTGACCTTGAATGACCTTTTCTTTATATGGACTTTGAACAAGATACTTGATTTTGTTGTGTTCCAGTCGACTCAGCTGTGAATGAGTACGTGGAAGGACAGTACAAGAAATGTCATTTGTAAGCTGTGACATATGTTAGTGCTGAAATGGCAGCTCCAGCTGTATGCTCCCCAGGGAGTTTAGAGGCGACATTGGCTGGTTACTAAAGGTCCAATAATCATAATGATTTGAGAACAATTTTAAGATGGCTATGTTGATATGTAATATAGCGGAAAGGGTGTAACAATACATTGTACTATCGATAGATTGCGATTTTATACCTTTTCAGTTTGATCAATCGATGACAAATTCATCAAGTCGATAACAATCTTCGATAGTATGCCAAGCTATCAATAGTTTCAAAAGTTTCTATTAATGGTATTTGGTGGCCGTACGGTCTGTTAATCAAGTGCATTTTTGTTTCGTTTTAGAGTTACTTCCCCTTATATGTGAACGTCGGTAGCAATTCAAAACACACTTATGATCGCAAGCAAAATCGTAATCTGTTGCCGCACCAAACGCTTTGTGAAACTGATTATGTGATAGTGATAACGACTGATTTATCAGTGTTTGTTTTTGATCAGATAGCATGGAAAAAGTGACATTTTACCGCGACTGTTAGTTTGTTACTGTATGTGACCTCTGTTAGTACGGTGTGTATCAGTTCTTTATCACGATGAAATTACAAAGCCCTTAAACATGAACATGTTGATCAGTTGATATTTCTTTTTTTAAAAACTGATGTCAAAATGAGTCCAGTATCAATTGTTTGAATTGAACTCATAAAAAATGTTTCAAATGTTGAACTGTTCTATTTACTAAAATCACAAAATTAAAAAAAAAAAAAAAAAAAAAATGAACATGCAAGAGTGAATGATCAATAAATCTACTGGAAATAGAGTCTAGAATCCAATACTACTGGAAATAGAGTCTAGAATCCAATACTACTGGAAATAGAGTCTAGAATCCAATACTACTGGAAATAGAGTCTAGAATCCAATACTACTGCAATTGTAACCTAGCGGTATATAAAATTCAGATTATTTAATTAATATTTAATTATAAGGTGAATATAAAAACAAAAAAGGACTGACTTAAAAAATTAGCTGATTCCATTTCACGTTCATTCCAAGAGGGCAACTTTATATATATCGAACCAAATATCTACTTCTGATTTGGATCTGTGTGGCCCTATGACCCACAAAACTGTTTCAAAAGATGAGTTTTTATTTGATATTAAAAATCTGTTCCATACACAAGTTTGAGATGTAATAGGAGATAAAAGTAGTCGCTGTGATACATTGATGATATGGTGTCTCCTGGATGTGGTATCCGACCAACTCTGCTGATTCTACAGTGCTTTCTTTATAGATAAGGTTTATTAGGTTTACCCAGAAGACAGGCATTCTTGTAGACGTTTTACATGTCACGCAATATTCTGTAGAAATGACAAAAAAAATTTACAAATTTTATCTTGTGCTTCTTAATGTGTGTTTTATGATCGCCACGAGGGAAAAGATACAGCCATGCTGTATTCTACTTTGGAATGTGATGTGCGTGAAAGTTGATCTTAAATATTTGTGTTTGATACCCGAAAAAAAAATTTACTGTAAGTTATTATCTGTAAAATTTCATTGTTCATGAGGAAATATGTCAAAAAGAACGAGTAGCTTAAAATGCCTATTTTAAGGTAATTACATGTCTGGAGGTAAATGTACTTTACTTAGGTTTCAAAATTATAACAACTGCAATATTTATATATAGAGTCTGAGGATCTTTCATGAGTGTAATACAGAAATTTATTTTTCAAGGTAAAATGTTTTCAACTTGTATGTCACATTTCAAATATTAAGCTATATACATCATCACTTTGAACTATGTTGGCCCTGCCACATGGTCGGGCAAGTGACCTGATGCTTTTTCATGTTTGATTGTCCGTGGGGCATGATAAATTTAACACTGGTCAGATATTTTAATCATACTTAGAGGCAGTTGCATGCCAATTTTCAGCATAATAAATTATTGATGTCTACTGTATACAAAAAAACATTGTCTCTGAGCTGAAACCTTCTGAAAAAGTGAGACATTTTGAAATAAGCTCGGCCCCATTTCCTTTTAAAGTCTCGCCCCCCCCCCCCCCCCCCCCCCCCTTTAAGGTAAAAAGCAAATGTGTTACCACTGCACCAACCAACCAAGCAACCATCCAACTATTAATCACTTTTATAATTGTAAAAGGAATAGGTTAGTGTGGTGTGTGTGTAGATTGACCACACCATACCCTGGGTTTGGAGATAGGGCTTGGAGATCAGGATTTGGTGATCCAGGGTTTGGAGATGTGGGTTTTGAGATTGGGGTTTGGAGATCAGGAGATCCTTGAAGATCACTGTTTGGATACATGGGGTTTTGAGATTTGGGTTAGGAGATTAGGGTTTTGAGATTGGGGTTTGGAGACTGGGGTTTGGAGATTGGGGTTAGGAGACTGGGGTTTGGAGACTGGGGTTTGGAGATTGGGGTTAGGAGATTAGGGTTTGGAGATTGGGGTTTGGAGATTGGGGTTAGGAGACTGGGGTTTGGAGACTGGGGTTTGGAGATTGGGGTTTGGAGATCAGGAGATCCTTGAAGATCACGGTTTGGATACATGGGGTTTTGAGATTTGGGTTAGGAGATTAGGGTTTTGAGATTGGGGTTTGGAGACTGGGGTTTGGAGATTGGGGTTAGGAGACTGGGGTTTGGAGACTGGGGTTTGGAGATTGGGGTTAGGAGATTAGGGTTTGGAGATTGGGGTTTGGAAATTGGGGTTAGGAGACTGGGGTTTGGAGACTGGGGTTTGGAGATTGGGGTTTGGAGATTAGGGTTTGGAGATCAGGGTATGGAGATCAGGGTATGGAGATCTGTGGTTTTGAGATTAGGATTTAGAGATCAGGGTTTGGATACCTAGGGTAAGGAGACCCAGGATATGGAGATCTGGGTTTGAGATCAGGGTTAGGACATTGGGGTTTGGAGATTGGGGTTTGGAGATTGGCTTTGGAGATTGGGGTTTGAAGATTGGGGTTTGGAGATTTTGGTTTGAAGATTGGGGTTTGGGGATCTAGTTTTGAATCTTATCTGGGACATTCGTCAGTTATGTGTTTTTCCCTGTTCTCTCACAGAATAAGTTACATTATGGTAAGGTAAGGCAGTACATTATACCAGGACCTTATATATGGTCTATATATAGGTGGTGGACCTTTGGTATTTCCTGTCTGTCTGCTAATATTGATGTAGTAATTATCCTGAAGAAAAGTAGAGAATTTGGCTCTATAATCCCAGATTTATAGGTCCCATGATGCCTTTAAACTGCTCCCATCCTATAACTTCATATTTGCCAGGTCTCCCGACACCAAAGTTGATACCCAAGTTTTACACCTATCATTGTCCACATCAATAGAACTCTTCCGCTATCTTATCTAATGTTCCTTATTTCATCAAGGTCAGAGTACATGTAGGTCATCAATATCTACTTGTGTACAGACATGAAACAGAATCTGGATACAGAGGCTGTATACTATATGATCTGATCATACACACTGGATACAGAGGCTGTATACTATATGATCTGATCATACACACTGGATACAGAGGCTGTATACTATATGAGATGATCTGATCATACACACTGGAAACAGAGGCTGTATACTATATGAGATGATCTGATCATACACACTGGAAACAGAGACTGTATACTATATGATCTGATCATACACACTGGATACAGAGGCTGTATACTATATGATCTGATCATACACACTGGATACAGAGGCTGTATACTATATGATCTGATCATACACACTGGATACAGAGGCTGTATACTATATGATCTGATCTAATCATACACACTGGATACAGAGGCTGTATACTATATGATCTGATCATACACACTGGATACAGAGGCCGTATACTATATGATCTGATCATACACACTGGATACAGAGGCTGTATACTATATGATCTGATCTGATCATACACACTGGATACAGAGGCTGTATACTATGATCTGATCATACACACTGGATACAGAGGCTGTATACTATATGATCTGATCATACACACTGGATACAGAGGCTGTATACTATATGATCTGATCTGATCATACACACTGGATACAGAGGCTGTATACTATATGATCTGATCATACACACTGGGTACAGAGGCTGTATACTATATCATCTGATCATACACACTGGATACAGAGACTGTATACTATATGGTCTAATCATACACACTGGATACAGAGACTGTATACTATATGATCTGATCTGATCATACACACTGGATACATCGGCAGTATACTATATGATCTGATCATACACACTTGTTACAGAGGCTGTATACTATATGATCTGATCATACACACTGGATACAGAGGCTGTATACTATATGATCTGATCATACACACTGGATACAGAGGCTGTATACTATATGATCTGATCATACACACTGGAAACAGAGGCTGTATACTATATGATCTGATCATACATACTGGATACAGAGGCTGTATACTATATGATCTGATCATACACACTGGATACAGAGGCTGTATACTATATGATCTGATCTGATCATACACACTGGATACAGAGGCTGTATACTATATGATCTGATCTGATCATACACACTGGATACAGAGGCTGTATACTATATGATCTGATCATACACTGGATACAGAAGGCTGTATACTATATGATCTGATCATACACACTGGATACAGAAGGCTGTATACTATATGATCTAATCATACACACTGGATACAGAAGGCTGTATACTATATGATCTGATCATACACTGGATACAGAAGGCTGTATACTATATGATCTGATCATACACACTGGATACAGAGGGCTGTATACTATATGATCTGATCATACACACTGGATACAGAGACTGTATACTATATGATCTGATCTGATCATACACACTGGATACAGAGACTGTATACTATATGATCTGATCATACACACTGGATACAGAGACTGTATACTATATGATCTGATCATAAACACTAGATACAGAGGCTGTATACTATATGATCTGATCATACACACTGGATACAGAGGCTGTATACTATATGATCTGATCATACACACTGGATACAGAGGCTGTATACTATATGATCTGATCATACACACTGGATACAGAGGCTGTATACTATATGATCTGATCATACACACTGGATACAGAGGCTGTATACTATATGATCTGATCATACACACTGGATACAGAGATTGTATACTATATGATCTGATCTGATCATACACACTGGTTACAGAGGCTGTATACTATATGATCTGATCATACACACTGGATACAGAGGCTGTATACTATATGATCTGATCATACACACTGGATACAGAGGCTGTATACTATACTATATGATCTGATCATACACACTGGATACAGAGGCTGTATACTATATGATCTGATCATACACACTGGATACAGAGGCTGTATACTATATGATCTGATCATACACACTGAATACAGAGGCTGTATACAATATGATCTGATCTGATCATACACACTGGATACAGAGGCTGTATACTATATGATCTGATCATACACACTGGAAACAGAGGCTGTATACTATATGATCTGATCATACACACTGAATACAGAGGCTGTATACAATATGATCTGATCTGATCATACACACTGGATACAGAGGCTGTATATACTATATGATCTGATCATACACACTGGATACAGAGGCTGTATACTATATGATCTAATCATACACACTGGATACAAAGGCTGTATACTATATGATCTGATCATACACACTGGATACAGAGACTGTATACTATATGATCTAATCATACACACTGGATACAAAGGCTGTATACTATATGATCTGATCATACACACTGGATACAGAGACTGTATACTATATGATCTGTTCATACACATTGGATACAGAGGCTGTATACTATATGATCTAATCATACACACTGGATACAAAGGCTGTATACTATATGATCTGATCATACACACTGGATACAGAGACTGTATACTATATGATCTGATCATACACACTGGATACAGAGGCTGTATACTATATGATATGATCATACACACTGGATACAGAGGCTGTATACTATATGATCTGATCATACACACTGGATACAGAGGCTGTATACTATATGATCTGATCATACACACTGGATACAGACTATATGATCTGATCATACACACTGGATACAGAGGCTGTATACTATATGATCTGATCTGATCATACACACTGGATACAGAGGCTGTATACTATATGATCTGATCATACACACTGGATACAGAGGCTGTATACTATATGATCTGATCATACACACTGGATACAGAGGTTGTATACTATATGATCTGATCATACACACTGGATACAGAGGCTGTATACTATATGATCTGATCATACACACTGGATACAGAGGCTGTATACTATATGATCTGATCTGATCATACTCACTGGATACAGAGGCTGTATACTATATGATCTGATCATACACACTGGATACAGAGACTGTATACTATATGATCTGATCATACACACTGGATACAGAGGCTGTATACTATATGATCTTATACACACTGGATACAGAGGCTGTATACTATATGATCTGATCATACACACTGGATACAGAGGTTTATACTATTTGATCTGATCATACGCAATGGATACAGAGGCTGTATACTATATTATCTGATCTGATCATACTCACTGGATACAGAGGTTGTATACTATATGATCTGATCATACACACTGGATACAGAGGCTGTATACTATATGATCTGATCATACACACTGGATACAGAGGCTGTATACTATATGATCTGATCATACACACTGGATACAGAGGCTGTATACTATATGATCTGATCATACACACTGGATACAGAGGCTGTATACTATATGATCTGATCATACACACTGGATACAGAGACTGTATACTATATGATCTGATCTGATCATACACACTGGATACAGAGGCTGTATACTATATGATGTGATCATACACATTGGATACAGAGGCTGTATACTATATGATCTGATCTGATCATACACACTGGATACAGAGACTGTATACTGTATGATCTGATCATACACACTGGATACAGAGGCTGTATACTATATGATGTGATCATACACACTGGATACAGAGGCTGTATACTATATGATCTGATCATACACACTGGATACAGAGGCTGTATACTATATGATCTGATCATACACACTGGATACAGAGGCTGTATACAATATGATCTGATCTGATCATACACACTGGATACAGAGGCTGTATACTATATGATCTGATCATACACACTGGATACAGAGGCTGTATATACTATATGATCTGATCATACACACTGGATACAGAGACTGTATACTATATGATCTGATCATACACACTGGATACAGAGGCTGTATACTATATGATCTGATCATACACACTGGATAGAGAGGCTGTATACTATATGATCTGATCTGATCATACACACTGGATACAGAGGCTGTATACTATATGAGATGATCTGATCATACACACTGGATACAGAGGCTGTATACTATATGATCTAATCATACACACTGGATACAGAGACTGTATACTATATGATCTGATCATACACACTGGATACAGAGACTGTATACTATATGAGATGATCTGATCATACATACTGGATACAGAGGCTGTATACTATATGATCTGATGTGATCATACACACTGGATACAGAGGCTGTATACTATATGATCTGATCATACACACTGGATACAGAGGCTGTATACTATATGATCTGATTGATCATACACACTGGATACAGAGGCTGTATACTATATGATGATCTGATCATACACACTGGATACAGAGGCTGTATACTATATGATCTGATCATACACACTGGATACAGAGGCTGTATACTATATGATCTGATCATACACACTGGATACAGAGGCTGTATACTATATGATCTGATCATACACACTGGATACAGAGGCTGTATACTATATGATCTGATCATACACACTGGATACAGAGGCTGTATACTATATCTGATCTGATCATACACACTGGATACAGAGGCTGTATACTATATGATCTGATCATACACACTGGATACAGAGGCTGTATACTATATGATCTGATCATACACACTGGATACAGAGACTGTATACTATATGATCTGATCATACACACTGGATACAGAGACTGTATACTATATGATCTGATCTGATCATACACACTGGATACAGAGGCTGTATACTATATGATCTGATCATACACACTGGATACAGAGGCTGTATACTATATGATCTGATCATACACACTGGATACAGAGGCTGTATACTATATGATCTGATCATACACACTGGATACAGAGGCTGTATACTATATGATCTGATCATACACACTGGAATACAGAGGCTGTATACTATATGATCTGATCATACACACTGGATACAGAGGCTGTATACTATATGATCTGATCATACACACTGGATACAGAGGCTGTATACTATATGATCTGATCTGATCATACACACTGGATACAGAGGCTGTATACTATATGATCTGATCTGATCATACACACTGGATACAGAGGCTGTATACTATATGATCTGATCATACACACTGGATACAGAGGCTGTATACTATATGATCTGATCATACACACTGGATACAGAGACTGTATACTATATGATCTGATCATACACACTGGATACAGAGGCTGTATACTATATGATCTGATCATACACACTGGATAGAGAGGCTGTATACTATATGATCTGATCTGATCATACACACTGGATACAGAGGCTGTATACTATATGAGATGATCTGATCATACACACTGGATACAGAGGCTGTATACTATATGATCTAATCATACACACTGGATACAGAGACTGTATACTATATGATCTGATCATACACACTGGATACAGAGACTGTATACTATATGAGATGATCTGATCATACATACTGGATACAGAGGCTGTATACTATATGATCTGATGTGATCATACAATCTGGATACAGAGGCTGTATACTATATGAGATGATCTGATCATACATACTGGATACAGAGGCTGTATACTATATGATCTGATGTGATCATACAATCTGGATACAAAGGGTGTATACTATATGAGATGATCTGATCATACACACTGGATACAGAGGCTGTATACTATATGATCTGATGTGATCATACAATCTGGATACAAAGGGTGTATACTATATGAGATGATCTGATCATACATACTGGATACAGAGGCTGTATACTATATGATCTGATGTGATCATACAATCTGGATACAAAGGGTGTATACTATATGAGATGATCTGATCATACACACTAGATACAGAGGCTGTATACTATATGATCTGATCATACACACTGGATACAGAGGCTGTATACTATATGAGATGATCTGATCATACACACTGGATACAGAGGCTGTATACTATATGATCTGATCATACACACTGGATACAGAGGCTGTATACTATATGATCTGATCATACACACTGGATACAGAGGCTGTATACTATATGAGATGATCTGATCATAGACACTGGCTACAGAGGCTGTATACTATATGATCTGATCATACACACTGGATACAGAGGCTGTATACTATATGATCTGATCTGATCATACACACTGGATACAGAGGCTGTATACTATATGATCTGATCATACACACTGGCTACAGAGGCTGTATACTATATGATCTGATCATACACACTGGATACAGAGGCTGTATACTATATGATCTGATCATACACACTGGATACAGAGACTGTATACTATATGATCTGATCATACACACTGGATACAGAGGCTGTATACTATATGAGATGATCTGATCATACACACTGGCTACAGAGGCTGTATACTATATGATCTGATCATACACACTGGCTACAGAGGCTGTATACTATATGATCTGATCATACACACTGGATACAGAGGCTGTATACTATATGATCTGATCATACACACTGGATACAGAGGCTGTATACTATATGATCTGATCTAATCATACACACTGGATACATAGGCTGTATATACTATATGATCTGATCTAATCATACACACTGGATACAGAGACTGTATACTATATGAGATGATCATAAACACTGGATACAGAGTTTGTATACCAGACCCTGTACATCAAGTGATCTGATTGTACACAATTGATACAGAGGCTGTATATTTAGATGATCAGATTATCGATCTGGTTCGTCTTGGGACTAATGTAACATGTGTACATCTTGATTACAGAAATTCTGTATTTATTTCTAATGTTACCTTTTTATTTTCCCCATGACTAGCTTAGAAATTCCATTGTTGTTTATTATATTACATTCATTGTGTTACGAAATGATTTCATTTTAAAACCTGATGTTTGTGACATTTAGTTTGAAATTGAATTTGATTGACCCAGATTTTGATTATCAGTTACAAACCATACAGGCAGACTAAAACTGGGTCCTAGTTGTATTTTATGAAGAAATAATTATGTCCCTACAGGATATTATGTATCGATAATACAGATGTTATCTTGGTGTCCAGCTTCTGTAGGCCATTTCAGACTTGAAATCTCAGATAAAGGCATTTCTAAAGCAAGTTCTAGCTCAGGAATTGATGTGTTGAATCTCAAAAATCTTACCCCTGTGAATGAGATTTCTCTTTTATGCAGTAGAATTACTTGAGCTCCCCAAGTTTTTAATAGTGGACACTATGTATGACAACAATATCATAGGTGCATGAGTCCTGAGATCGAATCTTAATGCTGAGTGTCATTGACATTTTCCACTCGGGGAGTCATCAGACCCACTGTGTTGTACTTGCTCTCCTAGTATTTTACCTGAATTTTATCATATGTACGATAGGTTTGTCAGGATTTCAACAATTCCTACCCTGATAGACATTGTGCCAACTATCCCCCCACCCCCACCACCACTGTAGTAATCCTAATTGGTAATTACTTAAAAAATCTTTATCACATCAAAACAAAAACTCATGTCCAATAAAATGGAAACATTAACATAGACTTATAGACTTGCTCAAGTTTCAGACTTACTGCCTATAATGGTAAACATGTAGTCCCAACACCTTGTATTAAAAAAACCAGCGTTAATTGAAATGGATTGGATATTTGATCCCCATGAAAATGAGAAAGTAAGATAAAAAAAAAATTTTGAATTTTAATTTTTGCATTGATTCCTTTGCATTTAAACAGATATTTTAATATGAGCACAGCAGGTCAATACACATTCCTCAGAAATAATTTTGTAATATGATCTCCCCGTCTTGTCTTACCGGACCAAATGTTATGATAATAACTTTATTATCGAATTTCTTCAATTACAACAAACACTGTGCAAAATCTGCCATTCACACAAGTTTAATTTTGGGAAGTAAGAAGTTCTTTGGCCAGGAATCCTTTAATGGGATTGTTACGTAACTATAATTGGCCCTATCACACTGTGTAGTAATTAGGCAGATTATACCAATATTTAGCCTCTACTATTTGGTTTGGGAGTTAGGGCGAGCCATCCATCGCTCTTGTGAAAAAAATTATGATTGATATCAATTTTGTGTTAACACCAGACAGAACTGGTGATGTACCATGAGAGACAGGAAATTACATTCTAGATACATTTGTAAGGAATGAAAAACTGAGTTTCCATTGTCATAAATTCCAGACAGTTTTGGACCTTGAAAAAAAGACAATAGTGGAGACGAGAGATTGAGTGAATGTATCAGACAGCTCCATGATTAAGTAATATAGAGAGCCTCAACCTATCTGGACTAGAAATACGATCCTCATTATAAAAGTCTGTCCTAAATGTTAAAATCTGTAGCTCTCAATGTTAATGTGTGTAGTCGCCAATGTTAATGTGTGTAGTCCCCAATGTTAATGTGTGTAGTCGCCAATGTTAATGTGTGTAGTCGCCAATGTTAATGTGTGTGGTCCTCAATGTTAATGTGTGTAGTCCCCAATGTTGATGTGTGTAGTCCCCAATGTTAATGTGTGTAGTCCCGAATGTTAATGTGTGTAGTCCCGAATGTTAATGTGTGTAGTCCCCAATGTTAATGTGTGTAGTCCCGAATGTTAATGTGTGTAGTCGCCAATGTTAATGTGTGTAGTCGCCAATGTTAATGTGTGTAGTCCCCAATGTTAATGTGTGTAGTCCCCAATGTTAATGTGTGTAGTCCCCAATGTTAATGTGTGTAGTCCCCAATGTTAATGTGTGTAGTCCCCAATGTTAATTTGTGTAGTCGCCAATGTTAATGTGTGTAGTCCTCAATGTTAATGTGTGTAGTCCTCAATGTTAATGTGTGTAGTCCCCAATGTTAATGTGTGTAGTCCCCAATGTTAGTTTGTGTAGTCCCCAATGTTTATGTCTGTAGTCCTCAATGTTAATGTGTGTAGTCCCCAATGTTAATGTGTGTAGTCCTCAATGTTAAAGACTGTAGTCCCCAATGTTAATGTGTGTAGTCCTCAATGTTAATAGTGTGTAGTCCCCAATGTTAATGTGTGTAGTCCCCAATGTTAATGTGTGTAGTCCCCAATGTTAATGTGTGTAGTCCCCAATGTTAATGTGTGTAGTCCCCAATGTTAATGTGTGTAGTCCCCAATGTTAATGTGTGTAGTCCCCAATGTTAATGTGTGTAGTCCCTCAATGTTAATGTGTGTAGTCCCCAATGTTAATGTGTGTAGTCCCCAATGTTAATGTGTGTAGTCCTCAATGTTAATGTGTGTAGTCCCCAATGTTAATGTGTGTAGTCCTCAATGTTAATGTGTGTAGTCCCCAATGTTAATGTGTGTAGTCCCCAATGTTAATGTGTGTAGTCCTCAATGTTAATGTGTGTAGTCCTCAATGTTAATGTGTGTAGTCCCCAATGTTAATGTGTGTAGTCCTCAATGTTAATGTGTGTAGTCCCCAATGTTAATGTGTGTAGTCCTCAATGTTAATGTGTGTAGTCCTCAAAGTTAATGTGTGTAGTCCCCAATGTTAATGTGTGTAGTCCCCAATGTTAATGTGTGTAGTCCCCAATGTTAATGTGTGTAGTCCTCAATGTTAATGTGTGTAGTCCTCAATGTTAATGTGCAGTCCCCAATGTTAATGTGTGTAGTCCCCAATGTTAATGTGTGTAGTCCCCAATGTTAATGTGTGTAGTCCCCAATGTTAATGTGTGTAGTCCCCAATGTTAATGTGTGTAGTCCCCAATGTTAAAGTCTGTAGTCCTCAATGTTAATGTGTGTAGTCCCCAATGTTAATGTGTGTAGTCCTCAATGTTAATGTGTGTAGTCCCCAATGTTTATGTCTGTAGTCCCCAATGTTAATATCTGTAGTCCTCAATGTTAATGTGTGTAGTCCCCAATGTTAATGTGTGTAGTCCCCAGTGTTAATGTGTGTAGTCCTCAATGTTAATGTGTGTAGTCCTCAATGTTAATGTGTGTAGTCCCCAATGTTAATGTGTGTAGTCCCCAATGTTAAAGTCTGTAGTCCTCAATGTTAATGTGTGTAGTCCCCAATGTTAATGTGTGTAGTCCCCAGTGTTAATGTGTGTAGTCCCCAGTGTTAATGTGTGTAGTCCTCAATGTTAATGTGTGTAGTCCTCAATGTTAATGTGTGTAGTCCCCATGTTAATGTGTGTAGTCCTCAATGTTAATGTGTGTAGTCCCCAATGTTAATGTGTGTAGTCCCCAATGTTAATGTGTGTAGTCCCCAATGTTAATGTGTGTAGTCCCCAATGTTAATGTGTGTAGTCCCCAATGTTAATGTGTGTAGTCCCCAATGTTAATGTGTGTAGTCCCCAATGTTAATGTGTGTAGTCCTCAATGTTAATGTGTGTAGTCCTCAATGTTAATGTGTGTAGTCCTCAATGTTAATGTGTGTAGTCCCCAATGTTAATGTGTGTAGTCCCCAATGTTAATGTGTGTAGTCCCCAATGTTAATGTGTGTAGTCCCCAATGTTAATGTGTGTAGTCCCCAATGTTAATGTGTGTAGTCCCCAATGTTAATGTGTGTAGTCCCCAATGTTAATGTGTGTAGTCCTCAATGTTAATGTGTGTAGTCCCCAATGTTAATGTGTGTAGTCCCCAATGTTAATGTGTGTAGTCCTCAATGTTAATGTGTGTAGTCCCCAATGTTAATGTGTGTAGTCCCCAATGTTAATGTGTGTAGTCCCCAATGTTAATGTGTGTAGTCCCCAATGTTAGTGTGTGTAGTCCCCAATGTTATTGTGTGTAGTCCCCAATGTTAATGTGTGTAGTCCCCAATGTTAATGTGTGTAGTCCCCAATGTTAATGTGTGTAGTCCCCAATGTTAATGTGTGTAGTCCCCAATGTTAATGTGTGTAGTCCCCAATGTTAATGTGTGTAGTCCCCAATGTTAATGTGTGTAGTCCCCAATGTTAATGTGTGTAGTCCCCAATGTTAATGTGTGTAGTCCCCAATGTTAATGTGTGTAGTCCCCAATGTTAATGTGTGTAGTCCCCAATGTTAATGTGTGTAGTCCCCAATGTTAATGTGTGTAGTCCCCAATGTTAATGTGTGTAGTCCTCAATGTTAATGTGTGTAGTCCTCAATGTTAATGTGTGTAGTCCCCAATGTTAATGTGTGTAGTCCCCAATGTTAATGTGTGTAGTCCCCAATGTTAATGTGTGTAGTCCCCAATGTTAATGTGTGTAGTCCCCAATGTTAATGTGTGTAGTCCCTCAATGTTAATGTGTGTAGTCCCCAATGTTAATGTGTGTAGTCCCCAATGTTAATGTGTGTAGTCCTCAATGTTAATGTGTGTAGTCCCCAATGTTAATGTGTGTAGTCCCCAATGTTAATGTGTGTAGTCCCCAATGTTAATGTGTGTAGTCCCCAATGTTAATGTGTGTAGTCCCCAATGTTAATGTGTGTAGTCCCCAATGTTAATGTGTGTAGTCCCCAATGTTAATGTGTGTAGTCCTCAATGTTAATGTGTGTAGTCCCCAATGTTAATGTGTGTAGTCCCCAATGTTAATGTGTGTAGTCCCCAATGTTAATGTGTGTAGTCCCCAATGTTAATGTGTGTAGTCCCCAATGTTAATGTGTGTAGTCCCCAATGTTAATGTGTGTAGTCCCCAATGTTAATGTGTGTAGTCCCTCAATGTTAATGTGTGTAGTCCTCAATGTTAATGTGTGTAGTCCCCAATGTTAATGTGTGTAGTCCTCAATGTTAATGTGTGTAGTCCCCAATGTTAATGTGTGTAGTCCCCAATGTTAATGTGTGTAGTCCCCAATGTTAATGTGTGTAGTCCTCAATGTTAATGTGTGTAGTCCCCAATGTTAATGTGTGTAGTCCCCAATGTTAATGTGTGTAGTCCCCAATGTTAATGTGTGTAGTCCCCAATGTTAATGTGTGTAGTCCCCAATGTTAATGTGTGTAGTCCTCAATGTTAATGTGTGTAGTCCCCAATGTTAATGTGTGTAGTCCCCAATGTTAATGTGTGTAGTCCCCAATGTTAATGTGTGTAGTCCCCAATGTTAATGTGTGTAGTCCCCAATGTTAATGTGTGTAGTCCCCAATGTTAATGTGTGTAGTCCCCAATGTTAATGTGTGTAGTCCCCAATGTTAATGTGTGTAGTCCCCAATGTTAATGTGTGTAGTCCCCAATGTTAATGTGTGTAGTCCCCAATGTTAATGTGTGTAGTCCCCAATGTTAATGTGTGTAGTCCCCAATGTTAATGTGTGTAGTCCCCAATGTTAATGTGTGTAGTCCCCAATGTTAATGTGTGTAGTCCTCAATGTTAATGTGTGTAGTCCTCAATGTTAATGTGTGTAGTCCCCAATGTTAATGTGTGTAGTCCCCAATGTTAATGTGTGTAGTCCCCAATGTTAATGTGTGTAGTCCCCAATGTTAATGTGTGTAGTCCCCAATGTTAATGTGTGTAGTCCCCAATGTTAATGTGTGTAGTCCCCAATGTTAATGTGTGTAGTCCCCAATGTTAATGTGTGTAGTCCCCAATGTTAATGTGTGTAGTCCCCAATGTTAATGTGTGTAGTCCCCAATGTTAATGTGTGTAGTCCCCAATGTTAATGTGTGTAGTCCCCAATGTTAATGTGTGTAGTCCCCAATGTTAATGTGTGTAGTCCCCAATGTTAATGTGTGTAGTCCCCAATGTTAATGTGTGTAGTCCTCAATGTTAATGTGTGTAGTCCCCAATGTTAATGTGTGTAGTCCCCAATGTTAATGTGTGTAGTCCCCAATGTTAATGTGTGTAGTCCCCAATGTTAATGTGTGTAGTCCCCAATGTTAATGTGTGTAGTCCCCAATGTTAATGTGTGTAGTCCCCAATGTTAATGTGTGTAGTCCCCAATGTTAATGTGTGTAGTCCCCAATGTTAATGTGTGTAGTCCCCAATGTTAATGTGTGTAGTCCCCAATGTTAATGTGTGTAGTCCCCAATGTTAATGTGTGTAGTCCCCAATGTTAATGTGTGTAGTCCCAATGTTAATGTGTGTAGTCCCCAATGTTAATGTGTGTAGTCCCCAATGTTAATGTGTGTAGTCCCCAATGTTAATGTGTGTAGTCCCCAATGTTAATGTGTGTAGTCCCCAATGTTAATGTGTGTAGTCCTCAATGTTAATGTGTGTAGTCCCCAATGTTAATGTGTGTAGTCCTCAATGTTAATGTGTGTAGTCCCCAATGTTAATGTGTGTAGTCCTCAATGTTAATGTGTGTAGTCCCCAATGTTAATGTGTGTAGTCCTCAATGTTAATGTGTGTAGTCCCCAATGTTAATGTGTGTAGTCCTCAATGTTAATGTGTGTAGTCCCCAATGTTAATGTGTGTAGTCCCCAATGTTAATGTGTGTAGTCCCCAATGTTAATGTGTGTAGTCCCCAATGTTAATGTGTGTAGTCCTCAATGTTAATGTGTGTAGTCCCCAATGTTAATGTGTGTAGTCCTCAATGTTAATGTGTGTAGTCCCCAATGTTAATGTGTGTAGTCCTCAATGTTAATGTGTGTAGTCCCCAATGTTAATGTGTGTAGTCCCCAATGTTAATGTGTGTAGTCCCTCAATGTTAATGTGTGTAGTCCTCAATGTTAATGTGTGTAGTCCCCAATGTTAATGTGTGTAGTCCCCAATGTTAATGTGTGTAGTCCCCAATGTTAATGTGTGTAGTCCCCAATGTTAATGTGTGTAGTCCCAATGTTAATGTGTGTAGTCCTCAATGTTAATGTGTGTAGTCCCCAATGTTAATGTGTGTAGTCCTCAATGTTAATGTGTGTAGTCCCCAATGTTAATGTGTGTAGTCCCCAATGTTAATGTGTGTAGTCCCCAATGTTAATGTGTGTAGTCCCCAATGTTAATGTGTGTAGTCCCCAATGTTAATGTGTGTAGTCCCCAATGTTAATGTGTGTAGTCCCCAATGTTAATGTGTGTAGTCCCCAATGTTAATGTGTGTAGTCCCCAATGTTAATGTGTGTAGTCCCCAATGTTAATGTGTGTAGTCCCCAATGTTAATGTGTGTAGTCCCCAATGTTAATGTGTGTAGTCCCCAATGTTAATGTGTGTAGTCCCCAATGTTAATGTGTGTAGTCCCCAATGTTAATGTGTGTAGTCCCCAATGTTAATGTGTGTAGTCCCCAATGTTAATGTGTGTAGTCCCCAATGTTAATGTGTGTAGTCCCCAATGTTAATGTGTGTAGTCCCCAATGTTAATGTGTGTAGTCCCCAATGTTAATGTGTGTAGTCCCCAATGTTAATGTGTGTAGTCCCCAATGTTAATGTGTGTAGTCCCCAATGTTAATGTGTGTAGTCCCCAATGTTAATGTGTGTAGTCCCCAATGTTAATGTGTGTAGTCCTCAATGTTAATGTGTGTAGTCCCCAATGTTAATGTGTGTAGTCCCAATGTTAATGTGTGTAGTCCCCAATGTTAATGTGTGTAGTCCCCAATGTTAATGTGTGTAGTCCTCAATGTTAATGTGTGTAGTCCCCAATGTTAATGTGTGTAGTCCCAATGTTAATGTGTGTAGTCCTCAATGTTAATGTGTGTAGTCCCCAATGTTAATGTGTGTAGTCCCCAATGTTAATGTGTGTAGTCCCCAATGTTAATGTGTGTAGTCCTCAATGTTAATGTGTGTAGTCCCCAATGTTAATGTGTGTAGTCCCCAATGTTAATGTGTGTAGTCCCCAATGTTAATGTGTGTAGTCCTCAATGTTAATGTGTGTAGTCCCCAATGTTAATGTGTGTAGTCCCCAATGTTAATGTGTGTAGTCCCAATGTTAATGTGTGTAGTCCCCAATGTTAATGTGTGTAGTCCCAATGTTAATGTGTGTAGTCCCCAATGTTAATGTGTGTAGTCCCCAATGTTAATGTGTGTAGTCCCCAATGTTAATGTGTGTAGTCCCAATGTTAATGTGTGTAGTCCCTCAATGTTAATGTGTGTAGTCCCCAATGTTAATGTGTGTAGTCCTCAATGTTAATGTGTGTAGTCCTCAATGTTAATGTGTGTAGTCCTCAATGTTAATGTGTGTAGTCCCCAATGTTAATGTGTGTAGTCCCCAATGTTAATGTGTGTAGTCCCCAATGTTAATGTGTGTAGTCCCCAATGTTAATGTGTGTAGTCCCCAATGTTAATGTGTGTAGTCCCCAATGTTAATGTGTGTAGTCCCCAATGTTAATGTGTGTAGTCCCCAATGTTAATGTGTGTAGTCCTCAATGTTAATGTGTGTAGTCCCCAATGTTAATGTGTGTAGTCCTCAATGTTAATGTGTGTAGTCCCCAATGTTAATGTGTGTAGTCCTCAATGTTAATGTGTGTAGTCCCCAATGTTAATGTGTGTAGTCCCTCAATGTTAATGTGTGTAGTCCCCAATGTTAATGTGTGTAGTCCTCAATGTTAATGTGTGTAGTCCCCAATGTTAATGTGTGTAGTCCCCAATGTTAATGTGTGTAGTCCTCAATGTTAATGTGTGTAGTCCCCAATGTTAATGTGTGTAGTCCCCAATGTTAATGTGTGTAGTCCTCAATGTTAATGTGTGTAGTCCTCAATGTTAATGTGTGTAGTCCTCAATGTTAATGTGTGTAGTCCCCAATGTTAATGTGTGTAGTCCCCAATGTTAATAAGTGTAGTCCTCAATGTTAATGTGTGTAGTCCCCAATGTTAATGTGTGTAGTCCCCAATGTTAATGTGTGTAGTCCCCAATGTTAATGTGTGTAGTCCACAATGTTAATGTCTATAGTCCCCAATGTTAATGTGTGTAGTCCCCAATGTTAATGTGTGTAGTCGCCAATGTTAATGTGTGTAGTCCCCAATGTTAATGTGTGTAGTCCCCAATGTTAATGTGTGTAGTCCTCAATGTTAATGTGTGTAGTCCCCAATGTTAATGTGTGTAGTCCTCAATATTAATGTGTGTAGTCCCCAATGTTAATGTCTATAGTCCCCAATGTTAATGTGTGTAGTCCCCAATGTTAATGTCTATAGTCCCCAATGTTAATGTGTGTAGTCCCCAATGTTAATGTGTGTAGTCGCCAATGTTAATGTGTGTAGTCCTCAATGTTAATGTCTATAGTCGCCAATGTTAATGTGTGTAGTCCTCAATGTTAATGTGTGTAGTCCTCAATGTTAATGTGTGTAGTCCTCAATGTTAATGTGTGTAGTCCTCAATGTTAATGTGTGTAGTCCTCAATGTTAATGTGTGTAGTCCCCAATGTTAATGTGTGTAGTCCCCAATGTTAATGTGTGTAGTCCCCAATGTTAATGTGTGTAGTCCCCAATGTTAATGTGTGTAGTCCCCAATGTTAATGTGTGTAGTCCCCAATGTTAATGTGTGTAGTCCCCAATGTTAATGTGTGTAGTCCCCAATGTTAATGTGTGTAGTCCCCAATGTTAATGTGTGTAGTCCTCAATGTTAATGTGTGTAGTCCCCAATGTTAATGTGTGTAGTCCCCAATGTTAATGTGTGTAGTCCCCAATGTTAATGTGTGTAGTCCCCAATGTTAATGTGTGTAGTCCCCAATGTTAATGTGTGTAGTCCCCAATGTTAATGTGTGTAGTCCCCAATGTTAATGTGTGTAGTCCCCAATGTTAATGTGTGTAGTCCCCAATGTTAATGTGTGTAGTCCCCAATGTTAATGTGTGTAGTCCTCAATGTTAATGTGTGTAGTCCTCAATGTTAATGTGTGTAGTCCCCAATGTTAATGTGTGTAGTCCTCAATGTTAATGTGTGTAGTCCTCAATGTTAATGTGTGTAGTCCTCAATGTTAATAAGTGTAATTAATGTTAATGTGTGTAGTCCCCAGTGTTAATGTGTGTAGTCCCTAATGTTAATGTGTGTAGTCCCCAGTGTTAATGTGTGTAGTCCCCAGTGTTAATGTGTGTAGTCCCTAATGTTAATGTGTGTAGTCCCCAATGTTAATGTGTGTAGTCCCCAATGTTAATGTGTGTAGTCCTCAATGTTAATGTGTGTAGTCCCCAGTGTTAATGTGTGTAGTCCTCAATGTTAATGTGTGTAATCCTCAATGTTAATGTGTGTAGTCCACAATGTTAATGTGTGTAGTCCCCAATGTTAATGTGTGTAGTCCCCAATGTTAATGTGTGTAGTCCCCAATGTTAATGTGTGTAGTCCCCAATGTTAATGTGTGTAGTCCCCAATGTTAATGTGTGTAGTCCCCAATGTTAATGTGTGTAGTCCCCAATGTTAATGTGTGTAGTCCTCAATGTTAATGTGTGTAGTCCTCAATGTTAATGTGTGTAGTCCCCAATGTTAATGTGTGTAGTCCCCAATGTTAATGTGTGTAGTCCCCAGTGTTAATGTGTGTAGTCCCCAATGTTAATGTGTGTAGTCCCCAATGTTAATGTGTGTAGTCCTCAATGTTAATGTGTGTAGTCCCCAATGTTAATGTGTGTAGTCCCCAATGTTAATGTGTGTAGTCCCCAATGTTAATGTGTGTAGTCCCCATGTTAATGTGTGTAGTCCCCAATGTTAATGTGTGTAGTCCCCAATGTTAATGTGTGTAGTCCCCAATGTTAATGTCTGTTGTCCCCAATGTTAATATGTGTAGTCCTCAATGTTATGTCTATTGTCCCCAATGTTTAAAGCTGGAATAAAATGGGTTTGGATAAAAATAACGCCCCAAGGAATTTGCATGACAAAAATTGAAAAAATTAGAACGCAATAATATTATTGTTCATTAAGTAATTTCTTCATAAGTTGGTGATATCTGGAAATGGTGAAATCTGGAATTGGTGATATCTGGGAATGGTGAAATCTGGAATTGGTGATATCTTGAAATGATGATATCTGGAAATGGTGATATCTGGAAATGATGAAATCTGGAATTGATTAAAAAAGATATAGAGATGATGCATAACCTCTGAATGAATTCTTTGTATGATTAAGCAACATGGATATTTCCATATATATCTGGCTGAAAAACATGGCAGTGTTTTATTACTATGTTAGGAAAACAATTTTTTTTCTGTTTTGATCAGAAGATTTGAGCTGAACACAGCTAGTTTCTACATCTGTACTGGTGTTGCTGTATAGAGGTCGGTGATGATCATTATATTCACAGCACAGCAACCATTTCCTGTCACTGAACATTTCCTAATTTTGTTTTGATAAAAAGGAGTTTCTAAATGCTTCTTAATTAATTTTGGATATGCCTTGATGAAAATTTCTATTTAAAGCTTGAGCACATTGATTTTAGGGCCAGAAATTATCTTAAGTGATCTGTATTGTGATAATAGTGGTCCTAAGGTGTTTATCAACAGAACGAGATTTCCTTGTAAACAGGACAAAATATTGAATTAACCTCTGATGCCCTATAAGAAGCTAATTAGAGAAAAAAATATAAACCTGACAATTCGAACGTTTTAAAATACATTTCAAGCAGTGAATATATAGTACAAAGAAATTAAAGGCGATCATGTTTCCTCTTGACTGCTTCATTTTAAACATTGATTAAATTATTAAAATATTTCCTTAAAGACATAAAAGATGGCGAACCATCCTGGTAGACCTGTGAGCAGGTTGAAAGTGCAGTTGCTTGAATTACTTAAAAGAAAAACTTCTCCTCTCATACTGCTGGATACGTTTTAACTAAATGTTATGAATGTTGGTTTAATTATAGCATCTTAATTATCTCATGAGTACAAAACTGCTATAAATAGATGTTTTAATTTTCCTGTGTGTTTTTAAACTACTTTTGAACAAAATGTATAATTCCCACTTTGAATGCATCCAGGTAGCATGACTTAGGTTCCTGTTGGTATAAATGAAACTGTGTGTGGTCCAATCCTTATCGAGGTAAATCTATACCTGGGATCCAGTATACATAGGCATTCATTGCATATCAACCTTATAATGCAAGTTAACATTTCATTTGATTTCATTACATTTTTTGTCTCTTTTTAAATCAGAGGAGATTTATTTTTGAAAATGGAGAAGTTATCATTTTTTGTTTGGCCTACATTAGAATTGACTGATGAACCAGAAAATAACCTAGCTTCCCTTTTCTCTAAACCTTTTGAAATGACAAATATTAATAAGAAAAAAAAAAAAAAAACCCAAGCCAGCCAATCTTCAGAGAGGAAGAGTACTAAAGGAACCCTGGTTATGTAACGGAACCAAAAATAAATGAGACGGCCACAAGGAGAGTTTATCTGTTATAAGGACACCTCAAGGTCAAGAGAGTTTATCTGTTATAGGGACATCTCAAGGTCAAGAGAGTTTATCTGTTATAGGGACACCTCAAGGTCAAGAGAGTTTATCTGTTAGGTATCTCAGAAAATTTAAAGTCATACCTTAAGTGGAACAGCCAACTGATCTGTCATGTCTGTGTTGACTTTGATAATAATATTGATAACAGAGTTTTAGAATGTTTCCTACCTCCAGTATGAGGTGCTGTCTGTGACCACGTAGGTAACCTGTGTAATAACCATGTATATCAGGATTGGCTGTATATTTATGAATTAATATTCTAAATAACATGTAAATGTCAGATCAGTGAAAAGTTTGCCTTTTTTTTTTTCAGACGGTGGACAAAAGTAAGAAGGTGCTGTTGGTCATCTCACTGTCAGGGATCAAAGTGTGCAGCAGCAATGGGGAGGTAACTCTGTCATACAATACTGTACTACTTATATGTAATATAGTTGTTTGGTTTTGTTCCTACCAACAGCTATGGTTATTTAAGGATGGCCTCACCTGTGTGTGTTAGATGCATGTGTGAAGTGTATATTCGTGAGTTTGCAATTCTCATTGTGATAGTGCGGAACTGATGCCAACTTTATAGTGCTACCTCACTGAAGCATACTGCTGAAGACACTCAGCAGGACACCTCACCTCACTTGATACTGTCAACAGACAAACCAGTTGTCCCACTCCTGAAATGCTGAGCATTAAGCAAGAGAAATGCATTGCATCCTTATGTTGTAGTACCTCATAGCAAAATCAGACTAAAATATTAGCAGATACCTCATAGCCGAATTAGACTTAATTTTAACACATATCTCCTTGCCGAATTAGACTGAAATTTTAGCACCTCATTTCTGAATTAGACTGAAATTATAACACCTCATAGCTGAATTAGACTGAAATTTTAGCACATACCTCCTTGCCGAATTAGACTGAAATTTTAGCACCTCACAGCCAAATTAGACTGAAATTTCAACACCTCACAGCCAAATTAGACTGAAATTTTAGCACCTCATAGCTGAATTAGACTGAAATTTTAACACCTCACAGCCAAATTAGACTGAAATTTTAGCACCTCATTGCTGAATTAGACTGAAATTTTAACACTTCACAGCCAAATTAGACTGAAATTTTAGCACCTCATTGCTGAATTAGACTGAAATTTTAACACCTCACAGCCAAATTAGACTGAAATTTTAGCACCTCGCAGCCAAAGACTGAAATTTTAGCACCTCATAGCCAAATTAGACTGAAATTTTAGCTCATACCTCCTTGCCAAATTAGACTGAAATTTTAACACCTCACAGCCGAATTAGACTGAAATTTTAGCCCCTCATTGCTGAATTAGACTGAAATTTTAACACCTCACAGTCAAATTAGACTGAAATTTTAGCACCTCACAGCCAAAGACTGAAATTTTAGCACCTCATTGTTGAATTAGACTGAAATTTTAACACCTCACAGCCAAATTAGACTGAAATTTTAGCACCTCATAGCCAAATTAGACTTAATTTGGACCAGACTAGTGCCATAATGAATTAATACTTCGGCGATGCTTGCCAAAGAGCAGAATGCTTTAAGTGCTAAAATTGCTTAAGTATCATAACCACTAAAAAATGTACATTTACAGTATATTACTGACCGGGGATTTCATGCTGTGACAATCATCCTTATTGCTGGAACCACCAAACTTTGTACATGGACAGGCAGAATCCTTATTGCTCATCATCAGATCTGTTATTTTTGTGGATTTAACTTGAAATCAAAATCCTCGTGTATTCAAAAATAATTCTGCAATATGCAATTGTATACTACATCTTTGGCCTTGACCTTGTGATTATTAGTGAGAAATGTTGTGTATCTCCTATATTGACTACTAGACCATTATACATGACAATTTAATGATGATTTGGATGAGATTACAACAGCTTCAGCTGCTGGGCCGTGAAATTTAAGCAATATGTTCATCTCACTGTACAGCTGTTCACATGAATTGTTATGTAATAGTGGAAATCTACAGTCTGAAAAGATATAGCCTATCATTACAAAAAACCCAAACACATGTAGATATACCGGTATCATGGACAGATGTTGGACAATGTGATCTATCACTCCATTAATTGGTGAAGCAATTTCACTTTCTATAAAATACCCACACTGCATGTCTTATTACGTAACCGTAAATTCCACGATTAGTCTTCGTAAAAACTAGTTTTTAATGACATTTATAGACAATATATTAGACAATATATTTGTTTTAAAAGCATTAACATGTCATTTTTAAGATGTTACCACTGCAATGGTAGCCAGATGTATCTGTGAAATATGTGACTTTACATGCGAGCTCCTTTGTGGTGGTTCATGGTGTTATGAATACATAGGATCGTGTTGGAGCATTAATTACATACATCATCTGAACAAGCTGTACAAGTTAGTAACATGGAGGCCTCTGGGGATAATTAATGATACTAATGACTGGTCCAGGTGTGGAATACAGCTTACAAAAATAATTCAGGACAGAAAAAAATAATATGATAGTTACCGAGATTTCTGTTGGACCATATCATAATAAACAGGATATTTTTACTTTGTATAGAAAATATTTGGTACATGGAAAAAATATTATAATTAGTGGAATATTGTAATATTCAATATTATATGTTAAGTGGGATCTGCTGTATATAACAGCAGAGCAAGTGTATATTAAATAGCTGCCAATTCATACTCAAGAGTACAAATGCATGTATGTAGTTGATGGCAGATGTTAATTGGCATCAGAACTGTGCAGGCTCTTTTTATTTGACTTATTTACATTTAAACATATATTATTTCAACAATTAACTGTTTAGTATGTCACTCAGTATAGTTAATTGATATGTATATGTTTAGCCTATTATTAACAAATAATCATTACTTCCTCTGAGCTTTATTATGGCATTCATGTGCACATGAATGCCACTGATAGATGTGATTGGGAGAAGAGTTCTGATAAGTGATTCCAGAAACAAAATCTATATTTTTTGCAGCAATGACATGTCAGTGACAGACTTGTAGGTAGTTTGTGTTTGAAATATTATACATAAAGATGACCTTTGTGGTGACCTTTATATGTGAAATAGGAGCCAGCAGGCTGACCTTAGTGACCTACACTGACCACAAATAATACCCCTTGACCAGTGTGTTTACACTGAGGAAATCTATATTATTTGTCCTTTCTAACATGTCTGTCCAGTGTGACAGAAGCTGAGCCAGATCAGATGTCCCACAAACCACAAACATATATCTCCTTGTCCAGCCATCCTGTCTTCCTGGTTCAGTCTGATCAACATTTAGGTATTAGGATATATTTAGGTTGACAGAATAAATTGGTGTGACAAATCACCTATCATGGTAATTGACCCCATATGTCTGCTATCAACAGTGATTGTTTGTCTGGGACGGGATATGGAATACATGCATCACATCTATTTTCTTCCATGTTAAGATATAAAGACTGTTTCCCAGTCCAGATTTTGTGTTATGGCAAGTAGAGTGACATCTCAAAGTATGAACAGATAGCTGGGCAAATGATCATTTTGATCATGGTTATATATTGAGTTAATCAGTCAGTGTTAAGGATAACTTAGCTAATGCTAAATTTCTTCGGTCAACATTCGTTACCAAAGGTAGTGTAATTACAGACCAGGAAAGCTGGAGACAGGTACTCATATTAAGTTATCTCACTATGGGGGGACAACTCAGTCCAGTTTCTGCCTTAGTCCAACAAACTGATAAAATTAGTAGCAACTTCCACAGGGCATAAGCTCAATGAAAGTATCAAAATTTTCTCTGATATTTTAAGTGTATGATAGATTTAGCGTTTGATATATACAAGAGTTCTTTGTTAAATGAAATATTTTGTGCCAATACTGCTCACTGTGTTAAGAGCGATTATGATGGGCACAGGTTCAGGGGATAGATTTACACATGGACCATTAAATTCAATTAAACCCATTGTAAAATTTTGTTTGTGGTGGGACAGGATGGTGCACACTCATGGCATGGGCTAGTCATAGGAGAATGCACAGGCACAATACATAATGACTTTGTCCATTAGAGGCCACACTGGACAATAACATCAATTGATTAAATCAGTAAAGTAGCCTTTATATTTCTATAGGGTAAAAAATGATAATCTGATAATAGGGCGTGAGGGTTATCAGGCAGTCAGCACTTGTTAGTGATCTGTGATAAACATTTTTGTTGACATCTGCACATAGCATCTTGGTCAAGTAAAAGCTTGGTTAGCTTATTGAGGTCAAGTAAAAGCTTTGTTAGCTTATTGAGGTCAAGTAAAAACTTGGTTAGCTTATCATCTATGTCAAGTAAAAGCTTAAATAATGTAAGAAGAAGGAGTAATGAAAAATACCCTGCCTGCACTGAGGTTTAATCAAAGTGTACATCCTACCACAAGGCTGAAGGCAAAATCCCAAATCCTTCCTTTATATATAGTCTTTGCCCCCAAAGAAGACCATAACCCATGGCCAAGTTCTTTTTAATTCAAAAAGCTAGCTATAGGCCTCTTTATTTCCGATAGAATATATACTTGTAGTGGTCATGATCGAATGGCATCAAATATAACCTGGCCATGCTGGGGTTCAAACCAGCAACCTTTCACTCTCTTCATCCTACAATAATAGGATGGAGTAATGAAAAATAACCTGTCCATGCTGGGGTTCAAACCTGTTTTTGAGCAACTCCTCACTCTCTTCATCCTACGAGGGAGGAATTTCCCACTAATAATTATAAAACCTGAGCTTAAGTAAGGTGACCTAAACTTATACAAAGCTTTGATCTCATATACACGAGACCTTTATGTGAAGTTGATTAATTGAGAAAGAGAATGCAAAATTTACTTTTACAAATTATCAGATATTTCTCACTTATCATTTAGCTATAACCTAGATATTATCATAAATTATGATCACAGATCTACCTGGTTGATCACACCTGGCAGAGTTGTTACCAGTTGTAGGTTGTCATTGTTTTGATTGGAAAGTCATAGGGTCAAAAGTCAAGGGTCAAGGTCAAAGTTCTGTTTCTCTTCTGTATCAATTCAACATTTTTTATGGCATTGAGAAAGAAAGTTAGTCATAATTAAACAAGAGGTAAAACTGATCCAAGTAAATGTTAACAGAGCAAATGTCAAGGTCGTTGATTCTATAAAGGTCAAGGTAAAATCTTGTGATTATTGGTGGGAAACCTATGAGAAGATAATAAAAGTCATTGTCTATTTAAGGGTGCATATGATTGTAATAGGAAAAAAAATAGTTGATCATCCCCAGATTTATAGTGTAAAGTAAGGTAATTTTGACTTTATGTCCAATGTAAATACTTTATAAGTAAGGTACCTAATGCATTGACTTGATTACATGTATATAGATCAGCTATCAAAGTAAACACACCAACAACATGTTATCCATTAATACATTTCCATACATTGAAGATTCTTAAGTATCATTTCAAGAGAACTTTTTGAATGAGATATAATTATATGAGGTGAATAGTGGCCCAATGTGTTGAAGAGCTGTTACTACTTTACTAGTTATGGTAGAATTTGACACTTGGTTTGATATCTTTACACTGGTGTGTATATATATATCTACCAATGTCCTGTCACCAGACACTGGCACACTTATGTCTTAGTATAGAAACTCAAGTTTTCAGGCATCTTCACGACTCTAACATCCAGTATTGCTGTGTGTGACTGAGAATCCTAACGGGATTAATATGTAGGTGGAATGTTGTCTTAATGTTTTCATGCATCTTCACAACTCTAACATCCAGTTTGACTGTGTGTGACTGAGAATCCTGACAGGATTAATATGTAGGTGGAATGTTGTCTTAATGTTTTCATGCATCTTCACAACTCTAACATCCAGTTTGACTGTGTGTGACTGAGAATCCTGACAGGATTAATATGTAGGTGGAATGTTGTCTTAATGTTTTCATGCATCTTCACGACTCTAACATCCAGTTTTACCGTGTGTGACTGAGAATCCTGACAGGATTAATATGTAGGTGGAATGTTGTTTTAAACATTGCTGTTGTATTTACATCACATTTGACCTTGTAGCTTAAAAGTGCAATTGCTTTGACTGAGACATTCATGAGTGTGTATGTACTTATATAGATCTGGGACCTATACAACATCCTGAATTGATACATGTACATATATTTACTGTAGCCTTGACTTTTACTTAAGGTAAAGTAATGCTGTCTTGAACTTTCAACACAAGTTTATATTCCATTTAACCCTGATTTGTCAGATAACCTTGACTTTTGAGAACAGATGACCTTGACTTGTCTATAAAGAGTAAATATAATGCCTTTGATATATTTGAATCTGACCTTGACCTTGCTAAAGTGTGAATATTAACTTCAACCTTGACTTTTCCAGAGTGTGTACATGGCCCATGCCCTGAAGCGGATTTCCTATGCAACATGTGATCCAGACCACTGCCAGTTTTCCTTCCTGGCGCGGGAACCCAAGGGACATATCAACCTTCAGTTCTGTCACGCCTTCATCACCAGTACATCAGAGGAGGTAGGTACCCAGTCACTTTATGTAACACCATCATATCAGTTTTACTTTTCTCAGAAATGGTGTATAGTTAGTGTCAGAGAAATGCTCTACTTAATTGGCAGTACATGATGTGCTTGGTTTTAGATCTCGGCCAGATACAGTATTAAGTTTGTTTGTTGGGTTTATCACCGTGAACAGCCCAGATAATTTTTGAGGTTGGGTCTTCTTGTAGTAGTTAGTGACTACCTCATCTCGCTGAACAACATACTAAAGGCCAGTCCCATACCATCCAGACCAAAGTGGGTAAAGTGTCTTTTAGTATCAGAGAAAGGTAATCATACAATTGATTTAATGAAAATCATGGTACAATTAAGTCTCTTTCAACGTTCTTAAAACTGTAAGTTGCTTTCCTGTGAATTCTATGCTCATAACATGATCTAATACAAATGGTGTCCTGATGTAGGTCATTTAAGCATTTTGGCAAAGCTGAAACTTGTCAAACTTTATATTGATAAAAATGTGTCCCCAAACTGTCAGCTAAGTCTGACCTTAATTGACCCCGGTTTTGTCAGTGGCTGACACAAAAGAGTTTGCATGGGCCCAGTGCGATTTTACTGGTGTTCCTGGTGGGGCAGCTATTCTGTGAAGAGTGAAAGGTTAATATTTTGGTGAACATTATTAATAATTTATCATATCAAGGCAATTCTAAAAAAGCACATGCTGGAAAAGTCACAAATGTTCAGGTTAGTCTTGATTGGTGTACGCTGCACATCCATAAGTCGATCTGATTGAGTATATGTTTGTCCATGCCTGTTAGTGTATTATATCCAGCAATATTTCTGGAAAGTGTAAATCCAGCAATATTTCTGGAAAGTGTAAATCCAGCAATATTTCAGGAAAGTGTAAATCCAGCAATATTTCAGGAAAGTGTTAATCCAGCAATATTTCAGGAAAGTGTAAATCCAGCAACATTTCAGGAAAGTGTTAATCCAGCAATATTTCAGGAAAGTGTATTATTTCCAGCAATATTTCAGGAAAGTGTATTATTTCCAGCAATATTTCAGGAAAGAGAACCAGAAGAAGTGTAATGCTGAAATGTTTTTTTTATGGCTTTACTGGAACTCGTTCTTGTCCTGCTCGTATATCACCATGGTGATGTGTAAATCATTGCAGATAACAGTGATGATGATGATGATTTATCGACTGTAGCAGGTTTAAGAAATCAACAGGATGTTATCTACACATACAACTTTTCTATTGTTATTTATTTGTATGCGTTTTCGGATTTATCTTTTATTTTTCTATGGGATTCTGAATTAAAAAGTGAAATGGCTTCCATATCCTATGATTCAGTAGGCTGAATACACCAGCTCAGACTCTGTATCATTTATATTTTTTTTCCAATATCTGATGATGTAATACATGGTGTTTGGTAGCAGTCTCTGACAGCAGCAAATATTGGCAGTGGGATGCAAGAGGGATGAACCGAAAATTTTAAAAAGTTATGAATTCCAAGGTTCCTATTTGTTTTCCAACTCACTGCAAATACTAATTATAATGGAGAGCATTCATCTATACATTATCATGCTCCCTATAGCATTTGTATGGTGAAAAAGGGACTTGGAGAGCATTAAAGAACGAGTGTAGAGCCGAGGACGCCCGGCCCAGGACGCCTGTATAAATCATTAGGTACCACATCACCCCCATGTTTTAGTAACCATTTAATTCAATGCTTCCCCCATGTTTTACAGCCTCGAGGAAACGCACACCAACAGTACATTTCTATTTGTACCTGTATTTATCTGTCCCCTGTGATTGAGTTTCGCCTAATTTCATTATTTGTTTCCATCATTTTAAAGTCGATCTCCATCAAGCTGATGTAATGCGTCTCGGTGATATTACAGCCATGCCCTGAAATGTGCTTAAGATGATTGACTCCTATCCAAACATAGCCTTCCCATGAAATATTTCTGTGTTTTTGTTTAGGAGTAAGTATGAGGTATATTCTGAGTCTTAGTTATATGTATTCTGTTATATGTAAATCTATAACAGTATAACGTATATAATGGTGAGATTTTTAACTGCAGTGTATCATCAATTTAGATTTTTAACTGCAGTGTATAATCAATTTGTCTCTGAGATTGATCATAGGTATCAAGGGTTATATGGAAAAACATCCATCATAATCCCGACGACGGTCAATATAAACCCCAGAAAATGGTCAATATAAACCCCAGACAATAGTCAATATAAACCCCAGACGATGGTCAATATAAACCCCAGACGATGGTCAATATAAACCCCAGAAAATGGTCAATATAAACCCAGAAAATGGTCAATATAATCATAAACGACGGTCAATATAAACCCCAGACGACGGTCAATATAAACCCCAGAAAATGGTCAATATAAACCCAGAAAATGGTCAATATAATCATAAACGACGGTCAATATAAACCCCAGACGACGGTCAATATAAACCCCAGACAATGGTCAATATAAACCCCAGAAAATGGTCAATATTAACCCCAGACAATGGTCAATATAAACCCAGAAAATGGTCAATATAATCATAAACGACGGTCAATATAAACCCCAGATGATGGTCAATATAAACCCCAGACAATGGTCAATATAAACCCCAGTCGATGGTCAATATAAACCCCAGATGATTGTCAATATAAACCCCAGACAATGGTCAATATAAACCCCAGATGATATATAATATTAAGTCAGCATTTAATTGAATCCATATCTTTTGCTTGATTAAATTCCTTGGAGTACCATTGTATTTCAAGCAATAATAAGTCTGTAAGCTCCAAATTCATCCTCATAGAATTTTGCCATTTGTATGGACACCTTCCTTTAAGTTTGGTGCCTTCCCTGAACAATTGAATTTTAAACAAAAAATTTATAAAACAAAAATGTTGTCATTGATATTGCGGCCTCACTTTAATTCCTTTTTGAATAAAACCTTAAATTCAAGTGAGTGATAATCATGAGACTTCCTGTAGAAGTTTAACCAATGATTGACAGGCCTGTTTGGATGTTTGATTGAGTGACTGGATGAGATCATCCTCCTCCACCTGTCAATCACAGCCCCCAGGTACCTGTAGTACCTGTAATGGTACCTGGTCATTTGTCATTAGTACAGGTATGATTCAGGTGTCTGGTTAGGTCTCGGTGGATGTACTACGAGGACCACGTATTTGTATCAATTTGTATGCCGTCAATGTTTCCATTGTGACATCAAATGGTATGTAACTCTTAAAAACTAAGGCACCGTGTGACTGGCAGTATAAAATGGTATGTAATCACTTAAAAACTAATATGGCGCAGAGCTAACCTAACTACTATAGGTTTATGTTGTGGATTATAAGAAATTAATGTTTTTGTCACAGCCCAGTTACTGTCCTTTTCTTGAAAGTTGAGGATTTAGTGAACAAGTTTGAAAAACAATGATTTGTCAATGTGTAGGCCGTAATCCTGTAATCTGATATCAAATTAACTATTTATAAGTATTATTTTGAACTCCATGTTGTCAAATACCTAAACATCGCTTTGTCAGTATTGTAGAACAACTTTTATCTGCAAGGGAAATTTAATCAATTATTTTCATAACAGGCAGCTGCATGTTATGAAAATAATTGATTAAAGTTCCCTGGGCAGCTTTACTACACTAATAAAAGTGATGACCTTAAGTTTGTAATTAGAATAATGACCTTAGTTTTTTTTAATAACCTTGAGGTAGTTGAATTTGATGACCTTGAGGTAGTTTGATTTGTTGACCTTGAGATTTGTTTTGATGACCTTGAGATAGTTTGATTTGTTGACCTTGAGTTTTTTAATGACCTTGAGATAGTTTGATTTGATGACCTTGATATTTGTTTTGATGACCTTGAGATAGTTTGATTTGATGACCTTAATATTTGTTTTGATGACCTTGAGGTAGTTTGATTTGTTGACCTTGAGGTAGTTTGATTTGATGACCTTGAGTTTGTTCACTGACCTTGATGCTGTTATCAAAAGGTAGCTGGAGAGGACAAATTCATGAGTGGGATATTAAGGAATTTTCTTTCATGTTGATTTCTGTGTTTTTGTTCCCACTTGACTACAAGTAGCACTTGCTGTGGGTATACTTATTACCATACTTGGCCATTTGATATCCCAGATTGTCAGGGCTACAACTTGAGGTCAGCAGACATTTGACCTTGACGTACTCTGACCCCCTCAATAAACAGTATTTGTAGTGTGTAGTAGGTAGGTCAGTGTGTACTGTATAGTAGTTGGTTGGTAAGCACTAATGAGTTTTGACCACATTCAGTCTCCTTCCTGTCTATATCAGATGTTTGATCTGACATCATGCTATAGTATATAGTTATGGGTTATATACATGGGTCTCTACTTTGTTTGGTTTGGTTTTGTGTAATGGGAAGGAGTAATGAAAATTACCCTGCCCACACTGGGGCTCGAGCTAGCGACCTCTCGCTCTCAAGGCAAACATCCTACCACTAGCACTGGTAACTGTAAAAGTCTGAATTTTGGCGAAAAATCTGAGTTTTAAAATACATATCTGAATTTCAGCCGAAAAGTCTTAGTTTTTCAGATATACATTTTATATTCTGATAAGTTGGGGGGAACTCAGATAAGTATTATAAAATTCCGATTTGCATGCTGGAATTCAGATATGTTGGGTAAAATTCAGATGTTTTCTTATTTGTGCCGGCGAGAGCAGCACGGGGTTTCACACCTCCCGCGGAGCCGGGATTTCATGGTCCACCGGCACCAGCTTACCTTTACCTGTGCTGTATAAATCATCCGCGTGTGACTCGATCGGTCACCAATATAGACTATCCTACATCGGTCGCTGTAAACTTCAACATTACGGCCGGTAAAGTGTTTTATTTGTGATTGTCTTCGTCTGTTTTCAGTGTAATGACCAGTGTCGTTGTTCCGTGTGTTGCGTGTGTTTGATACTTTTCTACCTCCGATAAGAAAAGATCTGACTGGTGCAGTGATGCAATCGGACCGACGACGTTTTGTACAAGGGCATATCACAATCGACAACCAATATCTCTTATTTCCAATTGGTATCTAAGCTTAATTAAAATGATATTCTCAATAAATCTGTTCACGTGTTGTGATCTGTTGAAACAGTCGGTTCGTAACGTAAGTAGCCGCCCATATGTACAGTACTGTGCAGTGCGTAATTAATAAAAATCGTGTGTTGATACCGATATTCACACTGTTATCGACCTAATATTAACTATATATGCGCTGGTTAGCATACATTTAACGTAAAAAACGGACCCAATCCCACATTGTATCCTTATTTTTGTGTGTATTTTTCACCCGTTCGATAGCTTGTTGTCACAGGACTAGTTATACGTCTGGCCGAACACAGCGCCAGCAGGCGGTCTATTTTAAGACCGATCAAAAGGCATACTTACGCAGTGTGTCGCCGTAAGTGTCGTGTTCTCTTTGACATTTTCATAATTGTCTTAGGGAGCAGGTTCGTTATATCATAATTGTGTTTACGTTAATATAACACTATTGCCATTTTCTTGTTTCAGGTGTCCGAGAACTGAAAACATCAAACCAACTTTCTTACCAGTTGCCTTTCCTGTATCTAGCCCTGGCGATTCTGACTATCTTTGTTCAGTTCAAACACACTCTTACAATTTGATCATTTTTGAATAATTTGATATGTGCATCGTGTAAAATTTTGACAAATTTCTTGATATACTGGGACGTATATTCTAAATAAATGGTATACGTAAATATTATACCGACACATATAATGTATCATGCTAATTTTCTGAATAGTACTTGCATGTGTATCGTTTATCGTAATGTTAATACTTTTGTGAAATGTAACAGGACGGGATATATTGTTCATCAGGATAACTTTCTATTAATAATGGGCCGTATTTTACCATATTGGGTCACATTTTGATAATTCATTGAAGCAGAACAGGACGAAGCGCACAGCGTACGACTATTAGATTATTTCTCTTATATATTTATATAACAGGATATGTGTTGCATAACATTTTGACAATTTTCTTCATATACAACAATTTGATAAAGCTCCACATGCTAACGATGTAATGTAATTGGTCTCTAGGCCAATATAAAGGAATGAAAACCAAAAGATTATTTTATGTAATGATTCGTCGATGCACAGGACTTAGAATATGCCGGTCAATTTGACAACTTCGTTGAAGCTGAAATAAATGCATCTTCCAAATCCGAAAATAATTAAGGAACGACTTAACCAAATGTTGGTATTTTTTGTGAGTAGAGTAAACCACATCTGTATAGATTTACGGATACGAGTCGGAATGGGAACGTGTCGTCTGATAAATTAGTCGTATGGGATTTGAATATACAATAGGTTTTTGAATGTCTTTATTTATCACCGTTAGTTGTTACGTCAGTTGTTCCACGGTCTTTTGATTAGATACGTGTCCGTAATAGAACATTAAACATTAGAAACACAAATTAACTTGTCGAACTTGTTGAATTATTATAGTGTTCCATTTTGCAAGTATTATATGATCGATGTCGCAAATGTCCACTTTTTTATTAGTGTGAAGGGCTTTCGTCGTAGGGGCTAATGTCCCGGGGGCTAATGTCAAGTGCGGGCTTTTGTCCGTACCCCGTTTGAGTACATAGCAGGGAGCGGTAAAACGGCTGTAAAACGTCAACATTGAATTGTCTGATATATGTGAAAATATCCCGTTTCACAAATGATGTAAAACTAACAAAAATATGTTATTTTCGTGGTTATATAAATAACTTGCTGCAGTTACGAAAGCGCCAACGCTATCAAAAATTACATTTACATCAGGTCAGAAAAGAATGTCTACCGGACGTACCTGACACCTGCACATGGAAAAGAAAAGGTTAGAATTATTACTTCAATGCATGTGCTCATGTGTACACATACTTTTTATCATGTAATTACATAATCATAAATACATGAAACTTTGATGTAATGAATATAAAAATACACTCTCCAATCATCGTTGTTTATCAGCCGTTCCACGGTTGAACCTGTATATATATGATTTTGTGAATTATGTTAAATAATATGTCTGTACTCTAAACTGATGAGCTAATTCGCTCAAAGTCCTAAAGAACTTGAACTGGATGTACCTGACACCTGCACATGGCCACCCGTGGATAGCGCTTTGACAGGTAGGTAGAGTACCTTTCTAAAGGACGCCTCAAGTCCGTTTGATCTGATTCGAGTACAGGTAAGGGACATAGCTTGGAGCAATCAGATAATCAAGATGCTTATTGATTAAAACAGCAGTTGTTATTGATGATACGCAGGTGAGTTAAGCAGCTCGATATCAGCATCTCGTTTTCTTCTTATGTAACATTGATCAAAATATATAATCCACACATGCATATACATGACCCCTCCCCGGGTCCTAGATTTCGTTTGTCGATAATTAACAGTCGATTCAATTTACGTTAAAACGTACTATTTTCAGTCAGGAGTATGGAATTTGCCACCCGACATTGTCACTTCTAACCGCTGGCCTCAGGTTTGGCCGAGTTTTGTGGGGACTGTGGAGAAAAACAGAAACATTTGCTTCATAGCAAACTTTTTATTTGGCTATTTAGTTATATCATTTGTACACCACCCAAGATGTTTTCTAATTAATTACAAATTACAATAGGCGAATTAATAATCGACCGAAGAGTTCATAAACATAAGCAACAATAATGTTCCGTTGTTTATCTACTAAACTTGTGTAACTATTCCGTGTTTTATGTCTATATGTCATCGTTTATAATTTTAATTGTGTCAAGACAGAGACGCGTTATCTGATATTCACGTCTCGGGTCCAGGTAAATTCGTGCAAAATACAAGTCTTCATACACGCACTCTTTCTTATTCCATCACTGTCCCTAAAAAAATAAAAGATAATACTTAATACTGTTTAATCACTTAACAGTTCGCATTTATCTTAAGTATTTATCTCGGTTAAATACTTACTGTAGATTATCGTAACGAATGTTTGATCAAAGTATTACAATGGGTCCTTGCTATGGGAATCCACGATACATCCTTAATTTGTACCGGTTTGCATATCGGTCGTTAATCCATAATTCGTTTTACCAATTTTGCGAACTTTATTGTTAAGGTGAGGAGTTTTCATAAGCAAAACGTTTATGTACTAGATCATCGTTTCAAATATGGTGTGGTCACTGCCCTAGTCAGTTACAATACACAACCTCTGCTAGTCCAGATGACACTGATTACAGGTCAATTATCTTGTTCACTGGACCGTTGAGAAGTCGGCGTGCCATCGACAATGTCGCGGTGTCGAGTTCTACAATGATATAAATATAGGGACAATTGTATAGGCAGGAACTCATCACACACCCATGACATATGAATGCATATTTAAACAAATTTCAAGACCATGAGCTGTGACAAGACTACTATATTCTGTATGTATCCTGGAATCCTTCATACTGTGTTGCTTTTGGAAATGAATTGAATTACGTAATATCCTATCTCGAAGGTAAAATACAGAAGAGTCCTTGTTGAGCTACGGGGAGAAATGGGTACTTGCTGTGGCGACATCCCGTAGGGAATGGAGACCCATATTTTATCGACTAAATCAGCATCCCAGGGTTAAGATGAAATGTTCGTTCATGTATTGTATGAATAAAAAGATAATCTACACGTAACGTTTCGGATTTTATTAGAAGATTTGATATCGGTAAAATGATTCCGGCTATGATTTTATGAGTTTAACTTTATGAGGGTCGGGAGTAAAACACGTAAAATGAAAGCAAAATGACGCTTATAAATCCAGATACATTTAGAAAATTATATAAAAAAAAAACGTTATACAATTTATACGTCCCATTCTATTTAGAAAATTATAAAAAAAAAAAACAACGTTACACAATGTATACGTCCCATTCTATTTAGAAAATTATCGAAATGTTGCAGGATATATCAAGAACAAAATCTACATGGCACACCATTTACGTCTGTCCAATTATCTAAAGAAAATGATCAAATTTTCACCACTCTCTACCCTCGATTATATTAAAAATACAAAAACAAAAAAAAAAAAAACAAAAACGCCCCGCTATAAATCACGAAGAATTATCAAAATGTTGCCAATATATATTCGTACCGATACATTAAGAAACTTTGATGCTCGAGTTCTATTCAGAACATCATCAAAATGTTACACGATATATACGTGCGATTCAGAAAATTATCGAAATATTTTTCCACGATCTAAAATATATATTTAAATGTGTATCTCTGTTGTATTCGGCAAAGTATAAAACATATTGTACGACATACATGTCGTGAAATGAGTCCTGATATGCCCCATTATTTTATAAGCAGAGACGTATATAAAGGTCACATGTATGCGATATATACGTCTACGTATTTAGGAAATTATTAAAATGCTACAGGGTAAATATGTCAAATAATGTTAACGGATATAGGTATACAGTATATATCAAAGTCAATAAATAGCAAGCATCGTTCAGGCCAGGCACAAAGAAGAAACTGCAACTGGTTCGAAATTTGGTCTATTTTTTCTGCAACCGTATTACAGCCATGGGATACCTGAAACAAGAATATAGTAACTGTGTTATATATACGTCAAAACAAATATACGATTAAGTTGTTCACAAAGACTAACATTTTCCAATCTCGCCAAATAATCATTAACAAAACGATGGTTCTGTAAGAAATATAAAGAACAGCAGCGACACTTACGGTAGGTGATTCTGTTTGTACTGGTAGCTAGCTGGTAGCCCATGACAGACGTACGGCTTTTGATCGGTCCTAAAATAGACCGCCTGCTGGCGCTGCGTACGGCCAGACGTATGACTATCATGCGACCACAAGCCATCGAAAGTGTGCGAACAATTTATTTGGGTCTGATTTTTCGTCAAGTGCACATAAATAATGTTTGGTCTATAACAGTGTGAATATCGGTATCAACACACGATTTTTATTAATTACGCACTGCACAGTACTGTACATATGGGCGGCTACTTACGTTACGAACCGACTGTTTCAACAGATCACAACACGTGAACAGATTTATTGAGAATATCATTTTAATTAAGCTTAGATACCAATTGGAAATAAGAGATATTGGTTGTCGATTGTGATATGCCCTTGTACAAAACGTCGTCGGTCCGATTGCATCACCGCACCGTGCAGTCAGATCTTTTGTTATCGGAGGTAGAAAAGTATCAAACACACGCAACACACGGAATAACGACACTGGTCATTACACTAAAAACAGACGAAGATAATCACAAATTAAAACACTTTACCGGCCGTAATGTTGAAGTTTACAGCGACCGATGTAGGATAGTCTATATTGGTGACCGATCGAGTCACACGCGGATGATTTATACAGCACAGGTAAAGGTAAGCTGGTGCCGGAGGACCATGAACACCCGGCTCCGCGGGAGGTGTGAAACCCCGTGCTGCTCTCGCCGGCAAGAAGGGGTGCCCGAGGGCACAAATAAGAAAACATCTGAATTTTACCCAACATATCTGAATTCCAGCATGCAAATCGGAATTTCATGATACTTATCTGAGTTTCCCCCAACTTATCAGAATATAAAATGTATATCTGAAAAACTAAGACTTTTCGGCTGAAATTCAGATATGTATTTTAAAACTCAGATTTTTCGCCAAAATTCAGACTTTTACAGTTACCAGTGTAGGCTAAAGGGAAATTCCCACTAGTCTGAGCTAGTAAGGTGACATTATACTTTCTACTTTTACAATAGTATTGTTTGATGTCCTATCAACAGCTAAGGTCATTATTGGGTCTCTTCAGAAATATTGTTAATTTATTGTTTTCTACTTGTAACAATAGACATATAGTAAGGTTTCCTTCCCTTAAAATGTCATATAGCTGACATTATCCTTTCCTGTGTGGAAAGATAAGCTTTACAGATTTAGTGTAATTGTTAGCATGCACTTTTACATGCAGATATGGAAAGGTATTATTATTGCAACAATTACTGAATTTAACTTTTTAGAAATTATGTCAGTTATGGGGATGAAAATTTTATTGGACAACCAGTATCTGATCAAATATTTTGAAATTAACTTTCAGATCTTGAGGTGAGAGTATAATCCACTTCACTAGGAACTAGGCCACCTGAGATCAGTTTATTTTCATACTGCTTATTTGTTTTATTGCTTCTTTTATTTTTTTGAACAGTTGTATATCTTATCAACATTTACAGTAAATGATTGTTGATTTCTTGGTATGACTATACCCAGTACAGTGCAGTGTAGAGAGGTCCTGTCCAGTTTTGTGGTTGATAAATTTTGTTATTGACCTCAATAGCCTCAGGATCACTACATTTGAATTACTATCTCATCATCTGAACAAAAAACTACCTGTAATAGGGTTGTGTTGTCACTGAATGATGACATCAGGCATTTATCTGATAACAATGCATCATTACACAATGATCACTCTATCGCCACAGTAACAACAACCTGTCAATCACTCTATGCCTCAGGAGAGCTGTCTGAGGACATAGTGATCAATCGGTTTGTCTACTTTTGATGTGAGAATACTGTGTTTATTTACTGTATTTTACATAAGAAAATAAATCAAGACAAGTGGTGAAAGGGGATTACATTTAGACACCTATAATGCTGGTATTATAGTCTTGTTTACGAAGACTGTCTATCCACAATTTTCTATCCAAGGTCAAAGTGTAACCTGTACTGTCTATCCAAGGTCAAGGTTTAATCTGTACTGTCTGTCCAAGGTGAAAATTTAATCTGTATTGCATATCCAATGTCATAGTGTAATCTGTACGGTCTATCCAAGGTCAAGGTTTAATCTGTACTGTCTGTCCAAGGTGAAAGTGTAATCTGTACTGTCTATCCAAGGTCAAGGTTATATCTGTACTGTCTATCCAAGGTCAAGGTTTAATCTGTACTGTCTATCCAAGGTCAAGGTTATATCTGTACTGTCTATCCAAGGTCAAGGTCAGGGTTTTATTTACGCTGTCTGGCTAAGGTCATGTCTTAATTTCACTTTCTTTCCAACTCAAGGTTTTGTTTGTGTCTTGCAATATCAGTCCTACAACATGCTAGCTTGCAATATTGTTTCACTAAGGTTGTCTGGGGATAACACCAAATACTTTTTGTCAATTTGCTGCTGGTACTAAGACTTCAGAATAGATTTCTTTGGTCTGCTACTGATAGGAACACAGCAGGTAAAGAATTCCAGACAGACATGGACCTGGCTGATGGTACAGCCTGTTGATAATAGTATTGGTTAACGACAGGTTATAAGTACCATGTATTATTGTATGATTAGACAATTACTAAGGTGTGCAGCATGACGGGGATGTGTCTGTGGGTGGGAGATCATTGGGGAGGGAGAGATTGGGTAGGGGTGGGGAGAGGGATTGGGGGGGTGGTGGTGGGGGTGGTTGCTTATGTACAGTTGTGCCAGGGATGGGAGGTGGGGGTGACAGGGTGGGGGTGACGAGGTGGGGGTACATATGTTCACTGTAAGAACTACAACAGTTGTGACAGATGCTGTAATTCCTGGCACTGTCTGAGTACAGACATCAGGATGTTAGTGACATGTTATCTGTGTAGCAGATGTGGAGTCAATAGGGTCTGAGGTGGAGCATTCCTACACCGCTGGGGAATTCAGAAGGTACATCAAAACATAAACTCTCCTCATATCTCTACCATAGCCTGGAAAAGTATCAGAACAAAACATATCGCACCATAAACTATCAGAGTATCGGAGAAAAAGTGTAAGAATAATAAGAATAGCATTTCAGAAATACTGTAGCCAAGATATTTTAACTGACATCACAGTTCATCAGAAGATGTACTTTTCACCATGCACATGATGACTTGCCACACACAATGTGAGAACTACCCTAAATTGTATGTCAATAGAATAAGGTCAGTCCTCAAGGTCACTCAAACACTGTCAATGTGAAGTGGTATGCATTGAATAAACAGATCAAAATTGTATCTGAAGTAGTCTATCATTATAAAATGATGTGTGAGATTTGTTGTACTTTGTGTGTACTGATGTACATAATATGATTGTCTATGATGGCACACATCTTCTTCTACCTCATTCACTAGAGTCGTAGGCTGCTAAAGCTAAGGGTAGAGCTTGTTATACAGTACACTATATGGTTATACAGTACTCTTTATGGTTATACAGTACACTATATGGTTATACAGTACACTATATGGTTATACAGTACACTATATGGTTATACAGTACTCTATATGGTTATACAGTACACTATATGGTTATACAGTACACTATATGGTTACACTGGAGTGACTGGTTATACAGTACACTATATGGTTATACAGTACACTATATGGTTATACAGTACACTATATGGTTATACAGTACACTATATGGTTATACAGTACTCTATATGGTTATACAGTACACTATATGGTTATACAGTACACTATATGGTTATACAGTACACTATATGGTTATACAGTACTCTATATGGTTATACAGTACACTATATGGTTATACAGTACACTATATGGTTATACAGTACACTATATGGTTATACAGTACACTATATGGTTATACAGTACACTATATGGTTACACTGGAGTGACTGGTTATACAGTACACTATATGGTTATACAGTACACTATATGGTTATACAGTACTCTATATGGTTATACAGTACACTATATGGTTATACAGTACACTATATGGTTATACAGTACACTATATGGTTATACAGTAAACTATATGGTTACACTGGAGTGATTGGTTATACAGTACACTATATGGTTATACAGTACACTATATGGTTATACAGTACACTATATGGTTATACAGTACTCTATATGGTTATACAGTACACTATATGGTTATACAGTACACTATATGGTTATACAGTACACTATATGGTTATACAGTACTCTATATGGTTATACAGTACTCTATATGGTTATACAGTACACTATATGGTTATACAGTACACTATATGGTTATACAGTACACTATGTGGTTACACTGGAGTGATTGGTTATACAGTACACTATATGGTTATACAGTACACTATATGGTTATACAGTACACTATATGGTTATACAGTACTCTATATGGTTATACAGTACACTATATGGTTATACAGTACAATATATGGTTATACAGTACACTATATGGTTATACAGTACACTATATGGTTATACAGTACACTATATGTTATACAGTACACTGGTTATACAGTACACTATATGGTTATACAGTACACTATATGGTTATACAGTAAACTATATGGTTATACAGTACATGGTTACACTGGAGTGATTGGTTATACAGTACACTATATGGTTATGCAGTACACTATATGGTTATACAGTACACTATATGGTTATACAGTACACTATATGGTTATGCAGTACACTATATGGTTATACAGTACACTATATGGTTATACAGTACACTATATGGTTATACAGTACACTATATGGTTATACAGTACACTATATGGTTATACAGTACACTATATGGTTACACAGTACACTATATGGTTACACAGTACACTATATGGTTACACAGTACACTATATGGTTATACATTACACTATATGGTTATACAGTACACTATATGGTTATACAGTACACTATATGGTTACACTGGAGTGACTGGTTATACAGTACACTATATGGTTATACAGTACACTATATGGTTATACAGTACACTATATGGTTATACAGTACACTATATGGTTATACAGTACACTATATGGTTATACAGTACACTATATGGTTACACTGGAGTGACTGGTTATACAGTACACTATATGGTTATACAGTACACTATATGGTTATACAGTACACTATATGGTTATACAGTACACTATATGGTTATACAGTACACTATAAGGTTACATTTGTAAGAAGTAGAAGAGTTGCCAATACCATAGGCTGGTAAATTCTTATGTTCCTTGCTTTGATGGTGGCATTTTGGTAATTAATTGAAATGCTTTCTCAACATAAATTAAAATTCTGAAATGTTTAGATAACTTTATTGAGACATTTTGATAAAGTATCTTTAACCCTTCACTTTCATGTTCTCACCTTTTGAAATATTCCTCATATGTTGATTCTAAAAAACACCTGCTGCACAGATTACAACTCATGATAGGAGGAGATAACTCCAGACTTTAATCTCCCTCGTAAATAGCTTTATTGGGAAATAGTGGTTTGAAATTTCTGATTTAATGACAGCTTAACTATGACTTTTGTTCATATACAGAAAAGCATACTTGTGTTGTACTTGATTTGAAATAAAAAAAAAAAAACCTTTTCATTTGATCTGTAGCGATAAGTTACAGGACACTCAGAAGAAAGCCAAATGTTTTATCTGTTAAATCTTCTGAAGTGGGTTGTAACAGATCCAAGTGATATACCTGTCCTCATACACAACTCAATGGAATTCAAAACCAAGATATTTTTCTGAATGAATGAGTTTACAAAGCACTTGTCAGCGTGTAATGATCCACCAATAAGACTCCTGCCTGGTGTCGTGTACCAAAGGTTTCTCTCAATTACAGGTGTAAAATTAAACAGGGATGTCAAACTTTCCCTGTTAATCTCTTAATACAGAGACACATATCTAATCTTTCAGTGGTCAGAATGAGGTCTTTGTTACAAATGCTGTGACTGTAGACCAAGGTAGTGGAAATTGCATTAAGGATTTAGTACAATGAGGGATATAGGAGTGATACATGTGATCGATGTTTGAGTCAGGACAGGTAAGAATCATTGTGGTCAAGTTTTAAATGGTATTAATTATTTTCTTATACATAGAGTTAAGGTTATATGCTACCTAACACATTTTCCCAGGATTTTTTTGTGAGAAGATTAAGGTTATATGCTATCTTACACATTTTACCTGTAATTTGTGAAGATTAAAGTTATATGCTACATACCTTTCACATTTTACCTGTAATTTGTGTGAAGATTAAAGTTACCGGTATATGCTATTTTACACATTTTACTTGCAATTTGTTTGAAGATTAAGGTTACATGCTACCCTACACATTGTACCTGTAATTTATGAAGATTAAGGTATATATATGCTGCCTTAAACATTCTACCTGTAATTTGTGATAAGTTAAGGGTATATGCTACCTTACACATTATAATTGTAATTTCTGATAAGGTTAAGGTTATGCTATCTTAATCATTTTACCTGGAATTTGTGATAAGTTAAGGGTATAATATGCTACCTTACATTATACTTGTACCTGTAATTGGTACTAGGGTTATGTCCCATAAATTGTCATTTAAGCAATAGGTATTTTATAGCCCTTTTATGACCTCACAAGTGTATCATTAATTAACAACATCAGATTGCTAGCTGCCTGTACTTAGACAGAATAAACTGTCATTAGACATTGGATGGTGTTGATGTCCTAAGGATAGCACTTGAACTGACAGGACCCCATACTTGTTTCTCCTGAGGATAATCATTCTATACAGGGAAATAGAGTTGTTCAATAGATTCTAAATCTGAAATGTCAAGGCCCTTGTGTAAATTGCCTATCTGACAGGAAGATGCTCTGTCTATATAATAAAGGTGACATTATTGGATAGTTCTAACACACGGATTCATTACTTTGTTAAAATAATTACTAACATTATATCACTGTCACTGTTTTTAAATATTCATATAAAAATAAAAGCAGTCGTAAATGACTGTCTGTGTCGGTGAAGTTATATTTGACTTCTACCATTTACAAAAATCTATAAAGTAATTCTACAGAATCCCAAACATCGCAGACATTGTGGAAGTAAGTCTTTGTAACATACGGTTATTTATCAGTACGTAATGTGTGCATTGTGATCAATCCGCTGTATAATATACAATGATAAAGAAATGGAATTGAAAATTGAATTGGACATGGAAACAGTTCGGTTTTGGTGTTATTTCGTTTAATGTCCTATCAACAACAATGGACGTATGATCATAAAGATGATGAATGGGAATTGAACATTTCTCACATACTTTACAAGGTTATCTGACGGTTGCTTAAATCTTTCCGTACTCACGACGACTACACACATCACAAAAACGTGCTCTTGTATCCTTCATGACGACTACACACATTGCAATAAACATGCTTTCCATCCTTTGTGACGACTCAAATCATCGGAAAACATCGGGAAAGATGTTGATATTACTTGCTGGTTCAGCATAGTCATACGAAGGAATTGACACGGAAATTATGTTTTTAAGAAATAATAAGCAATGTAAATATTGTATTGATGAATCATATTCAATCGTTAAGATTGTCTATTTCAAAGAATTCCGCGGGTTCATGCAGGGTTGTTTACATAGCTATAAAATGGCGGCCTCAAATTTACTTTCGTTTTCTGCGAGATTTGTGGAGGTGTTAAACACAATGAAGCTATTAAAAACGATAGAATATATATAATTGAGTAACGTTTATCATCAAAATGATTAAGAAATATGTAAAATATTTTTATACAATGAAAAAAACGATGTTTTGGCTGCATGATTACTTGCACACGTGTGCTGATCATCATGTCATTTCCCGCGATTCTGTCTGGTGATTTCGCCGTATTTTAAAGGAAAATTGAGTAAAAGAGTTTCCGTACTCTTGTTCCATACGATAATTTTCATTTAATATTAACCATCACACAACAGTAAAAGATCCTTTTATCGACGTGTGATGTGATAGTCATATGTTGCAATATACAAAGGACCTACCCAGCATTCACTTCCGGTAGCGACAGCGAAATTTGAATGAGTACGGAAAGAGTTAAGGGAAAAGATAAATCGATCTCACACAGAGGGGTAAAGACAGTTGGCACGTGCTATATGACGCTGTTCACAATAACATAATGTCATCATTTTATGTTGAGTAACTAAGTCGTAAATGATGATGTCATCAATTTTTACACACATTCCAAGGAGCATTGTAGATGGTGCTATGAAAAACCTTCATAAAAACTTACATTTGCTTTCAAGTATGTGAGAAATGGAATCAAATATTGGTCTGTTGCGTGAACAAGGATATCTCGACCCTCGGCAAGCCTCATACTCACTGGCCAAACTCTTACACATGGGTCGAGATATCCCTGTCCATGGAACAGACCCATGTTAGATTGTATTAATCCCCTATACTTTTGATTGATTTCATTGTTACTGTATTGAAAATGTGCCCAAATATCTGTGAACAACCCCTGGAAACTGAAAAGTAGAATTTTTTCCTGCCTAATTCCAAAAATGGCTTGTAAATCTAGTATTGTGCTGATTTACCGATGGGGACTGTCTCACCCAATATTACTTGTTCTGAAATAATTGAAAATTTCACTGAATAACCTATGTCATTAAGATCTGAAATAGTTTTGTCCCATTTTGAGACTGATGTATTTGTAGAGAGCTTCTCGGTAGACATTTTACATGCCGACGGACAACTAGAGAATGGTAATTGACTATTTACACGACTGTGGTTTGAGCGCGAGTATTGTTAAATGTTCCTATAGATACAACATATTAGCCTCGGCTTTAGCAGACATTCAATTTCCTTCTACAGTTTAAATCAATGCCTGGTGTTTCCATCTAGGGACAAAATGGACTCTCGTCTCGTCTTGGGTCATGCAACCATCATTTGTTTTGAGGTGAAGTGTGGCCATGATCTTTCCTTTGTAGCCTACAGTCTCTGTGTAGTCATTCCTTCTGATGTCGATACAGTAAAAAAAGGAATGTGTTACCTCATGGCCATATCATACGACATACAGGAAATAGAGTATTTTGTAACCTATGGCTGTCATACGACATTCAGGAAATAAAGTATTTTGTAACCTATGGCTGTCATACGACATTCAGGAAATAGAGTATTTTGTAACCTATGGCTGTTATACGACATACAGGAAATAGAGTATTTTGTAACCTATGGCTGTCATACGACATACAGGAAGTTGAGTCTTTTGTAACCTATGACTGTCATACGACATTCAGGAAATAGAGTCTTTTGTAACCTGTGACTGTTGTATGACATACAGGAAGTTGAGTCTTTTGTAACCTGTGGATGTCATACGACATACAGGAAATAGAGGTTTTTGTAACCTATGGCTGTTGTATGACATACAGGAAGTTGAGTCTTTTGTAACCTGTGGCCATCAGTACGACATACAGGAAATAGAGTATTTTGTAACCTGTGGTTGTCATACAACATACAGGAAATAGAGTATTTTGTCATACAATGTCCTTTCCAGTAAGACCTTAACACAGACAGCCTGTCTGGTACAGAGTCAATAACAATTACAGATATAGAAGTTGTTAAAAACCAAGTGTGATGCTGACTCTGATAATTTTTGATGGTGTCTGGGGCCACTGTGACAGCCAACAGGAGTTATTTATGTGTCTGATTTCTAGGAATATCAAATATTGCTGAAGTTTTCACCACTAGGAATACAAATGTATCTATTACCTATATAGGTATGGAGTATGAATTGTCAATTTATAGATGAAAAACCAGAAAAGAGACAAAAATCACTTGGATGTCGTTTGGCATTAAGTGCTATCTATCCAAAAAGGTTTCCATGACGATTTACGTGGGCTTATCAAACTCAATGAGTGCCACTACTCACAGAATACATTTGCTTGGAATTTGCTTGTCAGATCCAAAGGTCACTGACATTTTGTAATTGAAATATCTGATTGGTTGAGCATACAATAAAAAAAAATCACAGACAGCAGAAACATTGATTTTAGTTTTATCACTGTTTCTAGAAAATTTGTAATTTGACAAAAAGGAGGGAAATGAAAAATATTCTATTCTGCGGGTCATTCCGAAGAGAAGGGTGATGAGATAAAGAGGGTACCTGTTTAGGAACACTAATTACATACTGGTTTACCGCCTACATGACTCTGCCCACTGCTGGGTTTTGTCTCACAAACTAGTCAGTGTTCTGTGGGTAGCCTAGAAACACTGTTTTATATGACTAATACAGTTTTGAAACTTGATTAGAGAATTGCAGAAAAAAGACTGATGTGAGCTTTAAAATGATACCCCTGTAGATAACACCGCCAGATTTCTTCTACCAGTATGGAAAAGTACTTTACCTGACTCTCACTCAATTAAATCACCACGAAGCACCTTTTTCTTATTCCGCTGTTTAACAATAATGTTGTCTTAAACGTATATGGTGACATTTTGTGTTGGCGCCAGTGTGAAACCTCATGGCTTATACCTTCATGTAGTTTTTAATTAAAAAAAGATAATTCAACAAAATGAAGTTTGTGGAAAGTTTAAGAATACTTAAGTTTTTGAAATTCTTCATATTAAAAAAAGAAGAAGAAAATTATATCTCAGAAAATTAATTTTAAGCTGTACACAAACAAGCTGCTATTCTTAAATGTCTGAACATCTACACCAGAACCTGTATATGATTTAAGAGATATTTATATGGTACAGGGGTGTCACCTATAGACCTGACAGATCAAACCCACCACAGACTTTATTGTACAGTATTTCCTGCCTGGAGCATTTAACACATACAAATAAATTCCAAATGATATCTGTTTATTTGTAAAATCCAATTTAGGAAGGCCTACTGTTGTATACCTGACTGTAGAATGTGAATCTAGAGTATAAAGACTGACCGTATGATGACCTTCCAATGACCTTACTATGGTCATAGTCTATCTTACATCGACTTACTTAACTCTAAATTAAAACTGGCCACTTTGTGTCAAGTGTTCTTATTATAGGCTGGATAGGGCAATCATAGTGGTAGATCATTCGTGGATCAATTACAGGAATAGATCAGTCTGGGTCATTTTATGATGGACCATTTCTAAGTGGACAAGATGACATTATTATAGCTGTCAGAGGTGAGGATGGTTAAGCTAGCAACTGAATGTTTATGTAACGGAGATCGTTATTAATTATATAGAGGTTACACAACGAGTGGTTGTTGGATATGGAATTTATAGTGTTTTTTGCAACTTTTAAAAAATAACTTACGAGTGTGAAATAAATTCCATATCCAACAATTTCGAGTCGTGTGACCTGTTTCTACCACAATAATATCGGCTTGAATCAAAGGGAAACGTGGCCAAGTATAATTTCGCGTATGCAAATAAAGTGTACCGGTGACGTCCGGGACCGGTGATGTGACGTCATTAGATTATTGATGACGTCAATAACAATTGCAGCTTGGGTCAAAGTTCACCGTGTTAGCCAATCAAAATGCGTACAGAGTTTATACCACGTGTGGTATAAACAGATTGTTAATCAACAGCTGTAATGATTAACTGATGGTCTGAGAGTTGTCGAATAACACAGGGTATTGTGGTAGAAATCTATTTTAAAACCTCTTCTGGAAATTAAACTGGGGACCTCTAGCTTACTAGTCTTCTCGCTTCCATTCGAAGTAAAGAAAAGTGATCAAAAGTTAATGGGAAGTACGTAATATATAGTATCAAACCAGGGTGACATACTCCCCCTCCAGGAAATATCTGGTCCTTTAGTTTTCCATGGGTAACAGCATTGTTGTGAAGGTCTGACTGGACATTTTTGTCAATATTTCCCTTTGTAGTTGTAATTTCTTGTTCTCCTTCAAATAATCTCAAATTTTGAAAATTTTCTCCCTGTTCCCACTTTGAAGAAATTCTGGGATCATTTAAAAAAAAAGGGGGAATGTGACCAAGTCTAATTTCGCATATGCAACTAAGGTGTACAAGTGATGACTGGGACCTGGTGATGTGATGTCATTCGATTATTTGATGACGTTAATAATAATTGCAGTTCTGATCAAAGTTCAAATTCTTGACCAATCAAAAGACTGGAAGGTTATATATCAAACAGTCAGCTCATCTATACAATGGCCTGAGAGTGGAATAAGACAGCATATTGTGGTAGAAATATAGATACATACCTGTTAAAGTAGGAAAATGGCAACCTGAATTTTTATGAAAATTTATCAACTTCTTTAGGCAACATTCATGGCAAATTTGCTGTTAAACACTTGTCTTTCATTTCTATTCTTCCCCTTTTTCACCTACTCCTCTGTCATCCAAAATGGGGAAACATTTGTAATACATGACCATTATTGCTGAAATATGCAGCTGATGATGCAGGCCCTCTGGGCCTCTTATTGTCATTAGAATTTTAGATTTCACTTTAAAGACCATTTCATGATGCAGGGGCTATAGGTGATTTTGAGAATCATTTAATATGTTATTCTTCCTTGCAAGCAAGTCTGACATTTCTAAGACCTTTTCAAAGAGGAAGCTGGTTGTTAGTGGGTAAACTTACATCACACTACATAGACATAATTTGTACTGTCATCCGTCCTACTGTAATGACTGCCTGGGGTTCTTATTCCGGATCCAAATGGTAATCCTGGAACCTCCGGACTGCCACAGTATTATATCACAATCAATGTAGGAGGATGATGGGAGACATGAACTGTAAGGTTCTCTATAGGTTCCTCACCTGTTTTGTATGTTATACATTGTTTTATGTTGGTTATACATGATAGTCTATACCACAAAACTATCTACAGAAAAATATGTCAACATAACATGTTATATAGTCTGTTCCTCAAAACTATCTACATAAAAGATATGTCAACATTACATGTGTTATATAGTCTGTACCACAAAACCATCTACATAAAAGATATGTCAACATTACATGTGTTATATAGTCCGTACAACAAAACCATCTACATAAAAAAAGTGTCAACATTACATGTGTTATATAGTCTGTACCACAAAACCATCTACATAAAAATGTGTCAACATTACATGTTATATAGTCTGTACCACAAAACCATCTACATAAAAATGTGTCAACATTACATGTTATATAGTCTGTACCACAAAACCATCTACATAAAAAAGTGTCAACATTACATGTTATATAGTCTGTACCACAAAACCATCTGCATAAAAAGGTGTCAACATTACATGTGTTATATAGTCTGTACCACAAAACCATCTACATAAAAAATATGTCAACATTACATGTGCTATATAGTCTGTACCACAAAACCATCTACATAAAAAGGTGTCAACATTACATGTTATATAGTCTGTACCACAAAACCATCTACATAAAAAGGTGTCAACATTACATGTTATATAGTCTGTACCACAAAACCAGCTACATAAAAAGGTGTCAACATTACATGTGTTATATAGTCTGTTCCACAAAACCATCTACATAAAAAGGTGTCAACATTACATGTGATATATAGTCTGTACCACAAAACCATCTACATAAAAAGGTGTCAACATTACATATGCTGCTCGTATGCTCCCAGCATGCTGCAAATCCATAAGGGATGTGTTATACAGTCTGTACCACAAAACCCTGCAATAACAGATGGTATTTGTCCACCTTGCAATGTGTTATACTGTACATATACCAGAAAAAAGAAGGTATTTGTCAACATAACATGTGTTATATAGTCTGTACCACAAAACTGTCGTGATAAAAGAAGGTATTTGTCAACATTACATGTGATTTATAGTCTGTACCACAAAACTGTCATGATAAAAGAAGGTATCCATCAACATTACATGTGATTTATTGTCTGTACCACAAAACTGTCGTGATAAAAGAAGGTATTTGTCAACATTACATGTGTTAACCTGGATGTGCTGGGTTGTACAAGTAGACTACAGGTTTATAATAGCCTTAGTTGGTGTAACTTCTTTACTTATCTTCACCCTGATAGATGTATTGTAAAACACCTGCCGTCGGTGAACGTAATCACTGCTGTAGGTGTCCGTCCCGAGAGGCTAATCTTTGTGGTGGAATTAGATTATGTAGCTAAAGTGAGGAACTCATTGCCAAGATGTCCCCAATAATCCACTGGTTTTTCTATCAAACGAAGCATCAGCTGCAGCAGGCTGTGATCTCTAATAGTGGAGATTTTCAAAAACTGAGGAGTGTTTGTCTCCATTGTTAATCTATCTAGTCTACCTTCTCCCTGTATCAATGTTCTTTGTTCTTCTGTCTTAGTTACCCCCTTCCCCTGTATCGATGTTCTTTGTTTCTAAATCTGTCCTAGTTACCCACTCCCCTGTACCGGTGTTCTTTGTTCTTCTGTCCTAGTTATCCCCTCCCCTGTACCGGTGTTCTTTGTTCTTCTGTCCTAGTTACCCCCTCCCCTGTATCAATGTTCTTTGTTCTTCTGTCCTAGTTCCCCCTCCCCTGTATCAATGTTCTTTGTTCTTCTGTCCTAGTTACCCCCTCCTCTGTATCAATGTTCTTTGTTCTTCTGTCCTAGTTCCCCCTCCCCTGTATCAATGTTCTTTGTTCTTCTGTCCTAGTTACCCCCTCCCCTGTATCAATGTTCTTTGTTCTTCTGTCCTAGTTAACCCCTCCCCTGTATCACCATTCTTTGTTCTTCTGTCCTAGTTACCCCCTCCCTTGTATCAATGTTCTTTGTTCTTCTGTCCTTGTTAACCCCTCCCTGTATCAATGTTCTCTGTTCTTCTGTCCTAGTTACCCCCTCCCCTCTACCGATGTTCTTTGTTCTTTTGTCTTAGTTACCCCCTCCCCTGTATCAATGTTCTTTGTTCTTCTGTCTTAGTTACCCCTTCCCCTGTATCGATGTTCTTTGTTCTTCTGTCCTAGTTACCCCCTCCCCTGTACCAGTGTTCTTTGTTCTTCTGTCCTAGTTATCCCCTCCCCTGTACCGGTGTTCTTTGTTCTTCTGTCCTAGTTACCCCCTCCCCTGTATCAATGTTCTTTGTTCTTCTGTCCTAGTTACCCCCTCCTCTGTATCAATGTTCTTTGTTCTTCTGTCCTAGTTCCCCCTCCCCTGTATCAATGTTCTTTGTTCTTCTGTCCTAGTTACCCCCTCCTCTGTATCAATGTTCTTTGTTCTTCTGTCCTAGTTCCCCCTCCACTGTATCAATGTTCTTTGTTCTTCTGTCCTAGTTACCCGGTCCCCTGTATCACCATTCTTTGTTCTTCTGTCCTAGTTACCCCCTCCCCTGTACCAATGTTCTTTGTTCTTCTGTCCTAGTTACCCCCTCCCCTGTATCAATGTTCTTTGTTCTTCTGTCCTAGTTACCCCCTCCCCTGTATCACTGTTCTTTGTTCTTCTGTCCTAGTTACCCCCTCCCCTGTACCGGTGTTCTTTGTTCTTCTGTCCTAGTTATCCCCTCCCCTGTACCGGTGTTCTTTGTTCTTCTGTCCTAGTTACCCCCTCCCCTTTACCGGTGTTCTTTGTTCTTCTGTCCTAGTTACCCCCTCCCCTGTACCAATGTTCTTTGTTCTTCTGTCTTAGTTACCCCCTCCCCTGTATCAATGTTCTTTATTCTTCTGTCCTAGTTACCCCCTCCCCTTTACCAATTTTCTCTGTTCTTCTATCCTAGCTACCCCTTCCCCTAGCTGTATTAATGTTCTTTGTTCTTCTGTCCTGGTTACCCCCTCCCATCTCCCCATCACCCCCTTCCCTGTACAAATGTTCTTTGTTCTTCTGTCCTAGTTACCCCCTCCCCTTATCACTCATCTTTGTTCTTCTGTCCTAGTTACCCTGTCCCATCTCCCCATCACCCCTTTCCCTGTATCACTGTTCTGTCAGCCTGAGGTGATATCCCCATATTAACTACATTATAAGGTCAGAAGAATTATAGGGTGAAGTCACTGTATAAAACGGTTTATTTGAATACATAATCTGTTTTTTGGGGTATACTTATAGATTTTTGTCAAGGTTAAGCAAAAGACATGATAAACTACCTATAACATCCTCCATGTTTATTCAAAGCCTATTTAAAGCTGGCACGGAACCCGTTTATATTGTTTAGTGTTGGTAATTCTGCCCTTATCGATGGCACAACCTCCAATATCCTCTAAACGACCTTCTAAACCATGTCTGTGGGGTGTCAAATTGTAATTGTTGTTTAATATTTTAGAATTAGAGAATCTTCCTTAAGGCTTTTATAGATTTTCTGACTGAAACATCAGGAAAGCTTTTGTGCTGGAAAGTGTTATAGAAAATAATCATCTTAGGGAAGAATCACTCCGAGTTAATTCTTAACACAGACAAAAACCTAGCAGTTTATAAAGGCCACAAACAAAGAATCAGATTTTAAGTACTTTTCTGCCAGATAGTCTTAATTCTCGTGTTTTAACACAAAAGTGGAAACCTAATGTAGACACTCAATCAGGAAAACTGATTTTTACTGGAAAGTAAAATCAGAGTGATTATTCAACCAAAGCCTAGGTAGAAAAAAAGCAACGTGCTACATTTCTAGGCAGAAATAAACTAAGTGCTACATTTCAAGGCAGAAAAAAACAAAGTGCTACATTTCTATAGGCAGAAATAAACAAAGTACTGCATTTCAAGGCAGAAAAAAACAAAGTGCTACTTTATGGAGAAAGTCTGTATCACTTGTCCTGTACTGAACTATGCCATTTCATATGTGAAATAAGAGTGGACCATGTGATCTGAATGTCCATTGACAAAGGTTTTCATCATTTACATCTGTAGGTCTAAAGATCTATGCTTGAAACGTTACATTTTAAAATGAGCAAAGTTGTTGTTATATATATATATATATATATAAAGCTCCCCCCTCCCCTTCTGTTGTTCAAACTTCAGTGTTGGTTCCTAAGTCTTTTGAAGTATAAGTAAAAGGACCACACTTATTTTCAGACAAAACAGAAGTATCCAAAATGCCTTGTACAAACCCTGTTAGAAGGGCCATGGTCAGTTATAGAACAATTGGTTGGGTCAGTACCTGACTTCACCAATATTATGTGACAATATAAATAATTTTGTCTAACCTTTGTTCCAGCTAGTTCTGATTCAGAACAAAAGAATTTATGTTGAGAAGAAAATTTTCACTTTAGATCTAAAAAAAACTTAAGTGACTGGAATGTAGAAAGCTAATTGCACTCTTAACAGGTCCAATTAGTTGTCACCGTTGTTGGTGAGGATGGTCTGTGTTCCGGTGGTGATAAAATCAATGTGCCCTTATAAGGTAGACAATCCTATAAATCTCTATAACCAGTGGATTCATCTATCTACTGTCTGAAAACAAAGCTGCATTATATTTGTTTCCAAATTTAGGAACACCGAATAAAATGTTTTGTGCAAAAAATAGAATTAATTTATTTTTCCTTTTATCTTAATTTTCTGTAATTTACAAACAAAAGGCTGTAGGTTATATAAGAACTGATGATAAATCCTTCTTTGACTCCTCTTTTATCACTAACGAGACTTAGATTACCTAATAAACCCTTACTAAAACTTAATTACCATGGAGAATGTAGCTTTACCTAGGATTTGTAATTTACCCTTACTTAGACTTACCTTTGAAAATATAACTTTACCTAGGATTTGCAATGTACCCTTTACTAAGACTTACCTACGAGAATGTAACTTTACCTAGGATTTGTAATTTACCTTACTATGACTTACCTTTGAAATTGTAACTTTACCTAGGATTTTTAATTTACCATTACTAAGACTTACCTTTGAGAATGTAAATTTACCTATGATTTGTAATTTACCCTTACTAAGACTTACCTTGGAGAATGTAGCTTTACCTAGGATTTGTAATTTAACCTTACTAAGACTTACCTTTGAGAATGTAAATTTACCTAGGATTTGTAATTTACCCTTACTAAGACTTACCTTTGAGAATGTAGCTTTACCTATGATTTGTAATTTACCCTTACTAAGACTTACCTTTGAGAATGTAGCTTTACCTATGATTTGTAATTTACCCTTACTAAGACTTACCTTGGAGGATGTAACTTTACCTAGGATTTGTAATTTACCCTTAATAAGGCTTACCTTTGAGAATGTAACTTTACCTAGGATTTGTAATTTACCCTTACTTAGACTTACCTTTGAGAATATAACTTAACCTATTATTTATTTGTAATTTACCCTTACTAAGACTTACCTTGGAGGATGCAACTTTACCTAGGATTTTCAATTTACTCTTACTAAGACTAAATACCTTGGAGAATGTAACTTTACCTAGGACTTGACACAGATTTATATGGCCTCCAGAGCACCGGTCATATCTTCCTTTTACTTTTTCAAGTGCCTCCATGCAAATATACATTTTTTTTCATATTTTGCCTTTGTTTTATTGACTTTGAGTTGAAATTATGGTTTTATTATCATTGCGGTTTTGTTATTATGTCGGTATTCTCGGCATAACTTTGCTGTTAATTATGGGCATCGATCACAGTATCAAAGGCACAAAATAAGGAATTTGTTGTTGAGGGTTTATAAATTGCATGCATTTCCAGGCAACACTGTGGAGTAATTTATAGTGTTATCTCACTGAAGTATCACATGCTATAGAAGTCATATGACAATGAACGCTGTGTTCTGATTTCTTCATTGTTAGGCAGTCACATGATAATGAATGCCATGTTCTGATTTGTTCATTGTTAGCCATACAAGTCGCATGACAATGAATGCCATGTTCTGATTTGTTCATTGTTTGCGATCCAAGTCACATGACAATGAATGCTATGTTGTTCCGATTTGTTCATTGTTAGCATGACATTGATAAAATAATTGACATACAACCAGAAAAAATAGTGTATGCTGATGTTAACCAGCTTTAAAAGTAACTTTTACATTTTTGTTCTTTTTTGTCTTTCAAGCTCACTTGACAGTGATGAAGTTTAAATTTACCAATTTTTCATGTTTTTCTCCTGTACTTGCAGGCTGAGGAACTGAACACCATCATTGGGAATGCTTTCAAGATGGCTTATGCACAGCAGAGAGTGCGACAGCCCACATTCAATGAGCTCATCGAAATGCAACTGAATGAGCAGAAAGCAAAGTTTGCAGAATATCAGGTTCAGGCACAAAAAGAGTTCAAACAGAAGCTTACAGAGATAGCCACTCCTACCCCGTTCTCAGAAAAGGCGATCCAGCGCATGGAGATGAGGCGACAGTCCAGTAGCGACGATGTCCAGGAGAAAGAACTTGTTGTGGGCAAAAATAAACTATGGGTAAGCCATTCTATCACTAATATACAGCATTGTGTTGAATTTTGTGTATGGGCTGCATTTTGCATATTTTGTCTTGAATTAATTAAAAGTGTTTTGGAAATCTGACATGAACGATTATTGAAATTATGGGACATACCGCTATGCTTTTATTTTTAAATTTGGTTTTGAGTTATATTAAAAAATGTTGTATGAATGAAGACTAATAGCAAGTATGACACTAAACACTGCACTTAAACTCATGTGTGTAATTGTTCTGGTTAGTATGTGTGATGGTTATATACAAAGTGAAACCTGTCTATAACAGACATGATAGAGGGCTGCATGCTTACAAAACCTGTCTATAACAGACATGATAGGGGGCGGTATACTTACAAAACCTGTCTATAACAGACATGATAGGGAACTATATGCTCACAAAACCTGTCTATAGCAGACACTGTGCAGATCAGTATTTCCATTTTTGTCAAATTTACCTGGTTGTAAGTTAAGGCTTATAGTCACAGGTTGTCTAACTTGAGCCGCTATCTAGTGAAATTCAATAAATCAAAGTTTTGAGAAATACTGGAACCTTAAAACACCTTAAGAAATTTTACAAGTTTTCAGGTGAATTAAGGCAACAATATGTTTGTATTCACAAAATAAATGTATTATCTTAAACATATGTTATGGTACGATTAAGAAATCCTAGCTCTATCAAACTAATCCTCAAGCTGACCTTTTTGTCACCTGTACGTGAACACAGCTGGCTATTATAGTGTATGTTGTACTCTAACAATCTGACGGGACAGCTTTCCGTGTCTGTACTAAACTTTGCTGAGTAATTTGCTCATATTTCTACATCAAAATTATACCTATCATGAAATTTACAGCTTTTCATAAAATACAGGAATGAAGATTGTGATATCAACTGGTTATGAGTGGAGCACGTCTAGAGTAATCTCTTTAACACTTTGTGCATTCAGCTAATTGCTGTAGCAAAATTTTTGTATAATAAGGTTTCTCATGAACCCTTCAAAAAGTTCAGTTCATATTGTCACCATAAGAAACATCAAGTTCAACACCTGATTAGGTTTTGAGGGTCATCATTCAAGGTTAAAGGGTCAAGGGTCACAATTGAGGAAGATGCCCATACTAGTAAGAGTAACAGAAGTGGAAGAATGTAATAACAAGACTGGGACTCGAACCCAGGTCCTCCAAACTCTAGACAGATGCTCTATTTGAGCTACCTGGCTACTGTCTTTGGGGCCAGTCCAGTTCTGCTTCATTCCCTCTTTGGTATTTAGTTGGGAGCCAAATGTAACAGGAGAGGATAAATGAAAAATACTGTTTCAAACTAGACACCTTTCGCCCTATGAGCAGACAGCATACCACTAGACTAAATGAAAATTCCTGCTTATTTCTGCTGATATGATCAAAAGTTATGGTGTAAAATTTTTGCCTGATTGGGGAAGACAGGGTGATTGACAGCTGTAACTGCCGCCAAACCTGTTGAAGTGTCAAATGTCAGGTTATATTTACATAGGAAAGACGAACAAACTTACAAATTATCTGTATACATAACTGTAGTAATATAAAAACATATCAATTCTTGATATGCCCAGATATTAATAACTATATCAAATGCTAAAAATTATTCCCAACTAAATTCTAATATCGATATTGCTTATTTACCATAAAAACAGGACATGTATTACTTAATTAGTATTATCTCAAATTCGTATATACATGTATAGCAGTGTGTATTCATTTGTGTGGTTATATCATTGTGTGATGAATATTTATGTGGTATGCTGACAGATATAGATTTCTACCTGAGGGTAGATGTTTCATTTGGGTCAGTACGTGTATGACAGTAGTTCTCCATTGGAGTGAAATATCAATATTCACACATATGTACTCTGAGTCATACTTATATTGATTACAGTCTTTGTTACAAGGCACACATATTCATGATTCAACAAAATTTCCATATTTTTGCATTGTGCAAATAGGATTCAGGAAGGATAACTCTTGTATGAGATGTATGATTGAGTGAAATGGGATTCAGGGAAGATAACTCTTGTAAATAATTATATAATGCTCATTTTATACGTGATATAAGGGAGACAACCAAGTGAGTCTTGTGTACATTAGCAAACTTTAAGAAGTATTTGGTTGGTGTATGTCACACTGCATAGCTGTCAACCTCTCAAACACTATGGAAGGTGAAGAGAGAGAGAGGGGAAGGGGGCTAGTTTGATATTTAAGAACGTCTAAGAAAACACTTGTATTTGACAAACAGAAGTTTAAAATATAAGAGTTAAAGCTGTGATTTACATTGTATTTCCAAAAAGAAGTAAGTGTGAATTTGAACCAAAAAATTGAGAGGAAGGAATTCTGTTGATGTTAAAAGTGAAAGATTTGATAATGAAAATCAAGAATTCTTCCACGATAGGGAGATGTATTTTGTCTGTGTGGTTTTGATATTAATTTTTAAAAAAGCATGTAAATAGAAGATAACTACTTTCAGAAGTCATTCAAAATTAATGTGTGGCATTCATTATTGATATGGATGCCGTCTGGTCGTGAAAATGTTTGTGTGATGTGATGTGTGTTTTTCCAGTTTTCATTACAACGTAGTCCCATCAAGGTATAGTTGGACATCTTTACCCTCATTGTGTTGTAAACTTCTCCTCTTGTCTGGGTGAGGCCAAATGTTTTTACATCTGTACTCTAGTTAGTAAATAATACACTGATCTTCTGCTAAAAATGAAATTAGTGTGAATTACTACTGATCTTTTGGTACAGCTCAAAATGAAGAGTTAGCAAAAAAAGCAAATTCTAAAAAAAAAACCAATCCAACCGAAGGACACCAGCAGTGTCATTCGTTTAAATTGATTATTCACAACATTATATAGAGATAGGTGTGGAAACATTTTGCCAGCTTAAACTTTGATTTCAGGTTATGAGGTACTTTTGGTACAAAAAAATCTTTTTATACAAATGTCAGTAACAGATGCATTTAAAGTAAGAGAGCTTTATACGATTTGTTTCCGTAGGTTCAGCATATTAGAAAGGAACTCCATAGCATGTGCTTGATTTTATTGATAGAAATGTTATTTTTGCATATGAACAATTTTTTTCTTCATAAATTTATCTGCCTAATTTTTGTTAGATGGGGATATATTTGCTATTTTTTATCTATTGTATTGGTATATATTTAATTATATTATATTATATTTATTACAAATATGATATGTATCGAAGATGAGTGTGCTGTGCTGAAGTAGACTCAATAACCATACAAAGGGAAGTAACACTGTTAGTCTTGACAGGAGTTGTGAAACCTTACTAAGGGAAGTAACTCCGTCAATCCTGATGGAAAGTTGATGATGTAATTTTGTGTTTTGTTGCACGTGGACTCTTTATCCTGACAGCCTGTATCCTCAGTCAATAAAAGGCCTGAATAGGATCAGGAAGAAATTTGACTGCACAAGCAGTTATTGTACAATGTATTTACATGTATTCCTCCCGATTTTTACATTTAACAGAATTGAAAAACACATTTATCATAAGGTTTGCATATTGTAAGCTGTTACAGTTCTCCAAAGCTTCCAAGTTTCAGCCGTATACTAATTTTCATCTCTGACTAAAATCAATAAAGGTATATGGCTACTGGTGGCTAGGAAACCCAACTGGTTAGACTATCCACCTGGAGTCTGGAGGTCATGGGTTTGAGTCCAGGTCTAGGTGTTGATTTCCTTAGTATGAATATCAGGATTATTTCTAAAGTGTGTGTGACATATATAACACTATATTTACCATTGTATGGCACTGCCACTATATAACCCTATCAATTCAGTTGCGAGTTCACCAGCTTATGAACTGCCAACTGAAATTTGAATTTGAAAATTTCAAAAAAAAAAATCGCACGACAAATAAACAATCGCAGATGGTAAATATAAGCATTGAACGGCTTTCAGTTGGCATTCATAGTCAATATGAATGCCAACTGGAGAGAGGCAAATTCAACATGAAGCGCACTAGCGCTTCATGTTGAATTTGCCTCTGTCCAGTTGGCATTCATATTGACTATGAATGCCAACTGAAAGTCGTGCTTAAATATACAGAGACTATTAGGTGACTTTGGCTATGTCCCGACTGTTAGTAAACACAACATGTGTCATTATAACACAACACATGTACACAGTAGATAGCTGATTTCCTTCGTGTCTACATACCTCTGAACCTGACATGATCGGAATGTGAGATTCGATGGCCCTATTTCTGGTGATGTGCCCCGTCCTCCTATATACCCTATATCCCTACCCTGTTTACCGGTACCGGTCGTTATTTACGACAATCACTCTAGATTAATTAACGTTGATGCCGTTTCATTATTTGCCATTTTGTAGTGAGGATCACATCCAATTTCTGTTGCATGTTGCAGTGCTACCTACTGAATGTACATATGTGTCCGTGTTCAATATCTTCTGATTCTTCTTGTTCACTCTGTGGGCCATCGCACGTTGTAAATTCCTATTTTTGTCCCCTGTTTTAATTTGCTGCCATGTTAATTTGACTTGCTTTTCATTTTGGTGATGGTAATATTTTTCCTTAACTTTTAAAAAAAATAATTTTTTAAATCCTGAATTCTTCAGGATTGGATTATAAGTGGTAATTATTTAAGTGTTTACACACTCAAGAACATTCTGTGTCGTTGTATACTCCTCTGTCGAGTGGTTGTAAAAAATACATCTTATCAGTGAGTGTTAGACCTTTCTTCTGTCTTAGTCACGAAGCAGGTGTACAGGCGGATTAATTTAGAGATGTTATTTACCTAGCTTTGTACAGGTAGGCTGCTTCCAATAACTCCAATTGTATAGAAAATCTTTGTAAATTTGAATAACTTTATAGAATTGCTGTACTTTAGATCTTAGTATTTTGTAATATTTGATAATTTGTGTAACATTTTGTTTTCAATTTATCAAAATTATCATTATCCTATCAATTAATGGTTAAACAAAGTTTGAAATGATTTTGAAAAATACATCAATTGTTATCAGGTGATGTTTAAAAAGAGTTTAAATTATCTAGGAAAAAATATATCAATTATAATGAGTTTTTTTTAAAGTAGGTGATAAAATGTTCCAACTATTGTGTGTCATTTTGAAAATATGTTTTAAATATTTTAATCAAATGATTAAGAAAAATTACTTCAGTCATTATAAGGTAATGTTGAAAGGGAGCATTGATTATATCATCACTAATTACCAGGTATCAAGTTTATATAAGTTATTTTTATGTAGATATTGTAACTATGTACCTAACTTTCCTTATTTAGAAGGAAGACTGGCCTGATCTTAAACCAAGTCTAAATTAACAAAAAAAACTTTCATTGTTGATGTTTTTAAATCTCCAATTAGTCCAATAGAAAGAGAAACTCTTAATATGTAGTTTTAAGTTATCAAATTGTCAAAAAGGAGTTTGTCAAAATATCTATAAAAAATCATTTTGGAGGCTTGAAATTTTAAACAATCCCCCCCCGGGAAATTCCAATAAGTTGACAAGTATATACTAATAACTTGTTAGAGTATTTAATGCCTAAAGTATTTGATGTCTTAACACAGTACTTGTGCTTTGTCTTATGAACTGTCACCATTGTATGTTTTAACTGGTAAATTTTTATTGTCTAATGATTCATAATACTATTGTTGACTTGTGCGTATACATTATGGAATTGTCATTTATTGGTGAAACAGCATCTAACTTATGATCAATTAAATGTCTTCTGTGGAACTCTTTAGGGTTGAAGATAAATAACCTATATCCAACATGTATCCTTAAAAACTTGTATGTTTTTTTACAGGCTAAGCAAGCAGTGGATAAGGTGAAGCATCGGTCAGCTGCCAACGAAACTTTAAGTTCCTCACCCCCGGGGCGCAGTGAGTCCCCCACTGTCGGAGGGCGGCCCCAGTCAGAGGCTCTGATCCACAACTACAGTATCGGAGACACTGCTAACAAACGTAACTCCACTCCAGTACACTCCCTAAATCAGAACGCTTCTTCCCTAGCATTTCTCCGGAGTTCCTTTGACAGTACAAATAACTCGGGGAAGAGTAAGGGATCTCCAGTGACCGCGCTGAAGGACGCTATAGACAAGGGCTTTTGTAACGGTTCTTTATCTAGTCAGGACAGCACAGACTCCGGTGGACTCCTCATTCACGACCAGGAGGGTTACCTTGCCCCGCATAATGGACGCCTACTTAACGAGGATAAGGTAGGTAACTCTATTGAAATTACTGTATAAAGATTGAAAGTAGGTTCTATATATACGGTAAAGTATGTTTATAATGAGTTGTGACTATCACTGATGTTAATTTGTATTGTAATTTACAAACAAATTCAGTGACAACTTTGGGTTATAAATATTATGAAAGAATTTCTACTCTTTTAAAAAAATGTGTATTGGATATCCTCTATATAATGTTTTATATTCTGAAATTTCAATGAGATTTTCAAATGAAAATATTGGAAAAAATCATCAAATCCACGCTCCAAACTTATTATTGCAAATTACTGTAGAACTTAAAGGAAGTGATTTCATAGCCTGTATAGATGTCTTCTCGTGGTCCCAGTGACTGGGCAGGTTTGAGAGTTATTTTGACTCGATGCTCTTTGTGAGTGTATTTTAAGACAGATATGACAGGTATGCAGAACAATGTGTAGTTCAGGTAAGTAGGGAGGTAACACATGTCAGTATCCCTCCCAGGTGATTAATGAAACCTAACAGTGCAGCAGTGTACATCAGATTTACATACTTCACAATTTTGACCTTGAGGCTGTCAGACTTTTTCATTCCATCATTTACAATTTCTATCACAAGTTCAAGTTAAACAATGATTCCTACCCTCCTTCATCTTTGAATGTGGAAATGGTACTTTGTAAGTTGGTTGTTGTGGTACCTGCCAAGCATGGCCGACACTAACGAATCATTTTGTCTGTCACCATGCATCTGTGTCAGTCACACTTTAGTTTTTTAGATTTTTTTTTGCTACTGCATGCTACATCAATTTATTGGAATACAGATTAAGTTTGAACCCTTTGTGAATATTTCATTTTTTGCTGGAGTTATGGCCCTTTCCACATAGGAAATTTTGTTAATTAACTATTTTCCGTACTTTAATTTTCTGCCTTTTGCCACATAAATTTTTAACTTAGTATATGGATTTATCATAATGGATTACAGTTATGAGTTAGAACCCTTTGACAAACTTTGCACAATGGACATTTTCATAATTAACTGTTTTAGGTACTTTTTTCATTATTGCTTGCTTCATAAGTTTGTAACCTGATATATGGCTTTGTCATCTAGAGTTATGATCCTTTGAAAATATGTAGAAAATTATCATAATCAGCAGTTTTTCAAACCTGTTCCACTTGCTACAACAATATGAATCTTTGTATGTGGCTTTTAATCATCATAATGAATTATAAATCAAGCTTGAACCCTGATATCACTATCAATATTCATTTATTTGTTGGAGTTATGGCCCTTTGTACTTAGAAATTCTCATCATCAAATTAACGGTTTTCGTTATTTGCCAACTGCTTGCCAATTTAATCTAATTTAAACTTGGAACAGATGATACGTCCGCTTCTGTGGAATTTGTATTATCCTACAATGATCGTTTAGCATTCAGTTAACATTCCTGTTCTAGATATTCTGGTATGGCCTCATCCATTTCCCCAGTATCTGATATTGAAGAGACACAGAACCACGGTATTGTTGAATTAGGTTGACTTGACAAAATCATATTTGATTTAAACATATTCATTGCCCCAAAGTTGAACAGAGGGTTAGGCACACGTTTTTTTTCAACTTATTAATGCCTTTTCATCTAATACAATTCTATTGTTTTTTTATAGTAATGTCATAGTTTTAATAGTACTTTTTAATTGTATATTGTAATTAAGACTGCTAGTTTCTTGGGACTGAGCTCAGATGATATCTGCTGGTAAAAGTTGAGGTGAAGTAAACATCAGGTGACATCTGACCAGGTAGCTGATGATTGCCGTTGTTTTCTGCCGTCAGACCAGGTGTTGACAGGTGACGATAGTAGTAATTACAGTCACGGTTAACTGTGGATGAAAGTAGTAAACCACTTTATTAGTAATCGGTCAACAGTGACCTCTTTATCCATATGTTTCACATAGCTCAGCAACTTTTAAAAATATCTGTCGCCAGGAGTTGGAATGTGAGATTGATGTCGAGCTATTGAACTGATGTTATTGTATAACGACCGATGGGTGTATGAGGTATAATGGTATATGGGTGCGGGGTTTAATGGCGGGTGTCACTGATATATATGTAGCGATGATTATATATAATTATATTTGTGATTTTATGTCTGCGGGTAAGTACTGAGGTGGATCGATCTGACAGATTATATCAATCATTCAGGTGGGGAGGGTAGAGGTAAGAAACTTATGAAGGACACAAGGTTTTCAGGTTAGAAACTTGTATGGGACAGACACAAGGTTTTCAGGGTAGAAACTTGTATGGGAAGGACACAAGGTTTTCTGGTTAGAAACTTGTAAGGGAAGGCCATTTCCTAACACTTCAATGTTTTTTCTATAGAGACCATTCATTATTAGAAGTTCTACATGGATTATATAAGGGCAATTTAAAACTTAGTGTAAAACAGGTAAATATTTCTTATAGACTTAATGAGATTAGATTAAAGTCCGACCAAAACTTGGAATTGAAAGAACATTTTCCTTATTTTTGCTATGCATCATTTAACACATACACACCCTCCTAGGGCATCCCACTCTTTTCCCACCCATCCTCCTCTCTCCCCATTCCATATCCCTTTCTCTCCCCATCCCTCAATCTTTCCATCCCTCTATCACTCCATCCCACTCTATCCATCCCACTATCTCCCCATCCCTCTATCTCCCCATCCCACTCTCTCCCCATTCCTTATCTCTCTATCTCTCCATCTCTCCATCCCTCTATCTATCCATCCCACTATCTCTCCATCCTACTATCTCCCCATCCCTCTATCTCTCCATCCCTCTATCTATCCATCCCACTATCTCTCCATCCCACTCTCTCCCCATTCCTTATCTCTCTATCTCTCCATCCCACTATCTCTCCATCCTACTATCTCCCCATCCACCTCCGTCCGCATTCCTTATCCCTCTCTCTCCCCATCCCTCTATTTTTCCATCCCACTCTCTCCCCATTCCCCTCCCTCCCCATTCCTTATCTCTCTCTCTTCCCATCCCTCTATCTCTCCATCCCCCTCTCTCCCCATTCCCCATCCCTCTATCTCCCTATCCCACTATCTCCCCATCCTCCCTCTCTCCCATCATGGGGACATCCACCTATCTCTCCTTTCCCTTTCTCTCTATCCCCTTTTCTGAGGGTATCCCATTCCCTCCCCCTTCCAGTGACATCCCCCTATTTTCCCATTTCCCTATTTCCCATTCCCCATTCCCCCTGAAAACACTCTGAACCTTACCGCCATAGTTTATTTTGGATTCTGAGGTATGTTGTCATAGATTGATCCTGGTTTCATATTACGTTTTCCTGGCTGAGTTATTTCCCCTTTACTCCGATTACTAGATTTAATCTGATATTTACAGAGGCTTACACAGTCATAGGGTCACCAATGATCAGAGAACTAAACCCAACATCTGTCATTGATAGTGACACTTCCATTCACACTGTTTAGATAGAATCTTCATTACTTATATCTAGTTACAGAAAGTGTTTTAAATCTTTACAGAAGTTATCACATCGGTTACAAAGACGCTATTCTTGATGTCTTAATTCCTGGCATTCTGTGTCTGTTTGTCAGATTTTTTAGGTGAATGTAACATTTTACTGCCGAGTGATAGATAAAGTAATGGTGCTGATTCAGACACTTGTCATCTGAGGGATTATAGTCATTTTGTCCGTTTATATACAAATTCTTCCATTGTTATACTTATTCTTTATTGATGAATGTGTCTTTTTATACAGCTGGGTAGACTGGATTACTATAAAGGATTATGTATGCTTTGAAACTTTTGCCACCATTTAACTTTCACCATATTCAATAAGAGGAGGTGAAGAGAATTCCTCACTGTAAAAAATCTCAACTACATTCATAACCCTTACGGGCAACAAAACACTTTTAGAGAACTATTCCTTTGTCATTCTTGTTAGGTTGAGATGTATTACCACTAGAAATACCGATAACTGACTTTATCTAGAAATCCCACAGTAACTAAAATTGTACATTTAGTAAAATTATAGAAGCAGGCTTAATTCGGTATCATTTCTGAACAAAAAAAAAAGAAAGAAAAAAAGAAAGAAAGAAAATTGATTCTATACAGAATCAAAATTTAATTTTCTATACAGAATCACTACCAGGGGGTGCAGAATTTGATGGTTCCAGCATTTCAACAAAATCATATACTGCATACATTGTAAATATAATATGATTGGAAATAAAATAGTTGTGTAGGTAGAAGCCTACCTTGATGTCAGAAGTGGGCCTTTACTATCGATGTATCCCTATAGGGTTGGTGCTGTGATAAACCTGTTCAATTAGATTTGCTTGGAAAATTAAGACCAGTTCTACAGTTTAAATACATATTGAAATTTTCTGATTTATACATTTCTATATATTTCCTGGTAAAAACACTCTGTCTGTCAGATGTGATTACCTCCATTACACAATAAAGAGCTCTCCTAGGGGAGATAATTTGGTTACAGGATGGAGAGCTGGCAGTCAGGGAATTCTCTGGGAACATTGAACACCGTATCTCTGACAAACACTGCACGTTAATTTGTAGATGTGATTCTATAGACAGAAAACTTGTGTGAGAAACTCAATATTCACAGAATACTTGTGGTTGTTAGAAAAATGCTTCTCCCTTTAATTTCCTTCTTGAGAATAGAGTTTAAAAAATAAATAGATTAAACTTCCAATTCAAAAGACAGTTAGGTTCTTTCAAATTGGCCACAAGTGTATCATTTCACAAATAACTGTGAAAATGGCGCTTTTAAATTTTCCCTGGAAGAGCCGATTTATATCTGATTGGTTGTATAAGGACTATGTGTTAGGCTTACAGCATACTGTAGTACTGTCAGTAGTTAATGATTAAAGTTAATTAATGTAGTGATGTCTGGCCATATAAAAAACTAATGAAACCATATTTTTTATGTCACAAATGTTTTTTTTTCTTTCTTAGAACTACTAATAAAAGTGTTAATAACATTAGCTGGATCACAAGTCTTTGAAAGAGTTACTTCCCTTTTTAACATCGTGATCCTTTTCAAGTTTTATGTGTAATCACTGAGCCGTATCCATGGTCTGATTCATCGAAGAGGTTTCATTCAATTAAAATAGTTTGTGAGTGTTCTGGAATGTATAGAGCTGTTTGATGTGGGGTTTCTAGTGTTGTTTCATTGAGCACTTCACACCTCACCTCATAAAACCAGCTGGACAAAAGTCAACAATGTCTACAGTCCTATGTAAATGCTACTGTGTGTTTATCTGGCTATTACATAGGGTTTATACACTTTTTAACTCTCACCCTACACAATGTTTACACAGGAATACTGACATATTTACCAGTTTTAAAGACTTTTTGTACTCCACTCATGTGATAATTGGTTTGAATTAGGAAAAGTTGGTTTTCTGGTTTACCTGTACGGTTTAGTCCCGAAGTGATACCGGAGTGGTACTCCACAGTTATAACGGAGTAGACCGAAGTGGTACTTCGGAGTGATAACGGAGTATACCGAATGATACTCTGCAGTAATACTTCCGAGTAATCACAGAGTACAGTCAAACCTGCCTTAGCGACCACCTGAATTAAACGACTTCCTTTCATATGCGACCGTATTTTTTCCTCCCAACGTTATTTACTATACTAATGACCTGAATTAAGCGACTACCTGTCAGACGCGACTAACGACCATCATTTCCGTGTCCCAAATGCTGAAAAGCGACTTTTTTCAGCGACTTTCCGAGTTTTAAAACGGAAGCAGAAGTCATAATCAAGAAGAAACCGGACGATCTTGTCTGCTTTCAAAGATTAAAAAATACTTCAGAAATGCATAAAATGTCTTATTCTGTCTCAAAAAATGTACTGAATTTATTATCTTTGCCCTGATAACACCCCAAAACGAACGAAACTGTACTTTACTTCTAAAGAATGAAAGGAGATGGGATATGGCGAAAAAACGTCCTCGCCATTCAGACGATTTTCACGAAATTTTGATAGAAAAAATACAAAACATTTGCTTGGGAAGTATGAAAAAGTGAGTGAATAAACAGTCAACTTACTGTTTAACTGAAATTTATGTTCTTTTTGAGACATTAGGACAGATATTTGGCAGTTAAAAACGTCTCCATCGTTATGAAGGAAATGCAGTTACGTGACTAATAATCCGGACGGAAGTCCGGACCAGGAATTCAGGAATGCCAAATTTTTTTTTTTTTTTTGTAAATGTATCCGGCACTGGAAATAATCAAATTAGCCATTCAAACTTTTTGATTATTTTTTATATTAAAAAAAAAATTATTATTGTAATATGCTAAAAGAATTTAAATAGACCCTATATATATTATTGAAAATAAAAGAAAATGAATCAAATTTATAAAAATAAATATTGTACTACAGTATGTAGAAATGGGGATATTTTTTATATATTGTCCATTATTATAAGCATTTTATTTCATTAAGTGAATAGTGATTTTTCTTCTTTTTTTTCTTCTTTTTTTCTTTCGTTTTCCTCAAGAGGTCTCTTACAGATTTGATTATATTCACAATCTTAATTGATGACTGAGGTAATTCCTTTTCATATATGTGCTAATACTTGTAGCTGATAGATTTTACATATGTGGCAGAATAATTATGAACTTTCCTTTTCGGGTAATTTTCTTTGAACCTGGATTAAGAGACCACCTGTCATATGTGACCTTTTTTATTGACTCCCTTGGAAGGTCACATATGACAGGTTTGACTGTATACCGAGTGATACTCCGCAGTGATACTCCAGAGTGATAAGGGAGTATACCGGAGTGATACTCCGCAGTGATACTCCAGAGTGATAAGGGAGTATACCGGAGTGATACTCCGCAGTGATACTCCAGAGTGATAAGGGAGTATACCGGAGTGATACTCCGCAGTGATACTCCAGAGTGATAAGGGAGTATATACCGGAGTGATACCTTTAGTTGTTAAGAGGTTGCTGGCTAGACTCCGAAACACTTAATCTTTATTTCATCATATCTAGATTCTCTAATATTTTAAGCCTTCTTCTGCGGCATTTTTTTGACTTGTAAAACGGCTGTCATGTCTTGATCTGCATTAGTGACAGAATTAAGATAATATTTAAAGTAATTAAGTGATGTTTGCAAGCCTTTCATCAGAAATTTAATCATAATCCAGTCCTTTACAGTACCAGTAGCTATAAACTCTGTAGGTAATAAAATAATCCTGTCATCAAAAAAACTAGGACACCAAGTAATCTGTCTGTCATTAGGGAATAAGGACATCTGTATTGGATACGTCTTACCGGAGTCATTCAGTCCACATCCTTTCATCTCCACTTATATCTCACTTATCATAGGAAGTAAGTCTCTATAAATCATTACCCTGAAAGGTTTAGTTCTACAGGGTTTGTTAAATATGACCGACAGTCTAAGGTCACAGTTATAATTAGGTCAGAAATAACAGTAAAGATTTCAGTATGTTCATAGAATATATGATACAGGTGTTTGTCTTCTAGGGCCATATTTCCTGGGTTTATATCCCACTCACAACACCAGCACCCAACAGCATTTTTAAGAAGAGGGTCTCCTCCTTGTAGTAGCTGGTGGCTACCTCTTTTGATATCATATATGATAGGCCAATCACTTGCTACCTGGAGCAATTGAGGTTTTACATGTTTTGTCCTTCAGCTTATCCACAGCACCCCAAGATAATCTATGATCTAAGCTTCATAAAAAGCACTACCCAGAATAACAATAAAGTCAGACTACACCATACAGATCTTCTCCTGAAGCATAATAGTATAATTTATCCACACATTGACTATATAAAGAATACCTGTTTACAAAGTTCACATGTTTGGCACTGATGGTACAGTAAATACTTGTCAGTAAAGGGTTTCCTTAGGTTTGCTGGTAAGCTGTAATTAATACCAGGCCGATTCTACTGTAGCAACTTGATCATAATTGACAGCTAAAGAGATGCATCAGTGATAGGTCAGAGGTCAAGGAACAATGAACCCTTACATTAAAACATGTCGTGGCTGTAGATGTCAGACACAATTATAATCAGGTAAAAACGGGATCTGACAATTATTTACCAAAAGCTGTTTTACAATAAGAGGAGAAATACGAGACATCTTTAAGAATTCTCTCAGTTTTCCATCAGTTTTTATTTAAACTTGTTTGAATAAAAAGTAATGGCATTGTCATTGAATCAAAATGTAACCTTTTCCAAAAAAAATTGTACTTTTGCCTCTAAACCTGTTTTGATGTGAAAAGGAAATGAAGTTTGTGCTGTAGAGGTGACAGGTGTGTATGTAACTACATCCAGTTTAAAAACCGGAGTTTCTCACAGATTCTCGTCATCAGATCAGTGGAGACGCCAGGTGAAAATGGCAGGTATACCAAACCAAGGTACCCGTTCTTAGTCTAGATAAATACTGGTATATTATTAAGTAAGATATATCAATAGTCTTTATAATTACAGTCTATATAAATACTGGTATAAGTTTGATATGTCCTAATTGACATTTAATAACACTATTCAGGCTGATCCCTGGAAAGGTCCGATTGAAGTTGATATAGTAAATTGAGATTAAGTAGGAGAAAATTCAACATAAGTATTGTTGTTTTCATATGGTTTTTGATAGACAGGTTATCAAGAAAGATTTAGATATAAGTAGAAGAAAGTTTAACAGTGAAGTTATTGTTTATATATATTATCTGATAGATTGACCACAGAGAAAATGTTTAGGTACTAGTGAGGCTAGACAATTCAATATGATATGAAATTTTAAAAGCTATTGACATGGAAAATGTTTTATTGATTACGATAACTTTGGTGTTAATTCCCTCAACAGCTGTACACATTGTGCCGATAACTTTTATTTACATACGTAGGGCGGCCTAGCTTCCGTTGGAGTTTACATAGCTATGTTATTGTTTGTGAGTTCATAAGGCTATAAATATATTGGAGCTACATCAGATGAAATTTTGTGTGGAATCCCTCATCAGAATGGAGCAAACCGACATACACTTTGAAATTCCAGGTAAGAGAAAGTTTGATTTGTATCGCTGTATGATGATGTCAAAGGATTGTACCAAAGACACGCAAGGTATTGGAACCTTTAAAAATAAATTAATGGTTATATAGATACACCGGGGTCAGAATGAATTAAACTGCATCATACAGCTGTTGTTAGGGACATCATACAGCTGTTTCATCCTTCTAGGACACGTCAGTGATGTTAGGGACATCATACAGCTGTTTTGGCCTTCTAGGACTCCTCAGTGATGCTAGGGACGTCATACAGCTGTTTCATCCTTCTAGGACACGTCAGTGATGATAGAGACATCATACAGCTGTTTCATCCTTCTAGGACTCCTCAGTGATGTCAGGGACATCATACAGCTGTTTTGTCCTTCTAGGACTCTTCAGTGATGTTAGGGACATCATACAGCTGTTTTGTCCTTCTAGGACTCGTCAGTGATGTTAGGGACAAGATCTAAATAAATCTAGAAAAACCTAGATAATTCAATAAATTTCATAATGTTCAATATTGTATTTCAAAATATGTGTATATTAATATATATTAGAATAGAAGGAACATTTTTATGGATTCAGATGTTTAATATTTTAGATGGAGTTCTGTTAACACATGATTTAATGGAGGTTTAATATGCTACACTTTCATGTTGGCCTATGATGTCTAATTTGATAAGTCTATCTACATGCAATCTTTCGAGGTCGGTAGTTACAGATAAAATTTGTCATATCTGTCAACTTTTCAGATTTAAATGTAACCTTGGCTTCAAAACATCTGTATAATGACATTTTCCATCTGATGAAGTAGTGGAGCAGTATCACTTGAGAGGGCTGTTCTAATTATCCCCTGCGAAACGTGTGCATGTGTTTGTCAGATTCCTGTTTCCGTCTGCATGACATTTCCGAAATCATTTATGATAACTTCACTAAACCTGGTATACGCATTGCCTTTGTGGTCTTGTGGTAACTTTTGGTATAGAGTGATTTGTATTTTTCATAATTTTCCTATTAAAATGGAAACAATTGGTGGAAACTCTGAATATAACTGTTTCTGAAACTCCAAATCACTACAAAACCTGGTACATACATTACACTAGTGGTGGCTTTTGGTATGGAGTGGTTTGAATTCCTGTAACTACACTTGTGTGTCTAATGGTGACTTGTGTGTCTAATGGTGACTAAATGTGTGTCTAATGGTGACTTGTGTGTCTAATGGTGACTTGTGTCTAATGGTGACATTTTTCTAATGGGGACTTGTGTCTAATGGTGACTTGTGTCTAATGGTGACTTGTGTGTCTAATGGTGACTAAATGTGTGTCTAATGGTGACTTGTGTGTCTAATGGTGACTTGTGTGTCTAATGGTGACTTGTGTGTCTAATGGTGACTTGTGTCTAATGGTGACTTGTGTGTCTAATGGTGACTTGTGTGTCTAATGGTGACTAAATGTGTGTCTAATGGTGACTTGTGTCTAATGGTGACTTGTGTCTAATGGTGACTTATGTCTAATGGTGACTTATGTCTAATGGTGACTTGTGTCTAATGGTTACATGTGTCTAATGGTGATGTGTGTGTCTAATGGTGACTTGTGTGTCTAATGGTGACTTGTGTCTAATGGTGACTTATGTCTAATGGTGACTTGTGTGTCTAATGGTGACATTTGTCTAATGATGACTTGTGTGTCTAATGGTGACTTGTGTGTCTAATGGTGACTTGTGTCTAATGGTGACTTGTGTGTCTAATGGTGACTTGTGTGTCTAATGGTGACTTGTGTGTCTAATGGGGACTTGTGTCTAATGGTGACTTGTGTCTAATGTTGACATGTGTCTAATGGTGACTTGTATGTCTAATGGTGACTTGTGTGTCTAATGGTGACTTGTGTCTAATGGTGACTTGTGTGTCTAATGGTGACTTGTGTGTCTAATGGTTATGTGTCTAATGGTGACTTGTGTGTCTAATGGTGACATGTGTCTAATGGGGACTTGTGTCTAATGGTGACTTGTGTGTCTAATGGTGACTTGTGTGTCTAATGGTGACTTGTGTCTAACGGTGACTTGTGTCTAATGGTGACTTGTGTGTCTAATGGTGACTTGTGTGTCTAATGGTTATGTGTCTAATGGTGACTTGTGTGTCTAATGGTGACATGTGTCTAATGGTGACTTGTGTGTCTAATGGTGACTTGTGTGTCTAATGGTTATGTGTCTAATGGTGACTTGTGTGTCTAATGGTGACTTGTGTCTAATGGTGACTTGTGTGTCTAATGGTGACATGTGTCTAATGGTGACTTGTGTCTAATGGGGACTTGTGTCTAATGGGGACTTGTGTGTCTAATGGGGACATGTGTCTAATGGTGACTTGTGTGTCTAATGGTGACATGTATCTAATGGTGACATGTGTCTAATGGTGACTTGTGTGTCTAATGGTGACTTGTGTGTCTAATGGTGACTTGTGTGTCTAATGGTGACTTGTGTGTCTAATGGTGACTTGTGTCTCATGGTGACTTGTATGTCTAATGGTGACATGTGTCTAATGGGGACTTGTGTCTAACGGTGACTTGTGTCTAATGGTGACTTGTGTGTCTAATGGTGACTTGTGTGTCTGATGGTGACTTGTGTCTAATGGTGACTTGTGTGTCTAATGGTGACTTGTGTGTCTAATGGTGACATGTGTCTAATGGTGACATGTGTGTTTAATGGTGACTTGTGTGTGTAATGGTGACATGTGTGTAATGGTGACTTGTGTGTCTAATGGTGACATTTGTCTAATGGTGACTTGTGTCTAATGGTGACTTGTGTGTCTAATGGTGACATGTGTGTCTAATGGTGACATGTGTCTAATGGTGACATGTGTGTTTAATGGTGACTTGTGTGTGTAATGGTGACATGTGTGTAATGGTGACTTGTGTGTTTAATGGTGATTTGTGTGTCTAATGGTGACATGTGTCTAATGGTGACATTTGTCTAATGGTGACTTGTGTGTCTAATGGTGACTTGTGTCTAATGGTGACTTGTGTGTCTAATGGTGACTTGTGTGTCTAATGGTGACATGTGTCTAATGGTGACTTGTGTGTCTAATGGTGACTTGTGTGTCTAATGGTGACTTGTGTGTCTAATGGTGAAATGTGTCTAATGGTGACTTGTGTGTCTAATGGTGACTTGTGTGTCTAATGGTGACTTGTGTCTAAAGGTGACGTGTGTCTAATGGTGACTTTTGTGTCTAATGGTGACATGTGTCTAATGGTGACTTGTGTGTCTAATGGTGACATGTGTCTAATAGTGACTTATGTGTCTAATGGTGTCATGTGTCTAATGGTGACTTGTGTGTCTAATGGTGACATGTATCTAATGGTGACTTGTGGTAGAGATGACTTGTTGGTCTACAGTGGCGACATGTGCTGGGTTGTGACTTGTCAGTGTTCAGTAGTAACTTCTGCACACCTTTAATTGCCTATTTACCTGTACAGGACACATTCCTGTTGTATTGATCAAAATCCACATTTTTCTGTCTCCTGTGTGTGTCTCCGATTTCTTCATTAAGTTTATCGAAATCAAGTTACTTTTATAGACATACACCTTTGTCATTTCTCACTCGTGTTCGAAGGCTAAAGCAGAAAACTGCAATATTAAGATTGAACTGATTTCTAACCACAGATAACAATAAAAAAAAATCACAGGTGATTGGAGACTTCTGAGGAAGGGATGAACCCTGTAGATATTAACGGGAGAAGCATGTCTTAGGGTTGTTGTGTTCAGCTCTGGATTCTCTACTAGAGCTGAATGACATAAGGTATCGTGTAAAATCTTGAATTGATCGGAATGCAGATAGCAGTAATCTCTAATTAGACAACTGACAGGTGAAACGGTGTAGGGTGTATCACTGAGGTCATAAACCTGTTCCTGCTGATTTAATGAAGCATTACTGGAAAATTAGGTAAAATGTCTAGATAAGTTCTAGCTTGTCATCAGTGATACAAGAAAGAGTTCAATCTAAATTAGTACTAGCTTGTCATCAGTGATACAAGAAAGAGTTCAATCTAAATTAGTACTAGCTTGTCATCAGCGTTATGAAAAAGTTGGACTTGATGTTTCCTGTTCACTTTCAACATTATTATCAGACTAATGCATCACTTTAGCCGTTATCCAACTGTCTCACTCTACTCAAACTGAATCGCACATGTTACTGTTATGTTAACTCATATTCATCCACCAATAGCTGAATGTATGGAATGTATGTCGTTTAAAGCAATTTTTCTATGTAGCATACATGTATATCAAAAGTTCTTGGAGGACTTATTATCAGAAGGTTAATTTGCCATGCAATCTAGTGCTTACATCATTAATTATCGATGGAAATTAAAAAAAAAAGTATAACAAAAATCATGAGAAAGGGTCAGTCAGAGAATGAGTGTTGGGCTTCATCTTGCCTAGACTGAGACTACTGTCTCAGGATACACCTGGCCTAGACTTAGACTACTCTCTCAGCTACACCAGGCCTAGACTGAGTCTACTGTCTCAGGATACACCAGGCCTAGACTGAGACTACTGTCTCAGGTTACACCAGGCCGAGACTGAGTCTACTGTCTCAGGTTACACCAGGCCTAGACTGAGTCTACTGTCTCAGGTTACACCTGGCCTAGACTTAGACTACTGTCTCAGGCTACACCAGGCCTAGAATGAGACTACTGTCTCAGGTTACACCAGGCCTAGAATGAGACTACTGTCTCAGGTTACACCAGGCCTAGACTTAGACTACTCTCTCAGGTCAAACCTGGTCTAGACTGAGTCTACTCTCTCAGCTACACCAGGCCTAGACTAATACTTTAATCAGTTGAAAGCAAGCTACACAAATCAAACTGGTCCATTGTGTCTCCATTTTTCAGTAGTCTCTTTTTAATTACATCTGTTTATTTTAAATATCTAAGTTATCACAATAGAGTTTTGACCAACACTTTTGGATTTTAGTTTTTAGCTCACCTGCCCGAAGGGCAAGTGAGCTTATGCCGTGGCGTGGCGTCCGTCGTCTGTCCGTCGCACGGCCGACCGTCTGTCCGGCGTCAACTTTTCCATTCAAGCAACTTCTTCTCAATAACCAAAAGGCCCAGAGACCTAATATTGGGCCTGTAGCATGCTGGGGTAAAGGGCTACCAAGTTTGTTCAAATGAATGACCTTGACCTTCATTCAAGGTCACAGAAGTCAAAAGGGCTAAAATCTTTAAATGACTTCTTCTCAATAACCAAGAGTCCCAGGGAGTTGATACTGGGTCTGTAGCATGCTGGGGTGAAGGGCTACCAAGTTTGTTCAAATGAATGACCCTGACTCACATTCAAGGTCGCGTCGATCAAGTATGCTTAAATCTTTAAATGACTTCTATTGAATAGCCAAAATGCTGAGAGACATTATATTGGTCCTGTAGCATGCTTTCAAACAACTGCAGGATTCATATATGAAAAGATCACTGCATTGCAGGTGAGCGATTCGGGCCCATTGGGCCCTTTGTTTTTCTTCAAAATACTGTCAGTATGATATAAGGAAGAAACAAAAATAATTTTTGAAACTGAAAGAGAAAGGTGAACGTGTTGCTTTAATCCATGATTTTAAAGGAAAAAGACTTTCCTGTCAGTGATGATGTACTGTTCTATTGTGAGAGTACATGCACTAGGTTCTTTGTTTTGTATCTATATATATATATGTTTGGTGGTTAAACACCTGAAAAAGAACAATGATCAATGTAGTGAACTGGGTGATACCTTTGATGTGGTAGATAGTGTCAATATGTCTGATAGCAGGTGTTGTTCAACATTGATTACCCATACATTTGTACAGTCAGGATATACCTGTAATTTAAAGCTACCAGTGGAAGTGCTGTTTACAAAGTTGTGAGACTGGAATCATAATGTTCCTGTTCTACTGTCCATTAATTGTCAGACCGTTATTCAATAACAGCAGGTACTTCTGACACAAACTCTTATAAAATTCTGAACTTCTAGAGCAGTTGTCTATTTCATCATAGAAAACACACAACAAATTGGGATTTTAGACTTTTTTACATTTCAGCTGCTCTCATTCCTGTGATGAATTACAACATCTTTTTAGGCACCAATGGAGAAACTGCTTGACCTAGGTGTGAGTCAGCTGTCCTATTCTTCAAATAATTGACTTAATTTTTAAACTTTTATATTTCAGAACAAGAATCTGTGCAACAAGATGGTCAATCGTCCCCTCCCTGCTCTCCCCACTCAAACTAACGGTCAGTCAGGCAGTCCTTGTAAATACAAAAACTGGACAAGTATGGACGATGATGTGCTAGTACCACGAAGGTCAAGGTCACGGGGGGACAACATGGGAGACTCCCCCAAACGGAGGCCAGCTCGGCCATTAAGTGAAGTATTCTCTGACAAAAAACTTTCTAATTTTCCCGGTGCTAGACTAGATGAGCCTGGGTGTTATATGTACGGCTCACGGGAAATGCAGACTCGTCAAATACGAAACTCAAGGTCAGAGGGCACGCAGATACAACAGCAAGTTCACTTACAGACTCAACAGTTTATAAGTAACCACAGATCCCCAAGTAAGCAGGATGATCACTCGTCGCCATCTAAACAAGTCTTTAGGTACCAAAATAACCAAAGTCCTTTCCAAGAACCCGGTTCCTACGAAAGTACAGAGGATTCTAGTCAGCCCAACAAATCACGTCCAGGGTAAGTGTTAGATATATTGTTCACAGTTGAATGAATCCATTGTCACCTGTTGAGAGCAATCACTCTCTAGTAATTGTGACAATAATAATTTCACAAAAGGGAGACTACTCTGTACCATCCAGACAGTCGGTGAAAGTCTGCTCTGTTTTGTGGAGTGTGTTACGTACCCTACCTGAGGTAGTAATTTGATCTGTGAATGGTAAGCTGTCCTATGACTTGTGGGAGGTGGGTTTAAAACTCGGTAGTTGAGAGTGACAGAAACATTTATTTGTTTACCTTTTGAATTAAGAATCAAAACAGTTTTTAAAGTGAAGTTATTATATAGAATCAGAAGATTCGGTTATTATTAGTCAGCAAATTAAATGTCAAGTTAGATTAAAGAAATGAACGACTTTGATTTGACTACTCACAGACTGAATGCTAGACTTTTGTCAGGCTAGTGTTGTCACCTACATTCACAAACCTTTACACTTGTCAAATATCTGCTTGTCTACCACCCACAGAAACATTCTTACTATTCAGAGGGTCACTCACATCAAAATAACAGTCTTTCTCTTCACAGAAGATCATTCTGGTAAATACAAGCCACAATATCGCTTGCCTAGCTAGAACTTCTCTTTAGTTTCAGTGGGCCTGGTTTGATTCCTAGTACAGAGGTCCCAGGGTTGATCCCTAGTTCAGAATTCAGAGAGTTGATCCCTAGTACAGAGGTCCCTGGTTTGATCCCTAGTACAGAGGTCCCAGGGTTGATCCCTTGTACAGAGGTCCCAGGGTTGATCCCTAGTACAGAGGTCCCTGGGTTGATCCCTAGTACAGAGGTCCCTGGGTTGATCCCTAGTACAGAGGTCCCTGGTTTGATCCCTAGTACAGAGGTCCCTTGCTTGATCCCTAGTACAGAGGTCCCCGGGTTGATCCCTAGTACAGAGGTCCCTGGTTTGATCCCTAGTGCAGAGTTCAGAGGGTTGATCCCTAGTACAGAGGCCCCTGGTTTGATCCCTAGTACAGAGGTCCAATGTTTGATCCTTAGTACAGAGGTCCCAGAGTTGATCCCTAGTACAGAGGTCCCTGGTTTGATCCCTAGTGCAGAGGTCCAATGTTTGATCCTTAGTACAGAGGTCCCAGGGTTGATCCCTAGTACAGAGGTCCCTGGGTTGATCCCTAGTACAGAGGTCCCTTGCTTGATCCCTAGTACAGAGGTCTCTGGTTTGATCCTTAGTTCAGAGGTCCAATGTTTGATCCCTAGGACAGAGGTCCCTTGCTTGATCCCTAGTACAGAGGTCCAATGTTTGATCCCTTGTACAGAGGTCCGAGGGTTGATCCCTAGTACAGAGGTCCCTGGTTTGACCCCTAGTACAGAGGTCCCAGGGTTGATCCCTAGTACAGAGGTCCCAGGGTTGATCCCTAGTACAGAGGTCCCTGGTTTGATCCCTAGTACAGAGGTCCCTGGTTTGATCCCTAGTACAGAGGTCCCTGGTTTGATCCCTAGTACAGAGGTCTCTGGTTTGATCCCTAGTACAGAGGTCCCAGGGTTGATCCCTAGTACAGAGGTCCCAGGGTTGATCCCTAGTACAGAGGTCCCTGGTTTGATCCCTAGTAAAGAGGTCCCAGGGTTGATCCCTAGTACAGAGGTCCCTGGTTTGACCCCTAGTACAGAGGTCCCTGGTTTGATCCCTAGTACAGAGGTCTCTGGTTTGATCCCTAGTACAGAGGTCCCAGGGTTGATCCCTAGTACAGAGGTCCCTGGGTTGATCCCTAGTACAGAGGTCCCTTGCTTGATCCCTTGTACAGAGGTCCCTTGCTTGATCCCTTGTACAGAGGTCACTGGTTTGATCCCTAGTACAGAGGTCTCTGGTTTGATCCCTAGTACAGAGGTCTCTGGTTTGATCCCTAGTACAGAGGTCCCCGGTTGATCCTTAGTTCAGAGTTCAGAGGGTTGGTCCCTAGTACAGAGGTCTCAGGGTTGATCCCTAATACAGAGGTCCAATGTTTGATCCCTAAGACAGAGGTCCCTGGTTTGATCCCTAGTACAGAGGTCCAATGTTTGATCCCTTGTACAGAGGTCCGAGGGTTTATCCCTAGTACAGAGGTCCCTGGTTTGATCCCCAGTTCAAAGGTCCCTGGTTTGATCCTTAGTTCAGAGTTCACTGGTTTGGTCCTAAGTTCAGAGGTCCCAGGTTCCACATGTTGACGTGGAGAGTATTTTGAGATATATTTGACATGTTGATGTGGAGAGAATTTTGAGATATATTTGACATGTTGATGTGGAGAGAATTTTGAGATATTTTAGAATATGTATGACTTGTCAACATGAGAGTATTTTAGAATATGTATGACTTGTCAACATGAGAGTATTTTAAAATATGTATAACTTGTCAACATGAGAGTATTTTAGAATATGTATGACTTGTCAACATGAGAGTATTTTGAGATATATTTGACTTGTTGACTAGGAAAGTGTTTTGAGATATATTGATGTGACTATAAGGTATTGACGTTGAGTGGATTTTGAGATAAAGGGAATAATTGTGTCTGACTCAGGCCCAGTGACAGTTAAGACTGGGTGGTGACACTTAGGATGGCCAGCTGAAGTGTCAGGAATTTAAAGTACCAGTCCAGATTACCAGGTTACAAGCATTTTATTCAAATCTTGAACTTGAAAACTTTAAATTGTTTCTCTACAAAACACTTTTAACAATACATATGTAGATTTCTCCTGGCTATTTTGTCCCTCAGAAGTTTTAATTTGTTTTGTACCATCGTAAAGTTAGTTTTCAGATCAGATCACTGACATTTTGTCTGTACATGTCAAGGTGCTGAAGTCAGAATCGGAGCATGCAACGAGCAACACCAGACTTCCCACACAGTGGATCAGAAGCTTGATTTACTGTGGTAAATCTGATGTGGACGATACTTCGTAGGGTAGGGCAAGTTTGGGGTATCAAAGGTCTATAGAATAAAGTAGTTCTGGTCAGCCTTCAGCTGGAGACGAACATTTTGTGTGATGGTAGGCTTGGATTAGCTACTGGACACAAGGCTTGTCTCATACTTGACTCGAGCTTTGTCTAAGACTTGACATAAGGCTTGTCTCAGACTGGACTCAAGGCTTGTCTTAGACTTGATATAAGGCTTGTCTTAGACTGGATATAAGGCTTGTCTCAGACTTGATATAAGGCTTGTCTCAGACTGGACTCAAGGCTTGTCTTAGACTTGATATAAGGCTTGTCTTAGACTGGATATAAGGCTTGTCTCAGACTTGATATAAGGCTTGTCTCAGACTGGACTCAAGGCTTGTCTCAGACTGGACATCAGGCTTGTCTCAGACTGGACATCAGGCTTGTCTCAGACTGGACTCAAGGCTTGTCTTAGACTGGATATAAGGCTTGTCTAAGACTTGACATAAGGCTTGTCTCAGACTGGATATAAGGCTTGTCTAAGACTTGACATAAGGCTTGTCTCAGACTGGACTCAAGGCTTGTCTCATACTGGACTCAAGGCTTGTCTCATACTGGACTCGAGCTTTGTCTAAGACTTGACATAAGGCTTGTCTCAGACTGGACACAAGGCTTGTCTCAGACTGGACACAAGGCTTGTCTTAGACTTGACATAAGGCTTGTCTCAGACTGGACTCAAGGCTTGTCTCAGACTGGACACAAGGCTTGTCTTAGACTTGACATAAGGCTTGTCTCAGACTGGACTCAAGGCTTGTCTCAGACTGGACACAAGGCTTGTCTCAGACTGGACCCAAGGCTTGTCTTAGACTTGACATAAGGCTTGTCTCAGACTTGACATAAGGCTTGTCTCAGACTTGATATAAGGCTTGTCTCAGACTTGACACAAGGCTTGTCTCAGACTGGATATAAGGCTTGTCTCAGACTTGACATAAGGCTTGTCTCAGACTGGATATAAGGCTTGTCTCAGACTTGATATAAGGCTTGTCTCAGACTGGACCCAAGGCTTGTCTTAGACTTGACATAAGGCTTGTCTCAGACTGGACACAAGGCTTGTCTCAGACTGGACACAAGGCTTGTCTTAGACTTGACATAAGGCTTGTCTCAGACTTGACATAAGGCTTGTCTCAGACTGGACACAAGGCTTGTCTTAGACTTGACATAAGGCTTGTCTCAGACTTGACATAAGGCTTGTCTCAGACTTGATATAAGGCTTGTCTCAGACTTGACACAAGGCTTGTCTCAGACTTGATATAAGGCTTGTCTCAGACTTGACATAAGGCTTGTCTCAGACTGGATATAAGGCTTGTCTCAGACTTGATATAAGGCTTGTCTCAGACTGGACCCAAGGCTTGTCTTAGACTTGACATAAGGCTTGTCTCAGACTGGACACAAGGCTTGTCTCAGACTGGACCCAAGGCTTGTCTTAGACTTGACATAAGGCTTGTCTCAGACTTGACATAAGGCTTGTCTCAGACTGGACACAAGGCTTGTCTTAGACTTGACATAAGGCTTGTCTCAGACTTGACATAAGGCTTGTCTCAGACTGGACCCAAGGCTTGTCTCAGACTGGACACAAGGCTTGTCTCAGACTGGACCCAAGGCTTGTCTTAGACTTGACATAAGGCTTGTCTCAGACTGGACACAAGGCTTGTCTCAGACTGGACACAAGGCTTGTCTCAGACTTGATATAAGGCTTGTCTCAGACTGGACACAAGGCTTGTCTCAGACTTGATGTAAGGCTTGTCTCAGACTGGACATATAGCTTGTTTCAAACTTCATCAAAATGTTACAACAGTCCAAATCCGTGTTCCCACTGGATTTCAGATTCAGGAGCATATTTTATAGGTTATCAGAATTGTATGTCCCTTGAAAGTTGAAGGAACTAACATCTCTTTAGTTCTGGGGACTTTGCAAAGCATTGTTAGTCAGTCAGTTCCTGTTTCATTGACAGTGCTTATATAAGTCAGTCTACTCTAGGTTGTTATATGGAAATGGCAAAGGAAATACAAAATTCAGTCAAGTTTTAAGTATCTGAAATTGAATGAAATTCCTGATGGTTCACTTTGTGGATGTTAAAGTGGTCTTGTAATTTCCATTAGGAAATGCTTTAATACTGAAGTTGTCAGTATTGTAACAAATCAATCCATGTCTGGGTGTTGATACCTCAGGCGTGTGTGAATTATTGAGTGTGTAATTAAGGACATACCTTCAGCAGTACCACAACGACATGCTGAATCTGTCACTGTAGAGGACATGATACCATGACGACATGCTGACATCTCACGTAGAGGAATGTTCGTATGACCGACATGTTGATCTGTCACTTGTAGAGGACAATATCCCAGACGACATGCTGAATCTGTCACTGTAGAGGACATGATACCATGACGACATGCTGAATCTGTCACTGTAGAGGACATGTTACCATGACGACATGCTGAATATGTCACTGTAGAGGACATGATACCATGACGACATGCTGAATCTGTCATCGTAGAGGACATGTTACCATGACGACATGCTGAATCTGTCACTGTCAAGGACATGTTACCATGACGACATGCTGAATCTGTCACTGTAGAGGACATGATACCATGACGACATGCTGAATCTGTCACTGTAGAGGACATGATACCATGACGACATGCTGAATCTGTCACTGTAGAGGACATGTTACCATGACGACATGCTGAATCTCACTGTAGAGGACATGTTACCATGACGACATGCTGAATCTGTCACTGTAGAGGACATGATACCATGACGACATGCTGAATCTGTCACTGTAGAGGACATGTTACCATGACGACATGCTGAATATGTCACTGTAGAGGACATGATACATGACGACATGCTGAATCTGTCACTGTAGAGGACATGATGCCATGACGACATGCTGAATATGCCACTGTAGTGGACATGTTACCATGACCACATGTTGAATCTGTCACTGTAGAGGACATGTTACCATGACGACATGTTGAATCTGTCACTGTAGAGGACATGACATGCCATCCAACCAATATGACATTTAGACAATATCAGTGCTAGATTCTATTTCTCATGTTATGAAACAGACAAGTTTGATTTTGGATTAGGTGTCCTACATAGAGACCAGTTGTGTTATGGTGTTATACTGGGAGGTATGTTAGATATTTTGTATTACATGTTTATTATCAGATTATTTGATGTAATTACTTCTATCAAATTACACACAACAAACCTATTGATGAGGACACATAAATAGAGTCTGTAGTAAGATTGCTCACATACTCATCCAACAAAAATCCTTGTTTACTTAAAGTAAGCATGCCCAACTGCACAACATTTCCTGTCATTCCAGGGCTTTGCGATGCAAATTTTCAGCATGCTTGGCTATTCTGTATTGTGATCTTGACATTTTGAAAACAGCAGGAATTCAAACATTTTGAGAAACAAAAATATAGTTTCTAGATGAAAAATCTAGATAAGATTAATGAGAATGTAAGCTTGAAAATTGCTCTCTACTTTAAATTCATCTAAATGCAAGAAAGCAATTGATGAAAATAATTTGATAATGACCCTAATTATATTGGCTAAATTCTGATGTTTATGTTGAAAGAGTTAGTATTCAAATGCTGTCCAATTTAGAAATAGGAAAAGTTTCCATGAATAGATTCTGTGTTAACTGTGGTAATTATACCGTTCAGTGTTTGCTATGCTAACCATGAACAGCACCTTTTATTCTCTGGGCGGGCTTTGTTATTTTTAATGTCAAAAAGCACATGATTCACCACCGTTCAACCTTTTGTTGAGTCTTAAAAGTGAAAGTTAATTTTTTTTTCGGCCAACATTCTTGTCTTTAGTTGTCCTAGGGGAGACAATTGACGTATGGAGCTGGTTTAAATTCCACTATTGTTCGGCTAATGAGTCTCACTGTGTTGTCGCCTGTCCCTGGACAAAAGACAGATAGTTATTCAATCATAGAATGTTTTGTGACGAGGACTGTCCAGATCATCTCCTTGTGACCTTGAATTCTACACCATTGTTGTCAAATCGTAAAAATTTAATTTCAGTTTTCAGAATAGAGAAAATTGTACTGTGTAGTAAAAGTCATCCATTCACTAAAGTTGTGTATAGAGAGGGCGTCAGTTGATCAAGACAGGGGGAGACAACCCCATATTGTGTCTCATCCTGTCAGCTATCCGATACCATTGTCTGGTACCTGTTGATTGCAAAAACAGACATATTTTGATTGAAAGGGAAATTACAGGTGACAGCATATATACAGATGGTGGATCTTCTTACCAGTGTAACTCCAAACTGTGACACTTATAATTTAGTGTACACCCTCTTAAACTCCAAACCTGTAACTCGGTAAACTCGCCCTGAAACTCAAAACCTGTCACTCAGTAAACTATCCCTAAATCTGCAAACCTGTCACCTGGTAAACTCGCCCTAAAACTCCAAATGTGTCACTCAGTAGATTTCCCAAAAATTAAAAACCTGTCACTCTGTAAACTTCCTAAAACTCTAAACCCATCACTCGATACACTCACCATTAAACTCCAAACCCATCGCTCGGTAAACTCGCCCTAAAAGTCAAAACCTCTCACTTGGTAAAATCGCCCTGGTCACCTGGTAAACTCGCCCTAAAACTCCAAATGTGTCACTCAGTAGATTTCCCAAAAATTAAAAACCTGTCACTCTGTAAACTTCCTAAAGCTCTAAACCCATCACTCGATACACTCACCATTAAACTCCAAACCCATCGCTCGGTAAACTCGCCCTAAAAGTCAAAACCTCTCACTTGGTAAAATCGCCCTAAAACTCAAAACCTGTCACTTGTTACACTCGCCCTAAATCTCCAAACCAGTCACTCGGTAAACTTGTCCTAAAACTCCAAAATCATCACTCGATACACTCACCATTAAACTCCAAACCCATCCCTCGATTTACTCACCCTTAAACTCCAAACCCATCACTCGATCTACTCATCCTTAAACTCCAAACCCTTCACTCGGTATTATAACTCAAATAAGTGTGTGTTTGAGCGCTGCATGAATATCTGCATTTTCACTTAATTCAAAAGCAAAAAAATCTATTTGAATGTTAAAAAGATAATCCATATTTTTCAGAGATAGGATATTGAAGCTATTTTCTTTAAGGCACTTTTTTAAGTCGCAGGGTGAAAAATTGTGATCTCACATTTTAGCCAGACTGAAGTCAGTATTTATTGAGTCTGCAGTAGCTTGCACTTGTCTGTAGTAGGACTACAACGCTGATTATATTGACCAGAATTATCTATGGCTTCATTCTGAATTGAGAGACTGCAGGATGACAGCTACTATAATTACATAATGATTACGTTAGAATAGAGATACAGGGAGCATATATCTATAGCTATGATTTAATCGTCAACCCAAGTAGGCCACGAGGCCTTGAGCCTTGATTTCAATCATTACTATGTCAATAATTGAAAATTTGGGGAAAAAAATAGCTACACTTTATATCATTATGAATGATATATTATTCAATTAGCATTGCAATCACTCTATATAGAAGGTCCTTTGTGGTATAAAAGTACTGATGTAGAAATGAAATCCAATCACCTCACATGATCCTGTAACTACTGGGCCAGAAGTTGAGGTGGGGTCGTGTATTAGTCTGAGAGGGCGTTTTGTCGTAGACTTTAATGAGGTCTGGGCGTGAGGTTATTTCCCTGGAGTATTGCAGAACCCCTTATCCAGTTGGCCTGTACACCTAGGTAAACCAGCTGTATTGCCTGTCAGCGGCCACGACTAATGCAAACACGAAAATGGTAGAACATTAAATTTGTAGTCAATCACATCATCTTATTTCAGAGGAAATTACAAAAAGTGCTTGTTTTCCGTGTGGCGAAATCGTAAAGTGATATGATCTCCTGTATCAGATATGAGACATGCAATGGTATGGGCAGAGACCATACCTGTCTGTTTTAACCATGCAGGCATATAACTCATTCTGGGACTTTTACATGCTGGCTTGTAATGCATTCTGGGACATTTCTCTACTGACATGTAATATGCATTCTGGGACTTTTCAATGCTGTCTTGTAATGCATTCTGGGACTTTTTCATGCTGGCTTGTAATGTGTTGTGGGACTTTTCATTGCTATCTTGTAATGCATTCTGGGAATTTTTCATGCAGACTTTTCTATGCGTTCTGTGACTTGCCTAACCCAGTCGGCTGTGAGGTATAATGTAACATTTGTAAATGAAGAGTTACATTAGGTCACAGGAAGTAAACATCAGTATGATAAGTGTATATACTTACGTGATAACCTAATGGTTGCTGCACCTGCATCTTCAACTCCATTCTGCTTATCACATACCACCCATAACCCCCTTACACTACATAATTCACCTCCATAATACTAAACACGTCGCCATCATCCCCAGTCTCCCATTCTACATATACCTCTCCCTACTGATCCATACAGCAAACATCCCCTCCCCTCTGACCCACCACAAACATCCCCCGCCCTACTGACCCATACCACAAACATCCCCCGTCCTACTGACCCATACCACAAACATCCCCTGCCCTACTGACACATACCACAAACTCCCCTCCCCAGTCTCCCATTCTACATATACCCCTCCCTACTGACACATACCACAAACATCCCCTCCCTACTGACCCATACCACAAACATCCCCTCCCCACTGACCCATACCACAAACATCCCCTCCCCACTGATCCATACCACAAACATCCCCCGTCCTACTGACCCATACCACAAACATCCCCTCCCCACTGATCCATATCACAAACATCCCCTCCCCACTGACCCATACCACAAACATCCCCTCCCAACTGATCCATACCACAAACATCCCCCGTCCTACTGACCCATACCACAAACATACCCTCCCCACTGATCCATACCACAAACATCCCCTCCCTACTGACCCATACCACAAACATCCCCTCCCCACTGACCCATACCACAAACATCCCCTCCCCACTGACCCATACCTCAAACACCCCTCCCTACTGACCCATACCAAAAACATCCCCTCCCCACTGACCCATACCACAAACATCCCCCGCCCTACTGACCCATACCACAAACATCCCCCGTCCTACTGACCCATACCACAAACATCCCCTCCCCACTGACCCATACCACAAACATCCCCTCCCTACTGACACATACCACAAACATCCCCTCCCCACTGACCCATACCACAAACATCCCCTCATTTCCTATCCACACCTATAATACTCCCCAATATCACATACCATCCGCCCCACCCCCAGTAACTCTACATGTACCTCAACCCCCACCCATATACCACACACCTCATTGTATGTACCTCCACCCCCACCCATATACCACACACCTCATTGTATGTACCTCCATCCCCACCCATATATCACACACCTCATTGTATGTACCTCCATCCCCACCCATATACCACACACCTCATTGTATGTACCTCTATCCCCACCCATATACCACACACATCATTGTATGTACCTCCACCCCCACCCATATACCACACACCTCATTGTATGTACCTCCATCCCCACCCATATACCACACACCTCATTGTATGTACCTCCACCCCCACCCATATACCACACACCTCATTGTATGTACAACCACCCCCACCAATATACCACACACCTCATTGTATGTACCTCCACCCCACCCATATACCACACACCTCATTGTATGTACCTCCATCCCCACCCATATACCACACACCTCATTGTATGTACCTCCATCCCCACCCATATACCACACACCTCATTGTATGTACCTCCACCCCCACCCATATACCACACACCTCATTGTATGTACCTCCATCCCCACCAATATACCACACACCTCATTGTATGTACATCTATCCCCACCCATATACCACACACCTCATTGTATGTACCTCCATCCCCACCTATATACCACACACCTCATTGTATGTACCTCAATCCCCACCCATATACCACACACCTCATTGTATGTACCTCAACCCCCACCCATATACCACACACCTCATTGTATGTACCTCCATCCCCACCCATATACCACACACCTCATTGTATGTACCTCAACCCCCACCCATATACCACACACCTCATTGTATGTACCTCCATCCCCACCCATATACCACACACCTCATTGTATGTACCTCCACCCCCCACCCATATACCACACACCTCATTGTATGTACTTCCATCCCCCACCCATATACCACACACCTCATGGTATGTACCTCCATCCCCACCCATATACCACACACCTCATTGTATGTACCTCCACCCCCACCCATATACCACACACCTCATTGTATGTACCTCCATCCCCACCCATATACCACACACCTCATTGTATGTACCTCTATCCCCACCCATATACCACACACCTCATTGTATGTACCTCCATCCCCACCCTGGTATACCACACACCTCATTGTATGTACCTCCATCCCCACCCATATACCACACACCTCATTGTATGTACATCTATCCCCACCCATATACCACACACCTCATTGTATGTACTTCCACCCCCACCCATATACCACACACCTCATTGTATGTACCTCTATCCCCACCCATATACCACACATCTCATTGTATGTACCTCCATCCCCACCCATATACCACACACCTCATTGTATGTACCTCCACCCCCACCCATATACCACACACCCCATTACATGTATCTCTATCCCCACCCATATACCACACACCTCATTGTATGTACCTCCATCCCCACCCATATACCACACACCTCATTGTATGTACCTCAACCCCCACCCATATACCACACCTCATTGTGTGTACCTCCATCCCCACCCATATACCACACACCTCATTACATGTACATCTATCCCCACCCATATACCACACACCTCATTGTATGTACCTCCATCCCCACCCATATACCACACACCTCATTGTATGTACCTCCATCCCCACCCATATACCACACACCTCATTGTATGTACCTCCATCCCCACCCATATACCACACACCTCATTGTATGTACCTCTATCCCCACCCATATACCACACACCTCATTGTATGTATCTCCATCCCCACCCTGGTATACCACACACCTCATTGTATGTACCTCCATCCCCACCCATATACCACACACCTCATTGTATGTACATCTATCCCCACCCATATACCACACACCTCATTGTATGTACCTCCATCCCCACCCATATACCACACACCTCATTGTATGTACCTCCACCCCCACCCATATACCACACACCTCATTGTATGTACCTCCATCCCCACCAATATACCACACACCTCATTGTATGTACATCTATCCCCACCCATATACCACACACCTCATTGTATGTACCTCCATCCCCACCTATATACCACACACCTCATTGTATGTACCTCAACCCCCACCCATATACCACACACCTCATTGTATGTACCTCAACCCCCACCCATATACCACACACCTCATTGTATGTACCTCCATCCCCACCCATATACCACACACCTCATTGTATGTACCTCAACCCCCACCCATATACCACACACCTCATTGTATGTACCTCCATCCCCACCCATATACCACACACCTCATTGTATGTACCTCCACCCCCACCCATATACCACACACCTCATTGTATGTACTTCCATCCCCACCCATATACCACACACCTCATGGTATGTACCTCCATCCCCACCCATATACCACACACCTCATTGTATGTACCTCCACCCCCACCCATATACCACACACCTCATTGTATGTACCTCCATCCCCACCCATATACCACACACCTCATTGTATGTACCTCTATCCCCACCCATATACCACACACCTCATTGTATGTACCTCCATCCCCACCCTGGTATACCACACACCTCATTGTATGTACCTCCATCCCCACCCATATACCACACACCTCATTGTATGTACATCTATCCCCACCCATATACCACACACCTCATTGTATGTACTTCCACCCCCACCCATATACCACACACCTCATTGTATGTACATGTACCTCTATCCCCACCCATATACCACACACCCCATTGTATGTACCTCCATCCCCACCCTTATACCACACCTCATTGTGTGTACCTCCATCCCCACCCATATACCACACATCTCATTGTATGTACCTCCATCCCCACCCATATACCACACACCTCATTGTATGTACCTCCACCCCCACCCATATACCACACACCCCATTGTATGTACCTCCATCCCCACCCATATACCACACCTCATTGTATGTACCTCCATCCCCACCCATATACCACACACCTCATTAGCTCACCTGCCCGAAGGGCAAGTGAGCTTATGCCGTGGCGCGGCGTCCGTCGTCCGTCCGTCGTCCGTCCGGCCGTCCGTCCGTCCGGCCGTCCGGCCGTCCGTCCGGCGTCAACTTTCCATTCAAGCAACTTCTTCTCAATAACCAAAAGGCCTAGAGACCTAATATTGGGCCTGTAGCATGCTGGGGTGAAGGGCTACCAAGTTTGTTCAAATGAATGACCTTGACCTTCATTCAAGGTCACAGGAGTCAAAAAGGCTAAAATCTTCAAACGACTTCTTCTCAACAACCAACAGTCCCAGGGAGTTGATATTGGGTCTGTAGCATGCTGGGGTAAAGGGCTACCAAGTTTGTTCAAATGAATGACCTTGACTTTCATTCAAGGTCACAGGAGTCAAAAAGGCTAAAAAAAATTAGACGACTTCTTCTAAATAGCCAAAAGACCCAGGGACTTGATATTGGGTCTGTAGCATGCTGGGGTGAAGGGCTACCAAGTTTGTTCAAATGAATGACCTTGACCTTCATTCAAGGTCACAGGAGTCAAAAAGGCTAAAATCTTTAAACGACTTCTTCTCAATAACCAAGAGTCCCAGGGACTTGATATTGGGTCTGTAGCATGCTGGGGTGAAGGGCTACCAAGTTTGTTCAAATGAATGACCTTGACTTTCATTCAAGGTCACAGGAGTCAAAAAGGCTAAAATCTTTAAACGACTTCTTCTCAATAACCAAGAGTCCCAGAGACCTAATATTTGGCCTGTAGCATGCTGGGGTGAAGGGCTCCCAAGTTTGTTCAAATGAATGACCTTGACTTTCATTCAAGGTCACAGGAGTCAAAAAGGCTAAAATCTTTTAAACGACTTCTTCTCAATAACCAAGAGTCTCAGGGAGTTGATATTGGGTCTGTAGCATGTTGGGGTAAAGGGCTACCAGGTTTGTTCAAATGAATGACCTTGACCTTCATTCAAGGTCACAGGGGTCAAAAAGGCTAAAATCTTTAAACAACTTCTTCTCAATAACCAAGAGTCCTAGGGAGTTGATATTGGGTCTGTAGCATGCTGGGATGAAGGGCTACCTAGTTTGTTCAAATGAATGGCCTTGACCTTCATTCAAGGTCACAGGGGCCAAAAAGGCTAAAATCTTTAAACAACTTCTTCTCGATAACCAACAGTCCCAGAGACCTAATATTTGGCCTGTAGCATGCTGGGGTAAAGGGCTACCAAGTTTGTTCAAATGAATGACCTTGACTTTCATTCAAGGTCACAGGAGTCAAAAAGGCTAAAATCTTTAAACGACTTCTTCTCAATAACCAAGAGTCCCAGAGACCTAATATTTGGCCTGTAGCATGCTGGGGTGAAGGGCTACCAAGTTTGTTCAAATGAATGACCTTGACTTTCATTCAAGGTCACAGGAGTCAAAAAGGCTAAAATCTTTAAACGACTTCTTCTCAATAACCAAGAGTCCCAGAGAGTTGATATTGGGTCTGTAGCATGCTGGGGTAAAGGGCTACCAAGTTTGTTCAAATGAATGACCTTGACCTTCATTCAAGGTCACGTCGATCAAGTATGCTTAAATCTTTAAATGACTTTTAGTGAAAAGCCAAAGTGCAGAGAGACATTATATTGGTCCTGTAGCATGCTTTCAAATAACTGCAGGATCCATATATGAAAAGATCACTGCATTGCAGGTGAGCGATTTGGGCCCATTGGGCCCTTGTTGTATGTACCTCAACCCCCACCCATATACCACACCTCATTGTGTGTACCTCCATCCCCACCCATATACCACACACCTCATTACATGTACATCTATCCCCACCCATATACCACACACCTCATTGTATGTACCTCCATCCCCACCCATATACCACACACCTCATTGTATGTACCTCCATCCCCACCCATATACCACACACCTCATTGTATGTACCTCCATCCCCACCCATATACCACACACCTCATTGTATGTACCTCTATCCCCACCCATATACCACACACCTCATTGTATGTATCTCCATCCCCACCCTGGTATACCACACACCTCATTGTATGTACCTCCATCCCCACCCATATACCACACACCTCATTGTATGTACATCTATCCCCACCCATATACCACACACCTCATTGTATGTACCTCCACTCCCACCCATATACCACACACCTCATTGTATGTACCTCTATCCCCACCCATATACCACACATCTCATTGTATGTACCTCCATCCCCACCCATATACCACACACCTCATTTTATGTACCTCAACCCCCACCCATATACCACACACCTCATTGTATGTACCTCAACCCCCACCCATATACCACACACCTCATTGTATGTACCTCCATCCCCACCCATATACCACACACCTCATTGTATGTACCTCAACCCCCACCCATATACCACACACCTCATTGTATGTACCTCCATCCCCACCCATATACCACACACCTCATTGTATGTACCTCCACCCCCACCCATATACCACACACCTCATTGTATGTACTTCCATCCCCACCCATATACCACACACCTCATGGTATGTACCTCCATCCCCACCCATATACCACACACCTCATTGTATGTACCTCCACCCCCACCCATATACCACACACCTCATTGTATGTACCTCCATCCCCACCCATATACCACACACCTCATTGTATGTACCTCTATCCCCACCCATATACCACACACCTCATTGTATGTACCTCCATCCCCACCCTGGTATACCACACACCTCATTGTATGTACCTCCATCCCCACCCATATACCACACACCTCATTGTATGTACATCTATCCCCACCCATATACCACACACCTCATTGTATGTACTTCCACCCCCACCCATATACCACACACCTCATTGTATGTACATGTACCTCTATCCCCACCCATATACCACACACCCCATTGTATGTACCTCCATCCCCACCCTTATACCACACCTCATTGTGTGTACCTCCATCCCCACCCATATACCACACATCTCATTGTATGTACCTCCATCCCCACCCATATACCACACACCTCATTGTATGTACCTTCACCCCCACCCATATACCACACACCCCATTGTATGTACCTCCATCCCCACCCATATACCACACCTCATTGTATGTACCTCCATCCCCACCCATATACCACACACCTCATTGTATGTACCTCAACCCCCACCCATATACCACACCTCATTGTGTGTACCTCCATCCCCACCCATATACCACACACCTCATTACATGTACATCTATCCCCACCCATATACCACACACCTCATTGTATGTACCTCCATCCCCACCCATATACCACACACCTCATTGTATGTACCTCCATCCCCACCCATATACCACACACCTCATTGTATGTACCTCCATCCCCACCCATATACCACACACCTCATTGTATGTACCTCTATCCCCACCCATATACCACACACCTCATTGTATGTATCTCCATCCCCACCCTGGTATACCACACACCTCATTGTATGTACCTCCATCCCCACCCATATACCACACACCTCATTGTATGTACATCTATCCCCACCCATATACCACACACCTCATTGTATGTACCTCCACTCCCACCCATATACCACACACCTCATTGTATGTACCTCTATCCCCACCCATATACCACACATCTCATTGTATGTACCTCCATCCCCACCCATATACCACACACCTCATTTTATGTACCTCCACCCCCACCCATATACCACACACCCCATTACATGTATCTCTATCCCCTCCCATATACCACACACCTCATTGTATGTACCTCCATCCCCACCCATATACCACACACCTCATTGTATGTACCTCCACCCCCACCCATATACCACACACCCCATTACATGTATCTCTATCCCCACCCATATACCACACACCTCATTGTATGTACCTCCACCCCCACCCATATACCACACACCTCATTGTATGTACCTCCATCCCCACCCATATACCACACACCTCATTGTATGTACCTCTATCCCACCCATATACCACACACCTCATTGTATGTACCTCCATCCCCACCCATATACCACACACCTCATTGTATGTACCTCCACCCCCACCCATATACCACACACCTCATTGTATGTACCTCCACCCCACCCATATACCACACACCTCATTGTATGTACATCTATCCCCACCCATATACCACACACCCCATTACATGTATCTCTATCCCCACCCATATACCACACACCTCATTGTATGTACCTCCATCCCCACCCATATACCACACACCTCATTGTATGTACCTCAACCCCCACCCATATACCACACACCTCATTGTATGTACCTCCATCCCCACCCATATACCACACACCTCATTGTATGTACCTCCACCCCCACCCATATACCACACACCTCATTGTATGTACCTCCATCCCCACCCATATACCACACACCTCATTGTATGTACCTCCACCCCACCCATATACCACACACCTCATTGTATGTACATCTATCCCCACCCATATACCACACACCTCATTGTATGTACCTCCACCCCACCCATATACCACACACCTCATTGTATGTACCTCCATCCCCACCCATATACCACACACCTCATTGTATGTACCTCCATCCCCACCCATATACCACACACCTCATTGTATGTACCTCCATCCCCACCCATATACCACACACCTCATTGTATGTACCTCCATCCCCACCCATATACCACACACCTCATTGTATGTACCTCCACCCCACCCATATACCACACACCTCATTGTATGCACCTCCATCCCCACCCATATACCACACACCTCATTGTATGTACCTCCATCCCCACCCATATACCACACACCTCATTGTATGTACCTCCACCCCCATCCATATACCACACACCCCATTACATGTATCTCTATCCCCACCCATATACCACACACCTCATTGTATGTACCTCCATCCCCACCCATATACCACACACCTCATTGTATGTACCTCCATCCCCACCCATATACCACACACCTCATTGTATGTACCTCCATCCCCACCCATATACCACACACCTCATTGTATGTACCTCCACCCCCACCCATATACCACACACCTCATTGTATGTACCTCCATCCCCACCCATATACCACACACCTCATTGTATGTACCTCCACCCCACCCATATACCACACACCTCATTGTATGTACATGTACCTCCACCCCCACCCATATACCACACACCCCATTGTATGTACCTCCACCCCCACCCATATACCACACACCTCATTGTAGGTACCTCCACCCCCACCTATATACCACACACTTCATTGTATGTACCTCCACCCCACCCATATACCACACACCTCATTGTATGTACCTCCATCCCCACCCATATACCACACACCTCATTGTATGTACCTCCACCCCACCCATATACCACACACCTCATTGTATGTACATGTACCTCCACCCCCACCCATATACCACACACCCCATTGTATGTACCTCCACCCCCACCCATATACCACATACCTCATAAGAAAAGCTACTGACCTATACCTCCCCTACACCACATTACCTCCTCATACTGTATATCTCTCAACTCTACTGTCCTCTAGTTACTTTTCTCCTTGTACAGAGAGTCTGTACGACCTGATATAATGAAGAGAGAGAAAAATCTGTTAGAATTATAGAATTTCTGTCCAGTGTAGACAGTCTGATACAGACGTGCAACCACATGTTTACACCGGTATGATTCCCTTCCCTGAAACAGATCTATTTTGGCCGTTCTTTGGCAGCGTTGAGCGCCTTATTGTCTGCACCTCGCATGTCCTCATCAGCGTGTGTCCTCGTCAGGTGGAGTGCTATACAGAAACCTCACCTAATATTGCTGGTCCCAAGTGTGATCACAAGTGATACTTACGGTACTTACGCAGTCTTCGTGTGTCATTTGTAACAGGTACTGGTGTAAGCTGAAAGATGAACTCTGATTTCAGACATTCCATAGATTGTAATTGCATTCTTAATTGCATTATTAATTAAAACTAGAATTGTTAAAATATATTTTGTGTAAAAAACCAAAATCAAAACCAAAAACATTGAAAAAAAAAAAATTAAAATAAAAAAAAAAATTCATGAATTTTACAAATCATATCTAAAACCTTTATTAAACAGTAGTTTGAATTCTGCAATATTCTTCAAACTTATCCAAAATAAATTTATTTATGATAGGATTGCATAGAAGGCTTGAGGTTTGATCTAAAAGAATTAAAACTAATGATGGAATGGCTTACAGACAAGCAGTCTGCTATTACACTCTGCCCATTTATATTCAGATTGGAAAGTCATGCACATCCGATTTAAGATTTATATACAGGACATATTTTACGTTTGCCTTGACAAGCAGAGCCGATATCTGAGCGAAGCCAGCTCCATCATCAGATATGTGTCCCAAGAGATGGCTGATTTTTATTCTAAAAATTTAAATTTGGGAACTAATAAAAGCAATTTTGTTAAAATGTTTTCCATTTCACTTGGCAATCTGTGATCCTTTTGTTTAGCCCCATTCTGTGTAAGACAAATCAGATTTTTTTTCTAGTTGAGGTTTTTAAGCACTGAATGCTAAATCTGTGTGTCTATGTACGTGCTTCTAGCGTGGGAGATAGGCCGTTCCGCTATTCTAGACATTCAAGCTCTTCTTCAGGAAATGCGTTCTTTCTTTGGAACATAATTATCTTACTGCATGCGGATCTAAAACCAAAAACATAGGGCTTACAGCAAAACCTAATTAAAACAATTCTTTTTCTCCAGACTTTAATTCAATTATTGTGACAGAAGACTGAAACTGCATGTTGCCTGCAGGTATCACGCATGTTACGGAACACGGCTACCTGGTGAATAATTCACTCATTTCAATGCAATTGTTTTAATCCTATTTAAATGTGGAGATGATGATTGGTGATAGGGACCGAGATATAAGGCTACGCCGAGCCGTGCACTCGTGTAGTCGGCACTCTCCTGACATGGACAGCGGTGCATGTGTGCATCTTACTGGTTGTCAAGACAGGTGACAATGTTTCCATACCAACAGGTGTGTGGACCTGTGTTACCGGGAGACAGGTGAGTGGTCACGGTATCCTGTACAGGTATATACCTTATACAGGTGTTAGTCTGTCAGAATACAGGTAATACAGGTGTTACATCAGAAAGATCAGGTGGTACTCGATCGGGGAAATACCGCAGGAAGTTGTTAGACCGTTCTATTTCTGTACGTTTGTTTCTTGATGTTTATTGAAATAATTTATAGAAAACATTTTGCAGTAGTTGTGTCCACATAATTAAGTCTATAGAACTTTGTTAATTGTGTATGGATATACTTTTACCTCTTTGTAAGGTTCTACATGTATATGACCAAAAATGTTGAACGGCCGTCAAATCTCTTATCAGTTAATCAATCAATCAATCAATCAATCAGTTAATCAATCAATCAATCAATCAATCAATCTATTAATCAGTCAATAGTAAGATGCTGACCAAATTTTAACTGTCTTGATATTTATTGTTTACGATATTTTCACGGATGAAATACCAGAAATGATCAAATAAGGAGTTTTTAAACAAAATGAATCAATTGTTTTATGAATTATTTATAATATTGGTTAAGACATCGAAATGAGAAATGATTTAAAATTACTTTCATATCTTTATTTAATTTTTACCTTTTTAACTTTTAACTAGAAAATCCAAACATATCCATGTCTTGTTTTGTTTCTGGTCAAAAGTTTAAAAATATAGTTCCATGTCTGACTACATTGTAAGTCATTGATAAGATAAACTCCAATCCTGTCTGATCTGATTGTTTGGAATCGTTCTGGGGTACTTCCATGTTAGATATACAATCTTGCATATTATAAGACCTAGATAGGAATATCTGAATTATTTATCTAAAATCTAGGCTGCTGTCAGCTGTTGTCATCTCCCTATAACCTTGTCCCTGTCTTTATTAGTCCCCTACCGGTGAAACCCTTGGGACTATTAGATTTCCTCTGTCAGTTCTGTACATACCTGATTTGGGACTATAGGTTTCCTCTCCATCCATCCCATCTCCTATGTAGGTATGGTAAATGTGCTCTAGGGCCTCATTCCATGAGGGATTGTGATCAAACTTCTCACAATGATATCTCGGACAAGGTCGAGTTTCAGGGTTTTTGAGTCAAGGTTAAGGTCGCTGTTACTATTTTTAGCTGGGGCTAGTTGGGGACATGTATTGTTTTAACAATACCCAGTATGACTGTGGGTGAAAGTTTGTCAGTGCTCTAGATGCTTCAGACTGTGAGGGATTTTGTTCAAACTTCCCACAATAATAAAGGACCATACTATCTCAGACATATTCGATTCGCAAGATTTTTGGGTCAAGGTCAATGTCACTGTTACTATTTTTAGCACGGGCTGGTAGGGGACTTGTATTGTTTTAGTAATACCAGTTTGGTTGTTGTCTATATCTTTCAGTAACACTTTTGTGTATTAGGTGACTCACGACTTTGATTGTATCCTATGAAACCATATGGTGAAGTGTCGTTTTAAAGTATTGAAATTATTTTTCCCAATTGTGCAGTTAAATTTTGAAGTATCGTAAAGTAAATGATCTGATAAGTGGAATGGTATGACTAACCGGTGTATCTGTGGAGGAGGGGGGGGGGGGGCTGGGGACTTGACACAAGTGTTATATAACCTGGGGCCTGGTGTCCTGTACTCTCGACAGGGACCAATAACATCTCGACATGGCTCAGATTTAATTCGGAATCAACAAATATAGAAAAAAAAGTAATGAAAAATCAAATGTTCTAGCTGGGCAGATCAGTTCCAAAATCATTTAACACTTAGTGAATTTTAAAGAACTTGGGGGTTTGGTATCCTGTTGTTGTGTTGGAGTGTAAAAAACAAAGTAAATTGAGCATTTATAAGGTTATATTGTCTTCTTCTGACAATAAACCAGCATTAGAATCACAATTGTCTCCAGATAACTCTCCTACCCTACACAATCTAATGGAGAAAATTACTTAATCACAGGAAAAGTGGTGCCCCTCGATAATTATAGGTCGCTGTTTCATCGATAGCTGGCACTGAAACCTGATCACTGTGACGACTGGAATACATCACTGGGGATCTGTTACAGAATACAACACCAAGGATTTATTACAGAATACATCACAAAGGATTTATTACAGAATACATCACAGAGGATCTATTACAGAATACATCACAAAGGATCTATTACAGAATACATCACAGAGGATCTATTACAGAATACATCACAGAGGATCTATTACAGAATACATCACAGAGGATCTATTACAGAATACATCACAGAGGATCTATTACAGATTACATCACAGAGGATCTATTACAGAATACATCACAGAGGATTTATTACAGAATACATCACTGGGGATCTATTACAGAATACATCACAGAGGATCTATTAGAGAATACATCACTAAGGATCTATTACAGAATACATCACAGAGGATCTGTTACAGAATACATCACTGGGGATCTATTACAGAATACATCACAGAGGATCTATTAGAGAATACATCACTAAGGATCTATTACAGAATACATCACTGGGGATCTGTTACAGAATACATCACTTAGGATCTATTACAGAATACATCCTTGGGGATCTATTACAGAATACGTACATCACTGGGGATCTATTACAGAATACGCACATCACAGAGGATCTATTACAGAATATATCACAGAGGATCTATTACAGAATACATCACAGAGGATCTATTACAGAATACATCACAGGGGATCTATTACAGAATACATCACAGAGGATCTATTACAGAATACATCACAGAGGATCTATTACAGAATACATCACTGGGGATCTATTACAGAATACATCACAGAGGATCTATTACAGAATACATCACAGAGGATCTATTACAGAATACATCACAGAGGATCTATTACAGAATACATCACTGGAGATCTATTACAGAATACATCACAGAGGATCTATTACAGAATACATCACAGAGGATCTATTACAGAATACATCACAGAGGATCTATTACAGAATACATCACTGAGGATCTATTACAGAATACATCACAGGGGATCTATTACAGAATACATCACAGAGGATCTATTACAGAATACATCACAGAGGATCTATTACAGAATACATCACAGAGGATCTATTACAGAATACATCACTGGGGATCTATTACAGAATACATCACTGAGGATCTATTACAGAATACATCACTGAGGATCTATTACAGAATACATCACAGAGGATCTATTACAGAATACATCACAGAGGATCTGTTACAGAATACATCACAGGGGATCTATTACAGAATACATCACAGAGGATCTATTACAGAATACATCACTGGGGATCTATTACAGAATACATCACAGAGGATTTATTACAGAATACATCACAGAGGATCTATTACAGAATACATCACTTAGGATCTATTACAGAATACATCACAGAGGATCTATTACAGAATACATCACTGGGGATCTATTACAGAATACATCACTGGGGATCTATTGCAGAATACATCACAGGGGATCTATTACAGAATACATCACAGAGGATATATTACAGAATACATCACTGGGGATCTATTACAGAATTTGTCACAGTGAATATCTGGAAAACCAATGATAAGAGGTGTATTACTATGAGCGGTATAGAAAACAAGGACTGTAGGGCCAGTCAGCTAGAGAAACTGTTTTTTTTTTTTATGTTCTGTGAGGTTTTTTTTTATGAGTGTTGTAACGTGGATGGAGATGACGAGATAATGACGTTATCCTGGCTTCACTGTTAACTGCCGTTTTGGGTTACAGTTGATGTTGGGTAAAACAATCTGCTAATTGTTCCCATCACTTCAGCTCTTGTTGAACTGATTGCTTGTCTGTTCTGGAAACATTATATTGCCATTCTCAACTCATCGCATTCAATAAAAAAAGCAACAAATTGTACACAGGAAAAATGTAATTGAATTGAGGCCTTTAAAACAGGTTTTTTATGATTGGTTTGGCTATAGGTATCTGATTGGTGGAGGGAGATCTTCTCCTCAAAGCTTTTTAAATTTGGTGCTGTGTGACTGCTATAAAATGTTTTTGCAATATTCCAAAATGTTTCCCATTGATCCATAATGTCTGTCTGTCCCACTTACTTGCTCCACTATGACAGTGATGAACATTATCTGACAGAAGTACAGAACTACCTATACCAGATGTTGGATCTCATTTTTTTTTGTATTATCTGAGAGAGTTTGCTGATGCCGTACCTGTATCTAGCCCCTGTAATACCTAGGTGTGGTACCTGTATCATGCCCCTGTAATACATAGGTGGAGTACCTGTATAATGTCCCTGTAATACCTAGGTGTGGTACCTGTATCTTGGCCCTGTAATACCTAGGTGTAGTACCTGTATCTTGCCCCTGTAATACCTAGGTGTGGTACCTGTATCTTGCCCCTGTAATACCTAGGTGTGGTACCTGTATCTTGCCCCTGTAATATCTAGGTGTGGTACCTGTATCTTGCCCCTGTAATATCTAGGTGTGGCACCTGTATCTTGCCCCTGTAATACCTAGGTGTGGTACCTGTATCTTGCCCCTGTAATATCTAGGTGTGGCACCTGTATCTTGCCCCTGTAATACCTAGGTGTGGTACCTGTATCTTGCCCCTGTAATACCTAGGTGTCACTGTATTTTGCCCCTGTAATACCTAGGTGTGGTACCTGTATCTAACCCCTGTAATACCTAGATGTGGTACCTGTATTTTGCCCTGTAATACCTAGGTGTGGTACCTGTATCTTGCCCCTGTAATAACTAGGTGTAGTACCTGTATCTAGCCCCTGTAATACCTAGGTGTAGTACCTGTATCTGGTGTGGTACAGTATCCCTGTATTTGTAGGCCAGCATTCCTGTATGATTCCTGATCATCAGGTAGTTGTGTGGCTGTGATAGCCTGACAGGCTGTATCAGTCCTATAGTGGTCTATAGATACTCATCACCCGACTGGTTTCCCGATATTCTTGGTCAGGCTATAGCTTTATGTTTAATGCATGTTTCTGATGTTTGTGAACTTTTCTACCCAATATATTGGATTGAGAGTAGAAAGAAAATTAAAAATATTGACCATTTTTACACATGTTCAAAAGATAAAAGCAGCGCGTATCTCATCATTTTCTAGCAGACTGTTACACAACTAATCCCATTATTGTTGGTACTTCAGAGAAAACACCCCAGTTAATCCATCATTGTACCAATAAGAGCATTCCTGATCAAACAACATCCACTGTTTATTTTAAATTTTCTCCAAGGTCTCTCCTGTACAATCTCACAATAGTCGTTTGATTACAGATTTAATGTGACAATTTTAAATTTCCACTAGGTGGAAATTCTTTTACTCTGTAATCGATCATTCTTATAGTCACGCTCAAGGCCAAATAAAGAAATGACGTGGACACAGAAATATGTTTTAATAAACACCTGTACTAGATTTTATCATTATAGATCAAACATGAACTTTCTCTGAGTCCCTGGTGTTGCTTGTCCAATATAATAGTTTTAGGTATAATTGTTTGGTATTTGGCTCTGAGATTTGTTTTGGATACAGTGCGCTGCATATAAATATTTGTACCTGGTAAACTTGTCGGACTCACTGATTGTCGGAAGGTGTAGAGCACTTAATTTCTTTTTTATTCATGTTTGGGAATACATGAACAATACAGAATAATTACAAATCTCAGTTTTTCATTAAAACTGGTAAATAGATTATATTTGTATATATTATAGGTAAAAACAAATTGTTTACATATAATGTTGAGTATATTTACCTGTAAATAATGAACCCAGTCGGTAGGTTAAGGTAATTAGTACTGGCTAATTGAACAGGTATGTATGGTATACTAAAAACAGCTATACAGGTAAGGGCATTTTAGGGTCGTTTGATTGGCCTGTTTGGCTTAGAGTTTAGCGTGAGGAGCCTGTGACTTTGATGACGGCGTCACACCTGAGTACTCCCTGGTATGTGGAGCATGTGAAGTTTGAACGACAGTCGTTACCTGTAATGTTAAGACTGCACGGCCATGTGACTGTCTCCACTCGATAATAAAAGGTCTTTATCCCTGATTATTCCAGTAAAAAGTGAATTGTACTGTTAGTGTAAACGAAGGTTGGTGAGTGGACATCCACACAGGTATGGCTGGGAAGTGTTGATAACGGACAGTCCAGGATTATGGCCGAGTGTGGCTGGATTCTATCTGGTGGTGGTCAGGGTGGTGTTGAAAAGTGACCACAAGGATATGATAGTGTTGATCTGAGAGTGGGGAGAGATCCCCGACCTTATTTACCTGTAGGTTACGGTGCTAACGAGGAAGATATGTAAACGACTTGTGTTTGATAAAGACACGAGTGTGTATGTACATACCTGTCTAAGAAGGTCAGAACACTTACGACAGCTGTGATACATGCTCTGTATAAACTAATCAACTGTTACATGTTAGACAGAGAACCATCATCAGTGGTGGGCTGTCATCGCGACTCAAAGACTGGCAGCTCTCAGTTATACCCTACTTCCGACCTAATTTTATGTTTTATATAGAACCATTGACGGAACTTCCCTACTGCGGATCTAACATGTGTTTATCAACAAGTCTACCACAAAGAGAATCGGTCATTTACACAGGTTAAGCCCTGATGTGTTTTATGTTAGGGGCAAGTTTCCGGTGAATTGTAATAGGAAGGGAAATATTAAGGTTATTGTTCTGGGATGTTTAATCAAATATAATGGATAAGAAATTGCTCTGTTGTTGGACGCCAGGGACAGAGTTTATAGAGGATACCAGTGCCTGCTGTTTGTTTATGTGTGTGGTAGTATAAAACTCCAGGCCAGGAGACAAAGCGCCATTACTGTACGTGTAGCTACCACTTCACCATTTTAATTGTCCATCAACATATTACAACGGAGGCAAAAACTACCGTGGAGCTTCCGTAGCAGTCCGTCAGCGTAGTGTCAATACCTATAAGTACTCTCGTCGATCTCTAACGTTACACGCAGCATGCTATTAAGACTGGCTTGTTTGAGTTGGTAACTAAATTTTAAAAAGTTAGAAATACTGTACAGTCTTGCAGCTGAAATCCATTGTAAACAATTAAGTTTGTATTGAGCGTGTGGATACCGACCATTACACTGCAGGAATATACAGCGGGTGGTAGGTGAGGAGACTAAGGGACGGAGGATACCACACGATGATAACAAATAATCACGATGCCCAAAAACTATTATTATGATATGAGTGTGTTCAAACGCTGGTTTGAACGTCGACGGAAACAGAAATGGAATGGAATTGTTCGGTAAGTTACAAACAGGACTATAATCATAACAGACAAAAAATTCTTACTCGCTGAAATATTGTGGTTCTTAAAATTGATGTGTCTGTTTTACCATTATAAATACCTACAGGGCTAATATTTGTTCCCAAATACACGTAATTTGTTAATGTCAATGCTTCCACAATATTTCTATCTTCATTTTCTCTGTGTTTTTCTCCCTAGAATAGGTACACAGAGTAAGGTATGTTGCTATTCAATGTTGAGAGAATTAATTTTATCATAGCCGTGTGATATTGGTTCTGTGTCTGGTGATTACACAGTTCTTTGAAGTGGTCATTCTTACACTGTTTCCACCTGGCCGGACATTTTTTTGTCCGTGTGACACTGTGTCAACATTCATCAACTATGATCAAAGCCTCACCTGTCCCGTACCTGTCCAGTTACCTGTTCGCTAATTACATTAGGGAAAAGTACACAAGTCTTTTCTAAAGTCTGTAATAAAATATCACCCTACTCTTAATAAAAATGAATTAAAGTTCTTCGGGTCTATTTCAACTTTTCAAGTGCTCTAAACCAATATGGAGCATTTTGTTACAAAGATGATTGGGAAGTTGTCAGGGCCACAAAGATCAGTTACATTTTGGTCTTGCTGTTTTGTCCGGAGATTGTGGTCAATTTATTTGTCGTTTACACTGGACCTTGGATAAATAAACGTGTGATATTGGATCCAATTAAACGTACAGTGAATCATACTTAGAAGAATCCTCTGAAATCCATTAGGTAAATTAAAACAGTATCTAGTTACTTAGGGGACTTATTTGGGATAAAATTGTAGTGGAATTACTCAGGGAAGGTTTATACTGATCTACAGTAAAGGAATTATACTGATCTACAGTGTAGGGATTATACTGATCTACAGTATATAAGGAATTATACTGATCTACAGTAAAGTAATTATACTGATACAGTATAGGGATTATACTGATCTACAGTATAGGGATTATGCTGATCTACAGTATAGGAATTATACTGATCTACTGATCTACAGTATAGGGATTATGCTGATCTACAGTATAGGAATTATACTGATCTACAGTATAGGAATTATGCTGATCTACAGTATAGGGATTATACTGATCTACAGTATAGGAATTATACTGATCTACAGTATAGGGATTATACTGATCTACAGTATAGGAATTATACTGATACAGTATAGGAATTATACTGATCTACAGTATAGGGATTATACTGATCTACAGTATAGGGATTATACTGATCTACAGTATGGGGATTATACTGATCTACAGTATAGGAATTATACTGATCTACAGTATAGAAATTATACTGATACACAGTATAGGAATTATACTGATCTACAGTATAGGGATTATACTGATCTACAGTATAGGAATTATACTGATCTACAGTATAGGGATTATACTGATCTACAGTATAGGATTATACTGATCTACAGTAAAGGGATTATACTGATCTACAGTATAGGAATTATACTGATCTACAATATAGGAATTATACTGATCTACAATATAGGAATTATACTGATCTACAGTGTAGGAAAGTAAAGTAGAGATATTGTGATATAGTGTAGTTTTACTGACTTATTTGACATAACTTGATATTCTGGGCTTATTTGATATAACTAAATATTCTGAACTTATTTGATGTAACTAGATATTCTGGGCTTATTTGATATAAATTCTTGACTTATTTGATATAACTTTATATTCTGAATTTATTTGATGCAACTAGATATTCTGAATTTATTTGATATAACTAGATATTCTGGGTTTATTTGATATAACTAGATATTCTGGGTTTATTTGATACTAGATATTCTGGGTTTATTTGATATAACTAGATATTCTGGGTTTATTTGATATAACTAGATATTCTGGGTTTATTTGATATAACTAGATATTCTGAACTTATTGATATGCATGTACCTACATATTTCATACTTTAGGGTTCAGATTTTGCTTTATAATAACTTGTATTCTCTGTTAATTTTTAATAATATAGTAGGGTACAACATATATATGTTTTAGTTGGAAGTCTTTTCTTTTAAGTTTCAATGATCAATGGAGACAAAATAGTTTCTGTTTCATTCTGGTATTTAGGGCAGAAAGATATTTTACATATTGAAAGGCGGGGTGAGAGTTGGAGAGTTGGAATGTTGGTTTAGAAGCTAATAGCTTTAAGCCTTCAAAATATAATTAATATAAAACACCAATGAATTATTATCACAGGATTGCAACATTCAGCTGTTTTTTATAGACAGACCATGCATTTTATCTAAAGTATGTTATCAGCTGCTTCAGGGATGTGCACCGCCCTTCCTCCCCCCCCCCTCCCCCCCCCCCCTCCTCTCCCCCTCCCCCTCCTCCCCCAGCTATCTCCTACAACCTTTGTAACAGTGAGGTGTTAACAGCTGTTTGTTTGTTGATAAGAACACTACTGTGTGTCATTACCCAGTACTCATACTTATCTCACTGTAACTTACACAACAACAGTTGTCAGTTCCGAAACGTTTATTATTACATGGGTGTTGTTGACAGTAGAAAATTAATTACAAAAGAAAAAAATACCAATATCTTATGTAACTGGATGTACTTTTAACTGGTGTTGTGTAATTTTTAAGACCTTTTTGATTGACGTAACGAGAATGGAACGACTCTTCAGGTTACTTTGGGCGAGATTAGAGTATATTTGACCTGTACTCTTAGTGATCGGCAATCTTAGGCTGCTCCACAATTAACTGTTCGCTTCAAACCATCTCACATTTTTCTGAAAAAAAAATATCACTGATATAATTGCCAAAGAAGAATAAAGGACATTTCTTCTTCAGTTTGTTTTTACCGGTGTAGCACGAGGCCCCAACTTGTTATATATTAGACATGTGCGAATAGAGTGTGGCGTAATTGTGTCGATGGTTTTGATTGGTTTATTGGGTTAACCAAAGAAATTCAATTACCGGTACTCACTTATGTTGCCTTTTTAGTTGTTACGAGAAGTTTTACAAAACATCGCTGTATGATAGGAAAACAACATGTTGGATAAATGTTGCTATGGTTACTATTGATGACTATTGGACCATTTTCCTGTTCCCACCAATACACTTTGTTCTTGCGGTTGTCATTACTTAACCGGACACACCTCTTTACTTGGATCTTTAAAATGGTAATTATACGACAGCCATTCCAAATGTAGCCAGAATCCATTTTATTTTAAAGTTAATGAGCTTTGTTCTTTCACTTTGATCTCAATGAAGTTTTCTTCTTTTTGAATTTTTGTGATGGCACTTTCACTTGCTTCCATTTAAATTCTGTAGACATTCCGGCTGGATTTGAATTATTATTCCTAATGTACAAACTTTGTTTTAGAGGCTCAAAATAATCGGAACTGTATTCCCATGGATTTCAAAAGATCAACTCAGATGTCATAGTTGTTTTAAAATTATTCGTTTTCAATTTTTATCAAATATTTTGAACCAATTTCTCGGCTGTTTTGTGACAGAAGTGCTGATGTTTTCAGACAGGTTCTATAAAATCATGCTAGAGAGATGATAATCTTTACAGCCTGGTATAGTCAATGTTTTCTGATGTGGTACGTATGAGTTTTGATTTTAAAAGTCTAACTGACCGGAGACATCTGTGTTACGTACATCTCTACAGATAAAAATATCTCAGTTCATCTATTTCTAAAGGAAGTTTGGAGTCAGTATTCCTGTTAGTCTGCCTCTCAAGGGAGGATATAAACACTTATCTGAATTATTAATTGTCACAAAAATAGTCTGTTACGCAATGACGTTATTTGTGACTCTATGTCACTGTGAGGAAAGTAAGCTTCAGTCAAAATAGAAACTCTGTGCCGTCAGTAAATTTCTCCTCGCCTCTAGTTTTACACACCCGTCGTAGTACCAGGTAACTGTGTCCCTCGGCTATTCTATCTACTGTCAGTATACGGGTACAGGATGAGGAGATCCCTCTCAGACAGTCAGGAGTTTAATTCTTGGTATTGACAGAAGGAACAGTATCCAGGATGATACGGAGTAACGCAAACACAACGTAAGTTATACATGTACAGATTATTTTTCTGACTTGTGAGGTATTAGTACTGCAATAAGCTATGTTTACTGATGTCAGATAGTTAGAAAAAGATTTTCATTAATAACTTTGTACCCAGAGTTATTTATATTTGTCTCAAAATATTTTATATGATGGACTAATTTTTGAGGAAAAAAAGTAAATTCGTATTACCGTATGTGACGGAATAATTTTTTTGGGAAAAAAGTAAGTTCAGTAATTATATATTGATATTATTGGGTCAGAGATGTTAAGAGATAAACCAAAGAAACATTCTGACATTAAGACTTCTACAGTAATTAAGCATAAAAATTAAGCCAGTTTTAAGATCGCCATTGTACAGTTTACAGAAATCACCTACAAAGTCGTTATCGTTTACTCTCTGCTGAAATTTTAAAATAACTTGGAGAGCTTTGAGGAATGTCATTATAGATCATTTCTATAAGCACTAAAGTTTTGACTGAATGACTCGGGAATCAACACAGACCCACTTTGATGTGTGGTTCTCTATCAATTATTTATCCTTCAATTTCATTGTTCATTGGCTTTCATGCTATTTGTATACAGCGTGACACATTGATCTCTAGTAAGGGTCACCTGATCAGTGAAGCGTGTCATGTAAGGTCATCTGTTAATAAGTGAACTGCGACAATAAAAGGACATAGTGTTGTCCAGTTGAAACTTGAAATTATGCAAGTTACTGGTGTCCGAGAAAACACTGGTATTATCTTAGGGAGCCAGTCACTGTATCACAATACATGTATTACATTTGTTTTAAAAACTCTTGACGACATGTTAATATAAGTAAAAACGTCATCTTGGATACTTTCACATGAGATTTTGTGTCTTAACTGATCTGTAATGACCAAGGTCAAGGTAACATTGAAGTAGTCACTTCCTGTTTTTGATTATAAAAATGTCACTTCTAGTTAAACGTCAAAAAAAAAAAAATATCAGAGTTGTCTGTGTGATGTGAATTATTTCTGTCTGTTTATCGATAAATTATGAATTCTCATTTTTGCTGACCTGTTTTATTTTGTATCTGTGGTTGGGAAACCAGCGTGTTTATCGATAAATTATGAATTCTCATTTTTGCTGACCTGTTTTATTTTGTATCTGTGTTTGGGAAACCAGCGTTTTATCAATGACAGGTATTTTATATGTGAATGGTTATTTAATTATTGATATGATTTAGTACCGGTGACAGAATCCATAAAACAATACCAGTCTGGTGGTAGGTGGACTGATAAAGAAATCTCACAAACACTATGACTCATCACGCTCAATATAAATCATACTGGTATGTTGTTGGAGTAAAATTCAGTGAAACGAGAAAATATATCAAGTAAATTATAGTCCTAATGCCTGTCTGACAGTTAATGGGGGGAAAGGCCATACCATTATTAATGTTCAATGTAAAAGGATTGGTAAGAATTTTATGAATGAAAAAGGTAAATTTAACATGATGGAGTCTAGATAGAAATGAAGCATTCCGATTGATGTTTCTAGAAATGATGAGTTTATGGAGAAAAATCGCTCTATCTTCAGTCTAATCTTGTTAAGTTATTTCGCATGACAAATCAACAGACATATAGCAAGTTAGATTTGAGAGTAGATTCATAGGCATCAGTGGTTTTACAGCCTTGTAATACATCTGTGATAAAAATCTACTAATGAAAAGTAAAAAATTACAAAATATTTTATGTCGAAAATTACAATAATTTGAAAGTAGAAAATTTCAAAAAAAAATGAGAGTTAAAAAAATTCAAAAATTTGAAAGTAGAAAATTGCAAAAAATTGAAAGTAGAAAATTACAAAAAAATTGAAAGTAGAAAGTCACAAAAAATTGCAAATAAAAATTACAAAAAATATGGAAAGTAAAAAATTACAAAACTGTATTAATGCTGTACGAGTTATGCCCAATGTTGGTAACTTTGATGTAATATTTTGGAGGTGACAGTATAAAACTTCATGTCATTTTTTGACAAATAAATATGATTAAGCTAAACTTAAATATATCAACAAAACTTAGTAAATAAAAAAAAACAAGAGCAGATCTATAACTGTTTTACCAGTAACCAAGTATTGTAAAAAGATCGAGGTCCAAAAGTGATGAATTATTATCGAGGTCCTGTACAGTAACGCGCATTCTGACCAGATCTCATTAAAATCTTCTCATAGCAAGTTAATTATGATTGTATTTTAGTTTTACTTTTTATCTGATCTGTACAGAAATGAAACATATGTATATGGCCTCAGAGAAAATGATGGTATCAGAATAATAACAGACTTGCTCATGGTATAATATTATTTTCTTAACAAATATATCTTGATATTTGAATCTGAAAATAAATAGATTAAAAAACACATGCAGTTATGATACTACCTCATTCCAATATGTTTAAAATCTCTAGAAGATGTTTGTTGTTTCTGAAGACTTAGGAAAAAAAGATGGATTATTTTGCTGATATCATAATGCCGAAGGCCTGTACAAATTCCTGATGTCCTGACAAGATCACTTCTACCCGGTGGAGATAGAAAAAGAATTCTGTAATCTTCATTTTTGGCAAACCTGAAGAATTATAAAGAAGCACTTTAACATATTTTTTTTCTTAATCTGCTTTTCCTTCGTAATGTCTTGGCACAGACTCAGTTACATTTAAGATACTAACAATAGTTCAAATCAATTTTAATTTCCGTTGTACAAAGTGAAATCAGATTTGGTCAGGTACACAACTGAGGATAAATTTCACACAACAAACAATGGATAAATTTTGCTCCCACACATAAAACCTTAAGATGTGACCACAGTTGGGAATATTGTAGAAGATATAAGAAGTTTTATTTGTCTAATACCTTGTAGATTCTCACAGGAACCTATATCATATCTGAGATTGTAATCAGCTCTGGTCTGTGATAAACTTCTTATCAAAATCTCCTAAACCTCCTATTTGACAAGGGATGATATTTTATTAAAATATGAAGTACATGTACTTTACCCCCACAGCTCTGGCTGTTAAAGGATTGGTACTTTGATCCCCACCTGTAATGATATGATGGATGACAAGGCGACCGATCCGTACAGACTGTAACGACCGTTTCATCAGGTGGTAGTTGGGGGCGACTTGTAAAGTCTTCATTTTATGAGTTTCTCTATTTTTAAAAAACAATAACTGGATTGATGAATTGAACTATAAAATATTTAAAAAGTCAACTTGAATATTTGATTATTAATTTCTGTTTATGGATGCTTTGTTATAGATCTTTGTTGAATATTAGCCATGGATCTTGTTCCTGTGTGAGAAATGTCAGAAAGCTAATGTCAAGGGAACTGACATTCATCAGTGTCCTTCACTCGAGACAGCTGCAGATTTATTTACATCACAGACAGGCAAAGTCATGTGAGCTACAAGTAATGAACCTCTATCAGCAATTCTATTAAAATCAAGTATAAGAGAACCTTGTGCCGTAGAGAGCCAGTTTAAGTCCCGAGAGGCTCAGTTAATTAGCCTCTCTTCCATAATACTGCTTCAATGCATCATATAGGTAATTTGAAAGTACAGATCCTCTAAATCCTTCTGATAAAATTAGCCCTGTGTTGAATTTCTTTCTTTTTTGACTGCAAGTAACTTCTCCTCCAACTTAAGAAGAATTGTTCCTGTGAAACAATTTTCCCAGCCTTTTTGATTTTGAATGTATATTAAACTTTTGAACTTAATTTCAACATGTTTATACCCTGCAGCTATATTTGTCACATTGAGAATTGATGTTTGTTCACCTACGATCTCTAACATTCAAAAATGTGTTTTCTCTCTGCCTTATAAACCTGTAAATCGGCCTGTGATCATACGTCCGAGTAATCACATGTACGAACCATTAGTCATACGTAACCAGAGGAAGTGACCCGTGACATGGTTTATATAAATATTGACCAGTGTAATTAGACCAGAGCTCTCTGTATCTATCAACGTGTTGTCATTTCTCCTACGTTATGTCACCACTGTTCCTACGTTATGTCACCAATGTCACCGACAAGAAAGTGTCGTCACTGACAAGAAAGTTGTGTCGCAAGCCCTAAAGATGTCTGTGTTGTCTGGGATACGTGAGATATTACCTCTGTGACCCGATACACATTCCTGGGGCATTATTGCTTTGTTTTATTTTCGGTATTTTTATTCTTTATCGGGGAGTTAATGCTAGTAAAAACACAAAGGGTCCTATCTGTAGGGCAGGGTTAATCCCGGCTTTGTGGTCGTACTCTCTTGTCAGTCACATGGACTCCAATCAGTAGTTATTCTCAAATCTGCTGGGAACATTTCGCGACCTGTTGTGACCTGGGCCGAGGGCTACCTGTGTGAGAGGGGTGAAGGGAGGAGACTTCATGTGTTGGCTATACAATCAGATGATGAGTCAGTCCAACTTGGGATGAATTACAGTTCACACTGGCATAACCTAATCAAAAAGATTTCATAGCAAATTTACAAGTCTTCCTCAGGGGGAAATGGAAATTAAGCAATCTACATAATTATTGTATGATCTAATGGTTTAGCCTGTAGATAGGGTTTAAAGATTTAACAGTAAATGTAAAAGCTCTGAGCAGTAGATATCAGGACTAACACAGTAAATATGTACTTCATTTCTTACACACCACATTGGGGTTTGACTTATTTCTAGGCACTGGCTTATTATTGGATAATTAATACAGTATTCTGTAAATGAAAATCTTAGAAGAAAGGAACACTTTTATTTCAGTTATGGAAAGGAAACAAATCCTTACAAAGTACCCTTATTAACCTAAGGGTGTTCTATAATACAAACAGTTTAATATATTTGTGGTGATTTATAATTCATACAAAATATGCAGCAAAGTTTAAAGTTGTCGTGTGACTCAAGTAGAGAATGTAGGTATAATTAATGGTAGATTTATACCTACCCCAGAGATACCTGGACTTTACCTGTCCCTGGGTGGGTTAAAGCACCCTGTTAATAGGTATTCATTGTTATACCTGTGTACCTGTATAGTCTCGGGTATTCACAAATAAATACATCTAAATTCAATCTAAAATCAATTAAGTCTAATATTTTTCTTGTGCATACCAACCCTTTTGTGATTTACTTAGGAAAACATGTGATTTACAAAGGCATTTCATTAGAAAATACATTGAATATTCCTGCAGAGATTTTATCTCACAGTAATTACTCTGCAATTTGAAATAAAAGTAATTATCTACCAGTTTTATTGATTCAGAATTCTATAACGCAAAACAAATGATTTCTGTGATTGTATCAATATGTAAGCTAGAACATTCCAATCCTTTCACGTACCCAAACACCTGTCTTTTAAAGAGCAGTTTTAAATTTTGTATTAAAATATGAGGTTTTTAGTAACCAATTAGATTTGATTTGAAATTGATGACTTCTACAAAATTTTCTCTCAGATTTTTAAACTTAATTATGGTTCCAGGTATAAAAAAATGAAGTTTCCTTTCCTGCTGTTAAACTGTTTCTGTAGACTTTTATGGTAAATATAGACTTATATGATGATGGATAAATTTGGTAGATTTTTAAATTAAGAGACTTTAACTTATGTTTGTAAGTGACTTGTGAGTAACATTGTCTAGTGTTGAAATTATTTTGGATTTAACTTTATATTAGAGACTATTGTCTAGTGTAGAAATTATTTTGAATTTAACTTTATATTAGAGACTATTGACTAGTGTAGAAATTATTTTGAATTTAACTTTATATTAGAGACTATTGACTAGTGTAGAAATTATTTTGAATTTAACTTTGTATTAGAGACTATTTTCTAGTGTTGAAATTATTTTGAATTTAACTTTATATTAGAGACTATTGACTAGTGTAGAAATTATCTTGGATTTAACTTTGTATTAGAGACTATTTTCTAGTGATGAAATTATCTTGGATTTAACTTTATATTAGAGACTGTTCAGAGCTACATGTACCAGGCCTCTGAGTGATGAGAGATGAATCATCCCAAAAACAATAACGATAGATAAAAACAAGATATGTATTGTTGTCAGGTTGATAAATAGGTAATGTAAGTATGATAGATTGTCTGACAGGAAACAGGTGGAAGTCTGTGTAGAATTCTGATCACTTTCAACACTGCAGATGCGGATGCATATATATTAAAGTGACATGTCCCATCAACAAGTTATTCTCACATCAGTTATGGTATTGATAATTATGATTGTGTTGCATAAGCAATAAATCTGTTTGTCCTGAAGCTATTATCACAGCTTTGAATTATGTATATTTTATGTAGTTTAAATTAGAAATCTTGATAAGAATGTAGCCTGATATGGCATGGAAAATATTTAATGAAGTAAAAAAAAACTTTGTAATATCTGTATTAAGTATATTTTATGCGGTACAAGACACTTAAATATCTGTATTAAGTATATTTTGTGAGGCACAAGACACCTTAATAAATATCTGTATTAAGTATATTTTGTGAGGCACAAGACACCTTAATATCTGTTTTTTTTAAGGGACAAGACACCTTAATTAATTTATTAGTGATGTATGAGACACCTTAATATCTGTATTAAGTATATTTTGTTAGGGACAAGACACCTTAATAATATATAAGTGATGTATGAGACACCTTAATGATGATGCAGGTTCACTGTTAAGGTTATATACAGTACTGATGACCTTTCCTGTGTAATGGATCTGTATTTATGATAACGATGACATTTACAAATGTTCGGGTCAAGTCACTTTAATGTTTCGTGATATACTGAACATCTCTGCCTGTGACCTTTGATCTCTAGTATGAGAGCTTGGTTGTTAGTGGAAATGATATATTTGTGTTATGCATGACTTATGCATTAAATAATTCCAACATTTTGTTTGGTATTTATGACAGATATTTTAAATAGTTTATAATGATAGTTATTTTTTGTTTCTATATTGTCCGGGTTTCAGGTTCCTAGTCATGTGTTAGTTGTTATTCCCAGGATATGAGCTCACGGTATCCTGTTGACTCTTAGAAACATTTAGCCAGTGGCTCAAGTCCAGAGTGGAAGCACTAAGTGAAGTCTAAGTGTGAGCTCTATATATATAGTTCTTTGTCAGATCCCTGAGAACGACCTCAGCCATAGTGAACAATCTCTTGGAGAACATGATTTCTATTTGTGATCATTTAGCAGTGTGCAAGCTCGGGTCTGCATGGTCAATAGCTGTTTCACATGACATCTAAGAAGAGCTTGGAGTTTTCTGTATTCGGGATATGTATTTCCATAACAGCAGGTTTGGTGAAGCCAGATTTATCCTTATTTGGTTCACATATTCAAATATTATTTTTCCTTTTCTGCATTTTGTACCAGAAGTTACTTATAAAGATGTATCCTATTGCAATTGAAATTTGACTTTCTATAGGCATGAAAGATATGTAAATAAACAGAAGGTAATGTAAATAAACTGGTGAATGGTTGGCTGTAATGGTCAATTGATCAGCTATGATTGGTGATTGGTCAGCTATATATAAACTGCCTTTCTCTGAGCCCTAAATTGATATCTACCCTCCTGTGATCCTCAACCCTCCTGTGATCCCCGAATTGATATCTACCCTCCTGTGATCCCCTCTACCCTCCTGTGATCCCTAAATTGATATCTACCCTCCTGTGATCCCCAAATTGATATCTGCCCTCCTGTGATCCCCAAATTGATATCTACCCTCCTGTGATCCCCAAATTGATATCTGCCCTCCTGTGATCCCTAAATTGATATCTGCCCTCCTGTGATCCCCAAAATGATATCTGCCCTCCTGTGATCCCTAAATTGATATCTGCCCTCCTGTGATCCCCGAATTGATATCTACCCTCCTGTGATCCCCGAATTGATATCTACCCTCCTGTGATCCCCGAATTGATATCTACCCTCCTGTGATCCCCAAATTGATATCTACCCTCCTGTGATCCCCAAATTGATATCTGCCCTCCTGTTATCCCTAAATTGATATCTGCCCTCCTGTGATCCCCGAATTGATATCTACCCTCCTGTAATCCCCAAATTGATATCTACCCTCTTGCAATTCCCAAATCGATATCTGGCGTTCTGCATTCCCCAAATAGACATTTGGCATCCTTCGATCCCAAATCAATATCCATTTGGCATTCTGCAATTCCCTAACCGATACCTCGATACCTAGCGTCCTGTGAAGTCTGTTCAGAGGTACCATAATGCTTAGGTATATAATCTATCAATTCTTCTCCACAGGATTCCAATCAGAACAAAAAATTATTCTAATGAAAATGTCAAAATGCCAACTCTTAAATATCTTTTATCTCCCTCACTGAAACACTTCTGTACTGGTGTGAAGAAAATCATCAAAATGATTCAGAAAGTTTATATAGAACATTACAGACAGTGGGAGACTATTGATGTTAGTTTTAGCCAAGGTTACATTAAAGTTTTAGATTTTATTTTGAAAGGACTATCTCTAACCATTCAAGCTGTATTTTTATTCTTTGAAGTTGTAATGTTTTATGCAAGTGTTGTGTCTATGATAATGCGTAATGTTTTATGCAAGTGTTGTGTCTATGATAATGCGTAATGTTTTATGCAAGTGTTGTGTCTATGATAATGCGTAATGTTTTAATGTTTTATGTAAGTGTTGTGTCTATGATAATGCGTAATGTTTTATGTAAGTATTGTGTCTATGTGCAAAATGTGTTCACATTACATACATGGAAATGTGCCTCTAAAAGTTGTTTCTCATTAAGTGAGATTTGGTTGATGTGGGGCTGTGTTAGGGTGAGATTTGGTTGATGTGGGGCTGTGTTAGGGTGAGATTTGGTTGATGTGGGGCTGTGTTAGGGTGAGATTTGGTTGATGTGGGGCTGTGTTAGGGTGAGATTTGGTTGATGTGGGGCTGTGTTAGAGTGAGATTTAGTTGATGTGGGGCTGTGTTAGGGTGAGATTTGGTTGATGTGGGGCTGTGTTAGGGTGAGATTTGGTTGATGTGGGGCTGTGTTAGGGTGAGATTTGGTTGATGTGGGGCTGTGTTAGGGTGAGATTTGGTTGATGTGGGGCTGTGTTAGGGTGAGATTTGGTTGATGTGAGGCTGTGTTAGGGTGAGATTTGGTTGATGTGGGGCTGTGTTAGGGTGAGATTTAGTTGATGTGGGGCTGTATTAGGGTGAGATTTGGTTGTTGTGGGGCTGTGTTAGGGTGAGATTTGGTTGATATGAGGCTGTGTTAGAGTGAGATTTGGTTGATGTGAGGCTGTGTTAGGGTGAGATTTGGTTGATGTGGGCTGTGTTAGGGTGAGATTTGGTTGATGTGGGGCTGTGTTAGGGTGAGATTTGGTTGATGTGGGGCTGTGTTAGGGTGAGATTTGGTTGATGTGGGGCTGTGTTAGAGTGAGATTTAGTTGATGTGGGGCTGTGTTAGGGTGAGATTTGGTTGATGTGGGGCTGTGTTAGGGTGAGATTTGGTTGATGTGGGGCTGTGTTAGGGTGAGATTTAGTTGATGTGGGGCTGTGTTAGGGTGAGATTTGGTTGATGTGGGGCTGTGTTAGGGTGAGATTTAGTTGATGTGGGGCTGTGTTAGGGTGTGATTTAGTTGATGTGGGGCTGTGTTTTGAGATATTTTCAGTGATATATGAGTTGTTGTACTCCAAAGATTAAATTCCAGGTACACATTAACATAGTATTACTCATCAGTAAAACAGATACTTACTGGTGATATCTTGTAAAACAATAAAACGGGGGACACTTTTACTATGTCAGTGACTTAGCAACCAAAGAGATGATGTACGGTAGATGTACAAAGATTTGAATAACTTTTATTGTGAAAATTATGAATTTCCTACTTCTGACGTTATTTATTGTTTGTGATATATACAGCAGTGACGAGCAAGATTCTGTACAATGTTGTATTTTTTATGGACATTACTCCACTATTCTGGAAGGACATTTACCATATTTCTGATATTTTTATTTCACCTTGCATAGAAGTTGCTGTTCAAACTGTAGTAACATTTACCGTAATAGCTGTGTTTAAGTTACTGGTAACAAGGAACTTTTGGCAGTGTTGAGTTGTACTGTCACATTTCTTGGACCTGTTATGAGGCTTCATGTCTCGGTCAACTGGCTGGTATCACAAGAAGTAAGAATTTGCAAACATATAATCGTTGTAAAGAGGATCTTGACGTATTATGATTTCAAATTTGTTTATAAAATGATGATGATGCTTTTGTTAGTATTGTCAGAAATAACAAATTTGATTTTAAAGGGAAACTGAAATCACTTGAAATTGTCTTACATAATTATACCAAGGGACAGAAAGATTGAAGTAGTATAAAATTATTATTTGTTTAAATTTTTTATTGTTTACTATTTTTCAGACTGGAGTCGTTGATGGGCCTGGATCGGAGCCACATTGAGGATGAGACATTACGTCACGCATCATGGTACCAGGCCGGGATCCCGCGGGAGATCGCCCTGGAGATACTACAACAGGAGGATATAGGATCCTTCATCGTACGCGACAGCTCCACACATCCGGGGTGTTACGCTCTCTCAGTCCGTGTCCCCAAATTTGAAAACCCCACAGGGATCTCACATTACCTAATATTAAAGACACAACGGGGAGTCAAACTAAAGGTGAGCCCAAACTTTGATATTGAGGTCAAAACATTTTTATAGGGGGGAACTAGTCAGTAAACTAAAGGTGAGCCCAAACTTCAATATTGAGGTGAACAATTTAATGAGGAAGTGAAACTGTTGATAGGCTCAAATGAAAACTTTTTAAGGCATGGTCAAACTTTTAATAGATTTTGATGAAAAATTCTAAATATGAGGTAAAACCTTTGATAGACTCAGATGAAAATTCTAGATGTGAGGTCAAACTTTTGATAGGCTCGGATGAAAAATTCTAGATGCAGTCAAACTTTTGATAGATTCAGATGAAAGTTATTTCAGCCTTAGCTGACCTTTCTATAATTTGTGGGTGTCAGCATTTCTATAAGAGGTAATATAACTGTGTATATACATGAAGTTTGATTTCTCTTTCAGGGTCTGGAGAAGGAATGGCCGGATCTGATTGCTCTAGTCACACATCACACTGTCATGTCAGAAATGTTACCATGTACGTTACGCCTGCCACATAAATCAACCAACCCGACGTTTAAAGATAGTGACAAGGACGAGAAAGAAGATGATCCGGACTATCAACGTCTTTCTGACTTCTCATCCATGATGGACACCCTGAAAATGTAGTCATGTCTGGCCTCCGTAGCTACAGCAGTCAGCTCTGAAAAGCAAATGTACTTGTTGTTACCATGGTTACTAGTCACTACCACAAATGTTGACCAAGTATCTAGAATTCAGTAACTATGGATACTACAGCCATTACCAGGATACTGACACAATTTAGTTACCATGGATACTACAGTCGTAACTCTGGATACAGACACAATTTAGTTACCATGGATACTACAGTCACTACCACAATTGTTAACAAAGTATCTAGAATTCAGTAACTATGGATACAACAGCCGTAACCCTGAAAACTGACACAATTTAGTTACCATGGATACTACAGTCGTAACTCTGGATACAGATACAATTTAGATACCATTGATACTACAGACAATACCCGTGATACACAAATTAGTTAAAACTACAGTTGTTACCCTGGACGCTGAAAATGTATTGTTCCTAAGGGTCAGATATAATTTGTCCTGAAGGTTGTATTTTCTATCAATCAGTACAAAATTCATTAATCAGATTACTGATATGAACTATGTCCATACACAAACAAGTACGGCTGGTAATTCTGTGATGTTAGGACAGTGTTGGGTCTGTGAGTAAAGGGAGGTAACTCTAACTTGGGATTCAGAGATTTTGAATTTTTGTGGCTGAAAGACTTGCTGATTGTTGGATGTTTTTAATGGGAGTTGCTGGATGATGTTTGGTTATGATGAGTGGATAAAGCACTGCCCAGTCCATGGTGTATCCTCTCAGGCTACAGTCATCAGAGGTCCATCACTGAAGGATAACGTAGTGTAAAAGTCTTCATGTGATTGATCCCGCCTCCAACACACATAACATAAACTGACACTAGCTCCTGTTCGGGGATACATTATTACAACAGCTAGTTGTAGGAACTAATATGGTCCAGTTGTCAGGGACCGATGGTTGCAGTTACCAGGAGTGACCAATTCAGTTGTTAGGACTGGTGCAGTCCCCAGTTGTCAGGAGTGATCGGTCAACTTGTCGGGCAGTCAAATTCTCGGCAATGTGACCAGTTTTAAGGACAAATCCGGTCCAGGAGGCGAGACAGATGCCATTTACATGGTTAGGAAGATTCATATCCAGTCAAAACAATGAACATGTCAAATATTTTGACACAAATTGTGGAACAATTTTGAATTTCTAGTGTTTATTTTGCAATATGGCATTATACATTAGTTTAGGCGGTATTACATCAGGGATCATTACACACACATCAATCACATGGAATTCAGGGGCAAGTATAGCAACGCCATTCATTGGGAAATAATGTCACAGTGCAAACATCATCATTATATAAACGTGTGTTTGTGATTGAACACTGAACATAACAGAAACGGTGAACATTCAGGATGGAACCTTCAGGGTCTACAAGACGTGACATTCATCACCGATATGTGTTTACTTTCGCAGTTGGATAAACATGATGTTTATTGCGGATGTGTATGACTGGAAATAATCTGCCAGCCAGGTGCAGATGAAGCTGTGATATTAGATATGTATAAGTGTCCATGTGTATATTGGGGTTCAAAGTTTTAAAATGTACAAGTATACAATATATTGTAAGGTATACTTGATGTATTGAACTTTAATGTAAGATATTGTAAGTCATGAAGGATACTGTACAATGTACTACAATGTATTCATATGAACATTGTAATACATTGTACATACAATGTAGTAGTTTAATATGTATGTGTAATATAACTTCAGTAGATGAGGAGAAATGTTTGATTCTTGCCTTGGAAAAACCCAATCCTCCCCAAACCTCAATGGATCAGTCCTTGTGCGGTGTTAAAAATAGCCTGACCCTCCCATATCCTCAGTGGATCAGTCCATGTCAGGTGAATATTACTTAATCAGTCGAACAGTTCATTGTTAGTATTAGGGAGTGCAGTTGTAACAAGTTTCATCACATATTTGTTCATTTCTTTCATTTGCAGCTATAATGACGATGTATGCCTGGTTAAACCTGGCAATCATTATCTAATTCGGGGCTAACTACAATGTTATGTTACAGCAACATCAGTTACAGTGAAGTCGACAGCCAAAATTTCAATGGCATTTAAAGTCAAGGGAAATAACTCTAACAAGAACATAAAAGCAGAAATACTTAAGTGTAAGATAGATTCATCCCTAACAACGTTCTGTGAGTACATAAATATATAAATACTAGCTTACAGGTAGATTTTGGAAATAAAAAAAAAAACAAAAAATTTCATAGTAAGAACTGAATGAATCATTAGCCCTGACAAATATCCGGGACATCAAACTGGTGTATTGTACAGCTGTTTGTAGTTATATATATAGAAACAAGTGCTGACAATGATACATAGCAACACATCCGAATACTGTGATATATATAATTAATGTGAAACATCACAGAATTGAGATATAAAAAAATATGTGAAACATCAGAGAAATGTGATATAAACAACGTGAAACATCGGAGTATGATAATATAAAGAACGGAGTTTTACCTGTGTCTTAATTAACGAGGAGATATATCACCAATACTGGTCTTCAGGTGAATGCCTTGTGTCATCAGGTTCAGTGTTATTTTCATATTTCAAAACTAACTAAACAGAGTTTATAGAGCCATCAGTCACACGTTCATTTCTTTGTAATTTGTCATATCATGCATTCGTTGTATAAAATATTATGGCTGTTTATTACAAAATATATCATCATCATCATCGTAGAAAGTGTTGATCTAATAATACAGTCAAACCTGTGTATAAAGGACACCCAAGAGACAAGGCAAATATGTCCTTTATTGAGAGGTGTCCTTTGTATAGATGGTAACTTTTTTCAGATACGATATTTCTACTGTTGGTTGAAAAGCCTGGCATTACGTCTATCGGTGCACTGTAATAGGACGTTGCCTAACGGTTGACCATTTCAGTATAATGGATTCTCCCTGGATTGATGTCTCAGAATCTACACAATATATACTCTTTATATTACACCCTGTGTTAAATTTAGAATTGTTTCAGAAATGAAAATGTTTTATTTGAAGTTGTTGAACCTAAGTCATGTTAGCTCGGACCATTGTAGCCCTCTGTGTGCTGAAAACATTCTTTAAACAGATAATTGGTTGATGTTTTATACACATCATACTTAAATATATTTCTATTAAATTTAGTCTAATTAAATGTGAGATCTCTACATGTACATGCATGGCTTTATGATGATCTGACAGAGCCTGGTTAGAATGACTGTTCAGTTGACCTTTTCTGATTAGCATAGGTTATTTGTTAGCATCCAATCAGATCACACTTCCTTCTTCCAAATTGCTATGGCAATAGTATGGATTCAGTAGATAGTGTTTACAATTGTACACATCATATTTTAGCGTCAGAAACCTGGCAGCATTTATTTGATTGGTCGATACATGACCCTGTTCACTGGAGCAGTGATTTGATTGGTTGAAATATGATCGTGGTCATTAGAACAGTGATTTGATTGGAGCTCCTTCAGATCTGCTTACAAGTTTGTAAGTACAGTGAGGAATCTGGTTTTAATTAAAAGAAACTTAATCTTACTCTACTCCATATAAACATTATCCAGGATTTTAATGTCTGATTATCTGAAAGGATTTCATTGATTTTACTAGTACACTTCATTGATGGAGTTTGGCCATGATTTTACAAATGTATCTGTTCCTTTAGAGCTTCCAAACAAACATGTGAGGCATGTTGCTATGGCTGTTTACGTTGTTTTAACTACTTCCTGTTTACGTTGTTTTAACTACTTCCTGTTTAAGTTGACCTTTGTTGTGGCCTTATTTACCCTGTCATGGATGTAAAGTGTGATTGGGTAGTCAATGTTTACCAGTTGTATGATTCGGGAGAAAATTGTCATGTGACATTAGTATATGAAGTAAATGAACTTTGACCTAAAGATGGAGTGAACTATGATCGAGTGAATGTTTTATGAGGTTGAATGAACTTTCAAATGAGCTGGAGAGAATGAGGAGTGAGTTTGGCTGAGAATTTGCTAGAGGATTAAAAATTGATACAGATGTGAGATTGAATGTTTTTGTGAAGGTGAATTAAATAATGTGTCTGTCAGCCTTGATAAATTACAGAAACAATTTATAAATCACAGTTCATTAGACAAAATCAGGGCTTGAAGACAGATTATTTCATGCACATTATGATGTACGAATGATAAGTTATATTATTTTTAGTAGATTTGATTGCATGTTTTAGCATTAAGAGTTGTAGAGTATTGTGTTCTACTCATTCCCAGAAAACAGTTTAAAGTTGTTGTACTTTAACTGCTGTAGATTTTTGTTTTTGTGTATTGTCAATAAAATCTCGCGATACTGAAGAATGTATAAATCTTAATAACAGGTTGACAGTTCACTACTTTCCTGTCCTAACTAGGAACATACAGTTTTATCACAAGTGTGTATCACATGATACCTGTGTGTGTATCATGTGATACACATGTGACCATGTCATGTGTGTATCATGTCATGTGTGTACCATGTGATACACATACATTATACATGTGGTGTGTGTACCATGTGATACACGTATGTGTATCATGTCATGTGTGTACCATGTGATACACATACATTATACATTCGTACATGTGGTGTGTATACCATACAGTGTGTATACCAGGCAATACATGTACATTATGATAGTTATAAACCTACACAGGACTGTTTCTAGGAGTGAATAGAACACATCTTTTCTGTTTGTTAGTATATTTATATAGAAGATTGTTGAATGTTTATTTTGCGTTTTTTGCCAAACCTGTGATTGTTTATAAGAAGGGTGTGACACCTGTGTAGTAACACTGATCTTGCCCAATACAAGTCATAGAGAAAGTACACTGTTGTGTGAGTTATCTTTTTATCTCACCATCGTCAGACGATGGGCTGTCTATATCAACCTTGGTCCATAACGTATCGTCAGACGATGGGCTGTCCATATCATCCTTGGTCCATAACGCATCGTCAGACGATGGGCTGTCCATATCATCCTTGGTCCGTAACCTATCATCACACGATGGGCTGTCCATATCATCCTTGGTCCATAACGCATCGTCAGACGATGGGCTGTCCATATCATCCTTGGTCCATAACGCATCGTCAGACGATGGGCTGTCCAAATCATCCTTGGTCCATGATGCATCGTCAGACGATGGGCTGTTCGTATCAACATTGGTCCATTTCCCATCTTCAGACAATGGGCTGTTCATATCAACCTGACACATCGGCCTGAACTCATTATTTCTCAGGAAGTACCTCATGAATCAGATTTGGTCATGAAGGTGTATCTTTTAGGTAATGGTGAATGTTTAATATGAATTAAAAGTATAAGATAGCAATGATTTGACATATGGGTACATGATACATGTATGTAGATTGCTTTCGTCATTTCAAGCTTTAAAACCTTTGTAAAATTTCATCTGTAGGTTTCTTTTGGTAAACAAATTTCCTGATGACAGAGAAGCAAAGGGATTCAAGCCAGCCATCTTTGATTTTGACAATTTAATTTCCCCTTATTCTAAAAAAAGTATCTTCTTTTTGTAAATTATATAACTTTTAGATGCGTTAAATGACAGACTAGCCTTGAATTCTAAGTTCATTACAAACACAGCACTACATGTATGGCTTCTTGAGCATGTTACTTGTTTATGACTTACTACTACGCGATTGTGGATGATTCAGAGGAGAGACAAGAAAACGAATGGCTAGTGAAAATCATCCACATTAAAACAAAAGGCAAAATGAACCTGTTCCCATCATTCTCGTCAATACCTAGAGTACATAAGATACCAGGTATAAAATATCGGATATCCTACTATATGTCTAGAAATGGAAGCATTGTAGGATGTAAATGAAGTAGTTGAAACCAAAGAAGGGATATAGATACACCTAAGTACTGTTAGCAGGACAAGAAATGATCTTGTGTCACCGCTTCTCAAAGTACAATTAACGGTAAACTGTGGAGGAAAATCAAAATCTGCCATTTGTATTTGGATGGCCATGTATAAATATAAGTATATTCAAGGTTTGAATAAGGTAGCATACGCATTTTGAGAGAAATTAAGCTCAATCACCAATTAAATGGAAAACTTTCAAGTATAAGCTAATCCATAATGGAAACCATGAGCTGAGATGTTCTTGTGTATACCTAAATGTAAAACAGAGTTGGTGATAATAGCACATGTAATTACTGAACAACTTGGAGTTTAAAACAAATGTCACAGCTGCTGCCAGAACAGTGATGCTGAAATCACCTTCGGCAACCTTTGCCCATATGTGAGACAAAAACTATAACAATTTATCATTTCATCTATGTTAAACAATTTATTGCATAAAACAAATATTTCATAATGATTTATTCGTACAACACAGACTTTGTATACAGGGGAAATATACAAACACTTGTAATAGATACATTTATAAATTACAACACTTTGTATATTGGGAATATATTGATAAAAACAGGTTAAAATATCATAAAATACTTATACAATGGATTGGGTTTGCATAAAAACTTCAAAATAAGCAATCAGCTGGCCTCATTTCAACCTAAATTCCTTAACTTAGAATTTGAAATAAGGAAAGCATTATTGGATTTAAGGACAAAAATCTTCAGGAATTTCACCATAAATTCTGTTATGCTTTCCTATTAAAAAATCTAAGTGAATGATAAATAAACCAGGTGTATAAGAAACTATAATGCACCATCACATCAGGGGAGATAACTCCCTTTATAACCGGTCGTAATTCGATGTTCAGTGTCAAACAATCTGTTGATTATTACATACATTATCAGTATAACTATTGAAATGTTCTGTATATCATATATATCACAATCTGGATAGAAAAATGTTTCACAATCTTTATTATACAGACTCGGGATCTGTCAAGCATCCAAATCCATGCTGATGGTTGGTTAAATCTCTCATACAGAAAAAAAAAAAAAAAAAAAAAATACTCAATTTTTCCCACACAGTACATGCACAGATACTTCCAAACAATTAAATTTCAAACTTGGACATTCATTCTCAAAATCTCAAAAGGTACAACTAAACAATTTTGATTTTTTATTATTATCAAACTACATGTATTACTTATTTCTCCTATTTCAGAGCCAGACCTTTGGGTGGCACAATTCCTTTTAGCAGATCTTAACATACATATCCATGTATCGCAATATGAATATCTTCTGTACACGCATAGTTGTTAATCTACTGAAAACAACAGAGCAGATCTCTTTCCCTTTCTTTTGATTTGTGTCTTGGGGAAAGATCTTTCAAAATTTAAAATTAGAGTTGCCAAGTTACATAATGCCATCTAAATTGTGAAGAATAAACACAGTAAATTAAAAACAAAAAAATACATTTTCTGTAAATAATGTACAAAGGATCTCATCTCAAACAAAGGAGAAAAACTTCAAAGAGTGGAGATGAAAAAGTGGAACAGGAAAATTCTAGGAAAAAGAACGACGGGGGGGGGGGGGGGAGGGACATTTTTTGTAAGGGAGATTATTCTTCAGGGAGAAATGTTAAAAAAAGGACTGCTTACGACACCTTTGTTATCACAGTACACAATAACATACACCTGTACAATACAATAGAGTAATTATGCTGGATATGAGCAGTTAATGATGGGATTTTGTTATACACACATAAATACTGGGCTAATAGTTAATACTGTCTAATGTTGATAATAAATACTGCTGTGTCCACGTAACGCTGGAGATCAAACAATGGGAAATTCAACAAAAAAACAACAATAAAAACATGACAATGACAGATTTTACATGAAAGAAAAGACCCATTGGGCCTGTAATTGCTCACCTATTTTTCAAGGATGTATTTGCAAAAAATATAGACTACAGACATACATTGAACATGTGATACCTGTGGCCTAAGATTTGTTCAAGGAGTTATAATTTCAATTTGAAAATTAATGAATTATTCTTCATTCAAAAATCTACATGCTAATATTTCACTAACAATTATCGCTGTTTCTGAAAAGATAATTTTTATCAATTTTAATGGTTTGACAATCTAAAAAGATTTGAACTCTCCGACTTTGAAGGGATCCAAATTAATATATTGTAGACCTTTCAATTACTCTTAAGCCTTGTGGTATCTAAAAGTTATCTGAACATGTACATGTGATCTTCGTGACTTGGATATAAGTCACACAAGCAGGCAACATAATTATAGTAAACACCAGGATTTCAGTTGTTTGTTGTAAACCCAGTAAGACAAACTCTGGCCTTACAATTCCTAAGAAGATGTCTTTTTTAACATCTGATGACAACACTGTACAATAGCCTAAGTACAAGCACTTTGTGCGAGTTTATCATACAAATACTACTTATAATTAATGTCTAATAAACTACATAAAAAGACTTGTAAGTCTTTACAATGATATTGCTGTTAATGAATTACCCGGTAACTATTCATATAATGACACACCAGTACCGTATTTATCCAGCAATGGGCCCATGTTAAGTAATCAGCCCACTCATATCTTTACTATTATTCTGTAGAATAACTATCAAATGTCATTTCATTGTCCTGCAATAAGCCAAGGCCCTAAAATTGACTTAGATGTGATGACAATGTAATAAACCCACACTCTAACATTGACTTAGAGGCAATGACAATGTAATAAGCCCACCCCCTGACATTGACTCAAATGCTATGACGATGTAATAAGTCCACCTTCTTACATTGATTTAGAGGCTATGACAATGTAATAAGCCTGCCCCCTTACATTGACTTACAGTTTATATTTGAGCTCCATGGTATTATTACAGGATAAATATGGTATACTGTTATATACATTATAACAACACAATTGTAATACAATGGCAAGCTGCTAATTACACTGCATGGTTAAAAAGCTGAATTAATTTGACTAGCTGCACACTTATATACATTTTACACATAAATAAGATACAAGCATACACACTGTGTGGTACATCATGGTGTAAAATCACTACATAATGCTTCTTATTTGATATGCTACCTTGTGCATTACAGAAACAGTTAAACACTTAGCATGCCTAACCATAACATATCTAGAGTTCTCTCCCTTTTGTCTACCACGTCTCAACAACAACCAAATGTTGGTATCCTCTAGTAACCTGAGGTCTCCTCAAATAACTTGTTCTCTGTTGAAGAGTTGGATCGGGAAAACTGAAGATTATTTATAGATACAGCATACCTAGTTACTGGGCAAGATCATCAACAAAAATGTTATTTCCAGATAATAATTGGAACAAATCTTCAGTTAATAATTTAATAAATCTATCAACATAAAACAGTATTAGAAAAAAGTTATTCAAATAAAAACAAAAATATATCCCTAAGTTCAAGTAGATAAACTTTATATCATTATAATAACAATCTATAAAGAGCTGTTAAATAAATATACTATCAGTGTTTATATACAAATTCATCAGGTCAAAAGAAGTAAAAAATGTTCAATTGTTCAAAAGATTTATATATATATATGAATTAGAATAATAAAAACAATATTCTATTTCAGACAGCACTTAACATTGTGATACCACCAGAACAATCAATATTCCTCAGGTAGACCCTGTACACAGTTATACCACTCAGGTAGACCCTGTACACTGTTATACCACTCAGGTAGACCCTGTACACAGTTATACCACCCAGGTAGACCCTGTACACTGTTATACCACTCAGGTAGACCCTGTACACAGTTATACCACCCAGGTAGACCCTGTACACTGTAATACCACTCAGGTAGACCCTGTACGTTGTTATACCACCCAGGTAGACCCTGTACACAGTTATACCACCCAGGTAGACCCTGTACACTGTTATACCACTCAGGTAGACCCTGTACACTGTTATACCACTCAGGTAGACCCTGTACACTGTTATACCACTCAGGTAGACCCTGTACACTGTTATACCACCAAGGTAGACCCTGTACACAGTTATACCACTCAGGTAGGCCCTGTACACTGTTATACCACTCAGGTAGACCCTGTACACTGTTATACAACCCAGGTAGACCCTGTACACTGTTATACCACTCAGGTAGACCCTGTACACTGTAATACCACTCAGGTAGACACTGTACACTGTAATACCACTCAGGTAGACCCTGTACACTGTTATACCAATCAGGTAGACCCTGTACACTGTAATACCACTCAGGTAAACACTGTACACTGTAATACCACCCAGGTAGACCCTGTACACTGTTATACCACCCAGGTAGACCCTGTACACAGTTATACCACCCAGGTAGACCCTGTACACAGTTATACCAACCAGGTAAACACTGTACACTGTAATACCACCAAGGTAGACCCTGTACACTGTTATACCACCAAGGTAGACACTGTACACAGTTATACCACTCAGGTAGACCCTGTACCATGTTATACCACTCAGGTAGACCCTGTACACTGTTATACCACTCAGGTAGACACTGTACACAGTTATACCACCCAGGTAGACCCTGTACACTGTAATACCACTCAGGTAGACCCTGTACACTGTAATACCACCAAGGTAGACACTACACTGTAATACCACTCAGGTAGACCCTGTACACAGTTATACCACCCAGGTAGACCCTGTACACTGTTATACCACTCAGGTAGACCCTGTACACTGTTATACCACTCAGGTCGACACTGTACAGTGTAATACCACTCAGGTAGACCCTGTACACTGTAATAACACTCAGGTAGACCCTGTACGTTGTTATACCACCCAGGTAGATCCTGTACACTGTTATACCACTCAGGTAGACCCTGTACACTGTAATACCACTCAGGTAGACCCTGTACACTGTAATACCACTCAGGTAGACCCTGTACACTGTAATACCACCCAGGTCGACCCTGTACACAGTTATACCACTCAGGTAGACCCTGTACACTGTTATACCACTCAGGTAGACCCTGTACACTGTAATACCACTCAGGTAGACCCTGTACACTGTAATACCACTCAGGTAGACCCTGTACACTGTTATACCACTCAGGTAGACCCTGTACACAGTTATACCACCCAGGTAGACACTGTACACTGTTATACCACTCAGGTAGACCCTGTACACTGTAATACCACTCAGGTAGACCCTGTACACTGTAATACCACTCAGGTAGACCCTGTACACTGTTATACCACCCAGGTAGACCCTGTACACTGTAATACCACTCAGGTAGACCCTGTACACAGTTATACCACCAAGGTAGACCCTGTACGCAGTTATACCACTCAGGTAGACCCTGTACACGGTTATACCACTCAGGTAGACCCTGTACACAGTTATACCACCCAGGTAGACACTGTACACTGTTATACCACTCAGGTAGACCCTGTACACTGTAATACCACTCAGGTAGACCCTGTACACTGTTATACCACTCAGGTAGACCCTGTACACTGTAATACCACTCAGGTAGACACTGTACACAGTTATACCACCCCGGTAGACCCTGTACACAGTTATACCACTCAGGTAGACCCTGTACACTGTTATACCACCCAGGTAGACCCTGTACATTGTTATACCACCCAGGTAGACACTGTACACTGTAATACCACCCAGGTAGACCCTGTACGTTGTTACACCACTCAGGTAGACCCTGTACACTGTTATACCACCCAGGTAGACCCTGTACACAGTTATACCACCCAGGTAGACCCTGTACGCAGTTATACCACTCAGGTAGACACTGTACACTGTTATACCACCCAGGTAGACCCTGTACACTGTAATACCACTCAGGTACACCCACTACACTGTTATACCACTCAGGTAGACCCTGTACACAGTTATACCACCCAGGTAGACCATGTACACTGTTATACCACTCAGGTAGACCCTGTACACAGTTATACCACCCAGGTAGACCCTGTACACTGTTATACCACTCAGGTAGACCCTGTACACAGTTATACCACTCAGGTAGACCCTGTACACTGTTATACCACTCAGGTAGACCCTGTACACTGTTATACCACTCAGGTAGACCCTGTACACAGTTATACCACCCAGGTAGACCCTGTACACTGTAATACCACTCAGGTAGACCCTGTACACTGTTATACCACCCAGGTAGACCCTGTACACTGTTATACCACCCAGGTAGACCCTGTATACTGTTATACCACTCAGGTAGACCCTGTACACAGTTATACCACCCAGGTAGACCCTGTACACAGTTATACCACTCAGGTAGACCCTGTACACTGTTATACCACTCAGGTAGACCCTGTACACAGTTATACCACCCAGGTAGACCCTGTATACTGTTATACCACTCAGGTAGACCCTGTACACTGTAATACCACCCAGGTAGACCCTGTACACTGTAATACCACTCAGGTAGACCCTGTACACTGTTATACCACTCAGGTAGACCCTGTATACTGTTATACCACTCAGGTAGACCCTGTACACAGTTATACCACCCAGGTAGACCCTGTATACTGTTATACCACTCAGGTAGACCCTGTACACTGTAATACCACCCAGGCAGACCCTGTACACTGTAATACCACTCAGGTAGACCCTGTACACTGTTATACCACTCAGGTAGACCTTGTACACTGTAATACCACTCAGGTAGACCCTGTACACAGTTATACCACCAAGGTAGACCCTGTACACTGTTATACCACTCAGGTAGACCCTGTACACTGTTATACCACCCAGGTAGACCCTGTACACTGTTATACCACTCAGGTAGACCCTGTACACTGTAATACCACTCAGGTAGACCCACTACACTGTTATACCACTCAGGTAGACACTGTACACTGTTATACCACTCAGGTAAAAACTGTACACTGTTATACCACTCAGGTAGACCCTGTATGTATCACTGTACTCTGTCTACCTGTCTATACATACCACTGTCTACCTGTCTACCTGTGTATACATACCACTGTACACTGTCTACCTGTGTATACATACCACTGTCTACCTGTCTATACATACCAATGTCTACCTGTCTATACATACCACTGTACAATGTCTACCTGTCTATACATATCACTGTCTACCTGTCTAAACATACCACTGTACAATGTCTACCTATCTAGCTAAGACTTTATAAGCCTAAGTAATCACTTAGTTGCCATTTAATTTTTGAAACATTCTTTCTCTCATATAACATTATAATTACACAATATCCTTATTTAATATAATTACACAATATCGTTAAGTACTACATGTACATTGAATATCTCAAAGCAGCTGGTTATATAATAGTACAAATATTGGATTTTGAATGAATGCATTGGTGATGGAATAATATAAATATCTATATCACAATTGAAAAAGAATACAGAAACATATTTAAAATATAATTATTTAAATCTGTGGAACAAGTGATAAGGTGAAGCAGTAACCATGACAACAATACAGTATTACATAACAACTAACTGTAATACTTAGCAACAGAAGACAACAACATAGAGATATAACAACATCTGATGTTACCATAGAAACATACAAAGATTATATATACAGGGATATACACTGTATAACAACATCCTGTGTCACCATGGAGATATACACTGTATAACAACATCATGTGTCACCATGGAAACACACACAGGTTGTATCTATAGGGATATGCATCATTGTGTCACCATGGAGATATACATTGTACAAAACATCCTGTGTCACCATGGAGATATACATTGTACAACAACATCCTGTGTCACCATGGAAACACAGTATATATATTGGATTTACAACATGGGATTTACAACAACCAGTAACATCTATATAACAGTCACAATATTCTAGTACCAGAATGACTGAATAACAAAAATCTCTTTACAGGGCTAATGTCAGGACCCTGTGATGACGTGTATCTCGGGAGTAACACACAGGACCTTCTACATGTATACTACAGTACATTCTCAATCTGATTAAAACACAGATCTATCTGAGGGTGGTAAAGGGTCATGTCTAATTAACCTCAACACTTACTTTCAGCCAATCAACAGCTGAGTGCCTGTAAAGTATTTTATCACCCTAACATCTGAATGTAACTTATTTTATAACCCTACCCTCTAAGTGACTGCAGCTTGACTAGAAAGAACTGGTTTTTCTTTTTTTTTTTTTAATTTTTGATACCGAATCATTAATTCCCAATAGCCCTATCATTCGTAATATCTATCTTCCCCTCGATAACTGATAATTCTATGCAATCTTCCCCTCGATAATTCTATGCAATCTTCCCCTCGATAATTCTATGCAATCTTCCCCTCGATACTTCTATTCAATCTTCCCCTCGATACTTCTATTTGATCTTCCCCTTGATACTTCTATTCAATTTTCCCCTCGATACTTCTATTCAATTTTCCCTCGATACTTCTATTCAATCTTCCCCTCGATACTTCTATTCAATCTTCCCCTCGATACTTCTATTCAATCTTCCCCTCGATACTTCTATTCCATCTTCCCCTCGATACTTCTATTCAATCTTCCCCTCGATACTTCTATTCCATCTTCCCCTCGATACTTCTATTCAATCTTCCCCTCGATACTTCTATTCAATCTTCCCCTCGATACTTCTATTCCATCTTCCCCTCGATACTTCTATTCAATCTTCCCCTCGATACTTCTATTCAATCTTCCCCTCGATACTTCTATGCAATCTTCCCCTCGATACTTCTATTCAATCTTCCCCTCGATACTTCTATTCAATCTTCCCCTCGATACTTCTATTCCATCTTCCCCTCGATACTTCTATTCAATCTTCCCCTCGATACTTCTATTCGATCTTCCCCTCGATACTCCTATACACCTCCTCCCATTGGTCAATAACCACAACAATGAAACTGTACACTACAATATGTTATTAGTGTAGTGACATTGACAACAGGTCCCTTTACAGAAATACACGGAGTACATGTCATTCTCTAGAATTTGTACATCCACATCATCAGAGAAGATTCATCGTTGCGGAGATATTCCTTTTGATGATCGACCGGCGGTCGTTTCCAGTCCAGATATCCATCTCCTCCGCTTATCACAATCACAGCATTACAGTTTCGTTTAGACAGCGTACTAATGGCCTTCATTCTCGGCCCATTGTGGTCCCCTGGTGGAAGTTTGAGCGATAGTGAGGTTCTCACATTTGGTGATTTGGCTTTTGATAGAGTTTTTCGTAAACTAAATGACTTTTTAGGTTTTAACTCCTTGTGGATTTTTTGTACGTTTAAATCATTTTGACTTTTACTCTCATCAATCACAGCCCCCACATCACCTGACTTACCAGGCGATTCCTTTATACTAATGTTATCAGATAGGTCAGAACTCTTACTGGAATCTGACCCCTCATCAAAGGTCAAAAGGTCACTGTAGTACAAACTGACCTCATCCTCGGGGGCGACCTTGTCTAGAAGGTTAGAGTTCCTAACTGTACCCATACGTTTCTTTTTGACTGTCTCCAGTAGCTCTTTCCTGAATGGTAGAGAACTCTGCGGGTGTCTCATATATCGCCCCAGAGATTTAGTGGATGAATTGTCAGTGTCGTCTCCGCGCAGGGTCCTGTGGGAGACATTTTGTGGTAAAAGTACTTCTTTCTCATTAGGTAGAACTTGAACTCCTAAACTGTCCTTGTGAGCGGAACCCTCGGGCTCTGTAGATAAACTAGATTTCCTTCTTTCACTAGTGACGTCACTATTGTCACCAGAATCATTTCCTGTCATATGATTGGCACCGTCAACAAACTGCCAGAGATTGACAGTATCACAGTAGACAGGGATAAGCAGTTTCACAGGGCCGTTGTGGGCGTGACAGGAGACCCAAGGTTTGTCCCAGTAGCGAGGCACTCCGTCCTTCAGACGGGGCAGAGACACTGTCAGAATGATTCCTACATTTGTCCCGATCCACAGGTAACCACGGCTTGCCATCAGACTCGTTACCATACAGGTGTCCGTCAACTTCTCCTTAGCATAGGTGGGACAACCTGTAACATACAACAAACTCTGTATAGAAATTCCTGGGAACCTTGACAGACTAACATTTAAAACATATAGCATAACTCCATGCTGGAGCCCTCTAAAGACTCATATCTATGACATGTAGAACTCAAATAACTACGTAACAATGTGTTACCGAGACACCTAAGCGACACCAGACTTTTCACCCTGCCCTTTATGTTACCTCCTGTGTTACTAAGACACCTACCCAACACCATCCTTTCCACTGTGCCCTTTATGTTCCCCTCCTGTGTTACTAAGACACCTACCCAACACCAGCCTTTCCACTATGCCCTTTATGTTGCCCTCCTGTGTTACTAAGACACCTACCCAACACAATCCTTTCCACTATGCCCTTTATGTTGCCCTCCTGTGTTACTAAGACACCTACCCAACACCATCCTTTCCACTGTGCCCTTTATGTTACCTCCTGTGTTACTGAGACACCTACCCAACACCAGCCTTTCCACTGTGCCCTTTATGTTACCTCCTGTGTTACTGAGACACCTACCCAACACCATCCTTTCCACTATGCCCTTTATGTTGCCCTCCTGTGTTACTAAGACACCTACCCAACACCATCCTTTCCACTATGCCCTTTATGTTGCCCTCCTGTGTTACTAAGACACCTACCCAACACCATCCTTTCCACTGTGCCCTTTATGTTACCTCCTGTGTTACTGAGACACCTACCCAACACCAGCCTTTCCACTATGCCCTTTATGTTGCCCTCCTGTGTTACTAAGACACCTACCCAACACCATCCTTTCCACTGTGCCCTTTATGTTTCCCCTCCTGTGTTACTAAGACACCTACCCGACACCAGCCTTTCCACTATGCCCTTTATGTTCCCCTCCTGTGTTACTAAGACACCTACCCAACACCAGCCTTTCCACTATGCCCTTTGTATTCACCACCTGTGTTTCTGTGACACCTACCTGACACCAGCCTTTCCACTATGCCCTTTATGTTACCTCCTGTGTTACTAAGACACCTACCCAACACCAGCCTTTCCACTATGCCCTTTGTATTCACCACCTGTGTTTCTGTGACACCTACCCAACACCAGCCTTTCCACTATGCCCTTTGTATTCACCACCTGTGTTTCTGTGACACCTACCCGACACCAGCCTTTCCACTATGCCCTTTATGTTCCCCTCCTGTGTTTCTGTGACACCTACCCGACACCAGCCTTTCCACTATGCCCTTTGTATTCACCACCTGTGTTTATGAGACACCTACCTGACACCATCCTCTCCACAGCACCTTTCACGTTCACCTCCTGGAGATTTTCCTTGGTTTCGATGTGAAAGAGACAGACTCTTGACTGGTCTTTGTAAGATACCCACAATCCCACTCCGGATCGGACCATTTCACTGATCTCCGATCCTCCTTCATTGGAGCTCATTCTCACTTTCTCCTGAAACAGTGAACACAAATCTCCTGGAGAAACTATTTGGGTCTCTTCACTAAACTTCATGGACAATTGGTTTGGGAAACCATATGCACTATATAATATTGAAGAAATGCTTGTGAAACACAAGTTCAGCAGGAATCGATGTGTAGGCTACATGTATGTGGCTAAATCACAAGATTGTGAATAGACTCTCATATGGAACCAAATTTGCTATTTATAGTAATGGTGACCTTGAACTTTGACCTGATGACCTGTAATCTCAAGGACAAACTTTCACTATGAGGAAACATTGCATGAAATCTGAGTTTAATTGACAAGAGGGTGCTGATGGATTATTTTAGAAGTTTTTCAATTGAAATAAAATGTTGACAGATTGACTGACAACTATGGTGATAATTAGCTACAATGTCATAACTCGAGACATTGGAAATTTTTATGACAGGCATCGTCAGAGCTATGATTGGGTTCCATGCATGCCAATGTAGCAAATCCTTATACAGTGGAACTTCGTTAACTCGAAGTCGACGGGACCACGAAAAAACTTCGAGTTATCCGAGTGTTCGAATTAAGCGAGTTATTGTTTTTGGTGAAAAGTTTGGTCAATATTTGTCAACATTATATAATCATTATAACTTCGCTCTGTCGCTCATCAGTTTAGTGTGAAGACTGGTCAATACATGTAAATATATATGTAATGTTTCGTTATGTCACTTGTAATTTGGTGTAGTTTTGCCGATATACAGTCACGATAAAGTTTCTTTCACTTAGTCACTTCAATAACGATCTGATGTGCAAGTCATGTTTGCAAAAGGTAAACGATAAAACGGAATTCGACAAAATAACAAGTTATTAATGTCAAAACAAATAACCGTTTAAGTTTAACACAGATTGCATACAAAACGTAACAAAACCAATACCTTTCATTGCACATGTATAAAATACTGTTTGATCGACCTACTTACTTTTTATTGATAACCACGCCATTTCCATGTGTATTAGCACCGGAAGTTGGGCTGCGCATGTGCGTATAAAATGTTACTGTAACTGAGTTGGCGTTTTATCCGATTTAATAGACAGCACTGACCGTTACAGTTGTACTCTGAACACCTCGGCAGTAATTACGCTATTGTTTCAGCAGTTTAAAGAGTTAATAGGCGCCGGTGACTGCGTCATTTCTACACCTGTAAAAACATCAGCCGGGTAGATCTACCGGTGTGTCAGAGATTAGTTCCGCTTGAGCGAACGGGTAGATGAGTTGTTGACTATCGTGTGTACTGATATCGGCGACCGCCTTGGGAAATTACCTGATGTAAGTAAAGCAGTAATTTTTATCACCAAGACTTGTTGTTATAAGATTCAGCCGACAATTTCTTTTATGAATTTATGAAACACTTATAATGATATGTAGGTTAGTAGTGCCGATATGTTCAGTATTACAAACGGAATTTAGCTCTTAAAAAATGTCGGCATTTGCCACCGATCGACGAAAATCATACTTCGAGTTATTCGAACATTTCAAGTAGGATTTTTATTGTTGGGACCAAATTTTTACTTCGTATTAACCGAGTTTTTCGAGTTATCCGAATTCGAATTTTCCGAGTTTTTTTTACTAAGATAAAGAGAGAATTCGGCCGGGACCGGCGAGGTACTTCGAGTTAAGCGGGGCATTCGAGTTATCCGAGTTCGAGTTAACGAAGTTCCACTGTATGTTGAAACAGTGCGAGGACATAATTATTTCAATACAATTTGGCAAAAATAGTTCCACTAGCCAATCTAGAATATGATATATTACAAATATTGAATACCTTGAGAAATGACCTACATGTGACTTTCTTTATACAATTTCATTGATGTTTCTGGATATGACGGTATCTTGCATGTACATTATGACAACTTAGTATGGTTTGGGACATGCTGTACTGTCGAACATGTGCCATACTGATCAAGTACAGAAATTAAAATATTGATACACTTAAGAGGAATTGAGTCTGATAAATAGTGGAGGAGTGATTCACTTTGGCGTCGCTACACTAGAGCATATGGGGCGAATTCACCCGTCCAAGGTGTTAGCTAAAGGCCAGGTATAAATATTTGTACTAGGTAATAATGAGTATTTGGTTCTGATGTGAGGTCCAGAGATCCTCGAATGATAAAGAGAATTACTTACACTGTAATTGTTCTCCTCGTACTGGATAATGTAGACATAATCCCGACATGACAGCCACACTTCCTCCTCCATCACAAGGATGCTACGGATTGGAACACTGTCTATCACCGTTATAGTAGGAGAACGGAAGTTCCATCTCCCTTCTGGAAGTATTAATTATATATTAACATCTCATTTCATCATTAGTACAATACAATTTTATACTGAAGATCATTATGAAGAATTTATGCTGAAAATCATTATAAAGAATTTATACTGAAAATTATTATAAAGAATTTATGCTGAAAATCATAATAAAGAATTTTTACTGAAAATTATTATAAAGAATTTTTACTGAAAATTATTATAAAGAATTTATACTGAAAATTATTATAAAGAATTTATGCTGAAATCATAAAGAATTTTTACTGAAAATCAATTTAAGTATTTCAACATTGTTCTAACTTTTACAATAATTTCTGAGAAGTATGCCCCATAAAGCGTGCAAAAGTTTATGCTGGACAGATAGAAGATGCCATACCATAAAACTCCCGTCAAATTTGACGGGCGCATAAAAACTATGCTGTTGGTGAAGAAACAAGCAATTAATCAATTAGCTTTAGGTTAACCCTACATACTAGATTAGCACAGTGTTACACTGTATCTATTTTCTGTGAAATGTCTTGACATCGTATCAGTAAGTATTTTACCAGCATCTCGGTCATAGATGACTAAGTTTCCGTTATTACACCCAGCGAATACTCGGTCATCCATGGCCCGGATCACCAAAGCAATGCCGTGACAGTAGAAATGTGTGGCTGGTTTCCTGGCCGTGGTTGATAGGTCTCTCCGACCCGCTTCATTAAACAGACGGAACACCATGATTCTGGAACAGACACCAAAACATGGTCAGACATTCAACAATTGTCCGTAGGTATGGAACATCACAATCATCTTTATCGGTCAGACATTCAACAATTGTCCATAGGTATAGAATGTCACAACCATCTTTATCGGTCAGACATTCAACAATTGTCTGTAGGTATGGAACATCACAATCATCTTTATCGGTCAGACATTCAACAATTGTCCGTAGGTATGGAACATCACAACCATCTTTATTGGTCAGACATTCAACAATTGTCTGTAGGTATGGAACATCACAGTCATCTTTATCGGTCAGACATTCAACAATTGTCCGTAGGTATGGAACGTCACAACCATCTTCTTGTACCTGGTACCTTTGTTTGCAGATCAATAATAAACATGTCAAAGGCATAAATATACCTTCAAAGAGCTGTCAAACACCAGGTCAGATACTGTTCAATGCCAGGTCAGATACTGTTCAACGCCAGGTCAGATACTGTTCAACGCCAGGTCAGATACTGTTCAACACCAGGTCAGATACTGTTCAACACCAGGTCACATACTGTTCAACACCAGGTCACATACTGTTCAACACCAGGTCACATACTGTTCAACACCAGGTCAGATACTGTTCAACACCAGGTCAGATACTGTTCAATACCAGGTCAGATACTGTTCAATGCCAGGTCAGATACTGTTCAACGCCAGGTCAGATACTGTTCAACACCAGGTCAGATACTGTTCAACGCCAGGTCAGATACTGTTCAACACCAGGTCACATACTGTTCAACACCAGGTCACATACTCTTCAACACCAGGTCAGATACTGTTCAACACCAGGTCACATACTGTTCAACACCAGGTCAGATACTGTTCAACACCAGGTCAGATACTGTTCAATACCAGGTCAGATACTGTTCAACACCAGGTCAGATACTGTTCAATACCAGGTCAGATACTGTTCAACACCAGGTCACATACTAATTTTCCAAGAGCATATTCCACAAGACTAACCTTAAGGGTTATTACCTGGATAGCAGTGGGCTGTTTGGATAAATTACTTACTCCGAGGAGATTGTGGACATCCATACTGTGTCCTCCACAAATGCGTTCTCAGTGTCTACTGTAGCATAACCCTGGACCATCTCCACGGCGACCGCCTCCACGTCCATGGCCTGGAAGGATTCCACCAAGGCAGGCTTTGTTGATTGGGTGGACACCAGAGCCACATGAGATCTTTTCTCCGTTGTCATGACAACCCACAAATGCTGAATACCTATGTCAATTGTACCAGGGGCGGACAGGAAAACGGGTACGGCACACTTCATCTACAGATCAAAGGTCAGATTGTCAAATTTGAAAAAAAATGAAAAGATTGTTTACTATGGTCATTTCTATAACTGTATGTTTATTTCTATAACTTTATGTTTCTGATCGTAAACAGTAATCAATGCCCTGGCAGGCTTGCATTCATCCTATCATGAATGATTCAACACAAAAACTGCTAATTCTTGAAATATAAATCAAATTGTCAAATGACATTCCAAAAAAAAGTTTTTTAACTGTGAGATGTCGATTTTGAGTCCCACAGTGAAAAGATTTACATATATATGCACATGTATAAAATACAAATTGTTTTCATAAGAAACAAACAGATATAAAAAGTCAATGTGTTACTTCTGACAAAGGAAATGCAGCCATTTCTTACATATCAATGTGTGGGTACATTTGGGATTTGATTCAGAAGCTAGCTTGACAGAATTGGCTAAGGACTGACAGGTGGAACCTATAGGGGAAGAGTAACCTACCTTGGTGTAGTTACGAGGCAAGTCCACACAGACAGACTTCATAAAGACGGCCGGCTGTAATGAGTTAGTATCCTCTGCCTTTACCCAGCCAGGGTTATTCTGGGGCTCTGTACACACAAATTATTATATCAAGTGTAAATATGGGGCTCTGTACACACAAGTTATTATATCAAGTGTAAATATGGGGCTCTGTAAATATGGGGCTCTGTACACACAAGTTATTATATCAAGTGTAAATATGGGGCTCTGTACACTCAAGTTTTATATCAGTGTAAATATGGGGCTCTGTAAATATGGGGCTCTGTACACACAAGTTATTATATCAAGTGTAAATAATACATTGTTTTCTGAATCTAGGCAGATAGCCCCTTCAGGCAAGTGTTTAAGTTTGCTTAACTTGGGTCAGGGAAGACCACAAGTGGGGAGACCAAGGTTAGGGGAGACCTGGGTTAGGGGAGACTTGGGTTAGGGGAGACCTGGGTTAGGGGAGGTCAGGGTTAGGGGAGACCTGGGTTAGGGGAGACCTGGGTTAGGGGAGACTTGGGTTAGGGGAGACTTGGGTTAGGGGAGACCTGGGTTAGGGGAGACCTAGGTTAGGGGAGACCTGGGTTAGGGGAGACTTGGGTTAGGGGAGACCTGGGTTAGGGGAGACCTGGGTTAGGGGAGACTTGGGTTAGGGGAGGTCAGGGTTAGGGGAGACCTGGGTTAGGGGAGGTCAGGGTTAGGGGAGACCTGGGTTAGGGGAGGTCAGGGTCAGGGGAGACCTGGGTTAGGGGAGGTCAGGGTCAGGGGAGACCTGGGTTAGGGGAGGTCAGGGTTAGGGGAGACCTGGGTTAGGGGAGGTCAGGGTCAGGGGAGACCTGGGTTAGACCTGGGTTAGGGGAGACCTGTGTTAGGGGAGACTTGGGTTAGGGAAGACCTGTGTTAGGGGAGACCTGTGTAAGGGGAGACTTGGGTTAGGGGAGGTCAGGGTTAGGGGAGACTTGGGTTAGGGGAGACCTGGGTTAGGGGAGGTCAGGTTAGGGGAGACCTGGGTTAGGGGAGACCTGGGTCAGGGGAGGTCAGGGTTAGGGGAGACCTGGGTCAGGGGAGACCTGGGTTAGGGGAGACCTGGGGCAAGGGAGACTTGAGTTAGGGGAGACCTGTGTTAGGGGAGACTTGGGTTAGGGGAGGTCAGGTTAGGGGAGACTTGGGTTAGGGGAGACCAGGGTTAGGGGAGACCTGGGTTAGGGGAGGTCAGGGTTAGGGGAGACCTGGGTTAGGGGAGACCTGGGTTAGGGGAGACCTGTGTTAGGGGAGACTTGGGTTAGGGGAGACCTGGGTTAGGGGAGACTTGGGTTAGGGGAGACCTGGGTTAGGGGAGACCTGGGTTAGGGGAGACCTAGGTTAGGGGAGACCTGGGTTAGGGGAGGTCAGGTTAGGGGAGGTCAGGGTTAGGGGAGACTTGAGTTAGGGGAGGTCGGGTTAGGGGAGACTTGGGTTAGGGGAGACCATGGTTAGGGGAGACCTGGGTTAGGGGAGGTCAGGGTTAGGGGAGACCTGGGTCAGGGGAGACCTGGGTTAGGGGAGACCTGGGTTAGGGGAGACTTGGGTTAGGGGAAACCTGGGTTAGGGGAGACCTGGGTTAGGGGAGGTCAGGGTTAGGGGAGACCTGGGTTAGGGGAGACCAGGGTTAGGGGAGACCTGGGTTAGGGGAGACCTGGGTTAGGGGAAACCTGGGTTAGGGGAGACCAGGGTTAGGGGAGACCTGGGTTAGGGGAGACTTGGGTTAGGGGATACTTGGGTTATGGGAGACCTGGGTTAGGGGAGACCTGGGTTAGGGGAGACCAGGGTTAGGGGAGACCTGGGTTAGGGGAGACCTGGGTTAGGGGAGACTTGGGTTAGGGGAGACCAGGGTTAGGGGAGACCTGGGTTAGGGGAGACCTGGGTTAGGGGAGACTTGGGTTAGGGGAGACCTGGGTTAGGGGAGACCTGGGTTAGGGGAGACGAGTTTTGGGGTTAATTTTGATATTAGCTGATCTTTAATGATGTATATACAGAAGAGACAAAGAAGAAGAGACATGGCATACCGAGAGCAAACTTGGCCATGAGGAACTCTTTACACCATTCCTGTTTCATCTCTGGGGTCGATGTCTGGAACGTGTACCGCATATTCCTGTAAAACACATCACATTGTTAATATCGTATTACAACAATGTACCACACATTGTCAATTTTGTAAAACAACAAGAGGCCCATGGGACATGCATACTCATCTGGATATTTCAGTGATCAAAGCACTCATAAATGTTTTTCTCATGTTTGGATCAGTCAGATTTAGTTGTTAAACACTCAATATTGATAACCAATTAAATTCCTTTTTTGGGCCCAGTCCCTCTGCCTATGGAGTTTGATCAAAATCCATCAGGTCATTAATATTAAGAGGAAGACCTACCTGATAGGATTTTTACCCGATATGCCTTTTGGGCCTTGCCTCTCCAACCCATGGGGAGCCAAATCCACTGTGTATAAAAATTAGTTTCCCTTCACCCAGGGATTCTTCAGACCAAGTATGAGCAAAATCCATTCATTCATTCAGGAAAAGTCGTGATTCAAAAGATTTACCCCTGCCCCTCAGCAAGCCACACCCTCCGATTATACATTTGATCTCCCTTTCCTAATAATACTCCAAACAAAATTTGATCAAAATCCATTCAGTCATACAGGACTAGTAGGGATTTAAAGCAAATGTTAATAGACTTTGCACAAGGGCAATGATAAAGCTAACCTGGTCAGTAGGTCAGACCGAGTGAGCTAACAATAAACTCTACACTGTCATCATTGTTTTACCTACTTGAAAGTATCATGGATGTTTATTGTACAGCTATTCAGTAGCTGTAATTGTTGGTCCTTGACTTGAATCATCTGTTGAAGGTCCCGTGTCACCTCGATCACCAGATCTTCACCCAAACCCTGTCAAGAGTAAAAACAGAAATTTTTGAAACTTGTACCTGTAAACTTGTCTGATATCTAATGAAATGAAGTTGTGATGTGGTTCTGTCATGGTATAGCTTCAAACATCAACAAAACTACTAATATATAGTGGATTAACAGTGTCTTCAGTAATACCAAATATATTTCACGAGTGGGGCTAATATTTTGATATTTTTCACGTGTGCGTAGCACAAGTGAAAAATATCAAAATATTAGCCATACAAGTAAAATGTATTTGGTATTACTGAAGACACTGTTAGATATTCTGTTTATTACATTTTATTACAAAATATACTGAGGCATCTCAATCTCTACCGGAATTCATTGCGGTCCCCTGTCAACGGCTCACAAATGTACGCAAAATTGTGATGTTATGTATTTTATCTTAAATTATGACGTCATATAACATGACGGAGAGCTATATGCAAATCTTCATTTCTCCATTGTTGTTTGTAAGCAGTGTTCTGATTGGTAAAATCAGAAAAAGAGATATTTTTCACTTGTTTGATATTTTTCATAAGTGAAAAATATCAGAAGTAAAAAATAGCAATTTTATATAATGAATAATTTTCTATATTTCACTGGTAAAGATTAATAAATAATTATAAAGACAATGATTTACTGTAGATAAGTAAGTGTGAACTTACCTCGTAGGTATTCTGTAGGGATGATACAAGGGCCCCTATCTTACCAAGGACAGAAAGGTCATGCATCATGTTGCTAAGGTCATTATATAGGTGGAAAGGGTCATCCTCCGGCTTTACTGTAATTATATAAAGTCCAATCACACATATAAGTCATTTTATCATTAAGTCCAGATGTCACACATTTAAGTCATTTTATAATAAAGTCCAGAGGTCACATAAATAACTTATTTTATAATAAAGTCCAAATGTCAAGCAAACAAGTTATTTGATACAAAACAATGCTTATTATCATTCCAATGATTTGGCTTGATTTATTCAAAATTCTTTTCATGGTTTGCTTCCAATTCCACATATTTTATATACGCATCAAATCTTTGAAGCGAAATGAGCTTAAAGATAGTTCAATAATATATTGCAAAGTATATAATAATATGTATATTTTATGATATTTTGCTATTAACACGTAAACATTTTGTTGTTGGCGACATTAGTGTACAGTATATATATACACACATTGGTATTTGTACATGTATACATGGGTTATCTATCTTTGTGCTTTAATAATATTACAATAGTAAAATTAAATCCCTCACAAATATATTTATTATCAACTAGACATTACTCTATCCAAATTTTTAATTTAGTCATCTTTGTGTTCAGTTCCAAACTGGGTATCAAGAACAAGATATGATGTCCTGTAGTATAGACAATCAGTATATCAAGAACAGTTTGATTAAAGAACAGCACCTGCCTCCCATCCAGGCAGATAACATGCAATATCAAACAAATCTATAAATTCTAATCATAATCGTAATGGAAAACCCACTGTTTATATACATAGAGTATTTGAATTTCTTTCCCCTGTACATATACATGTATAACATGTGCGAGTGTGTGTGTATACTATATATTACTCTACATTGTATGCTATTAATACCGGATGGTTTTATTTTGTTAATATTATTATAATACGGAGAGAACTTAAAATAGGCTTAAGCCTGATGTTCAATCCAATTGTTTTTTTTTAAAACAATAAAATTTGTTGAAATGAAATGAAAAGAACAGTTTGATGTCTAAGATGGCACTGTTTATTGCAGGACACAATTTTAAATCAGCCTTAAGTGAAATGTGACCTGGAACCCTAGGACTGTATACACGGACTATGTATAAGGTGGTACCTACACGGAGCCTTCGTCTGTATTGAGGTGCGTCGACTCGTACTGAGGATACTACTCTGCATGTCGGGAGAAATAGAACTATCCTTCAGCTCCAGGTTTACCAGTGCACAGCAGCTCTTCACCTTAAGTTGTTCTGTCTTTGGACGGTCTTCATTGTCTCTACAAAATGTGATGTGACTTGAACGATGAAGTGATTTCTTGTTTCCATGGTAACAGTGTCCTGTTTCCATGGTAACAGTGTAAGTAACAGTTACACATGAACACATGACACTCTATATGGCATCATATGGATATACTGTTTGTGTGTAAATACTTTATTAAATGGTTTCTGATGGAGGATAATTAAAATTCAGACTTAACACATGGAAATCCTCTTAACAACTTCTGATGTTAAAAACATGACAGGCAGTAAGTTTTTATACTATAAGACTCTATCATATGTGGTCATGTAGGATAGGGATATTCCACCCGAGGGGTCACAAAATGTGGTAAAACCTGAGGCTCTGCCGAGGGTTTTACCACATTTTGTGACCCAGAGGGTGGAATATCCCTATCCTACATGAACCACATATGATTGAGTATTTTTCTCTCATTCCCCAACCTAAAATATGCAAAAATAGGCACTATCTGTCGATAGCTTTCTCAGATAGACGCCATTTTTTCTCAATCCAAACTTTTTTTCTACTGCATATAATAAAAAAAGAACAGCGCCAATCGATTTACCATACCCCATATATGCAAACAGAGTTAGTTTGCTGTTCTAAAAACGAAGGAAACCATTCATTTCCACAGTCTAACGTTGTTTCAGCAGCCCTGTCATTGCAAGCGAAGCCAAATCACTTGATGTCGGCCAAGCTAGTGTGTCCTTTCGCGTGAAAATATAGTTCCATGTTTTATTAATAAAAAACAATAAAAGAACGTGTTTTTTTACATAATTTATATCATGAATAAAAAAAATCATTATCTGATTACATATCTTAATTCAATGTATTGTTGAAATGTTTAAATCATGGAGTATAGATAGATCTACTTTCGGTTCGGCAACCTACTTTTGTATCATTGCGCGCGCGTGGCTATCCTACACCGGAAGCGAGGTAATACACACACAGCAAGCATGGGTGTATTTACCTGGACAGACCAGTATGATACCGGTAGGGATGAGAGAAAATAAGATACATGCTCACAAGATAGTGTTGTAACAGCCTGTAAACATTTAATAGGGTATTTCTAATGGGAGGTAACTATGTGAGGAGGCTATCCTTGGTATAACAATCATTAAAACATACTTTGTCCTTGGGATTAAAGGTCACAGTGTAGACTTCTATCTTTGACCTTGATAGTACAGATCACAATGTAGAGTTTTATCTTTGACCTTGATAGTAAATTTCATTGTAAAGAGTTCTTTCTTTGACCTTGACAGTAATGATCACAGTACAGAGTTCTTTCTTTGACCCTGACAGTAAAGGTTACAGTATAGAGTTCTTTCTTTGACCTTGATGGTAAAGGTCATTGTAAAGATTTCTATATTTGACCTTGACAGTTAATATCACAGTGTAGAGTACTATCTTTGACCTTGATGATAAAGGTCAAAGCATAGAGAGGTTACAGATATGTTAAAGGTCAAGGTTATATAAAGTTAAGGGTGTATCCTAGTTACCTGTAGATTACACCAATCACAATTAGACAATCGTCCATTAGGATGAGACGTCGCTTCTTCATCACAATCTCTCCATAGGCCTTGGTCTACAAAGTCAACCAGATACATAGTAATATAAAATACTTAACCTGACCTAAACAATTTCAACATTACTTCTGATCATTTGGTTTAATCGTCTGTGAAATACATAAATTATCTTAGTTTCAACTTTGAGAAAAATGAAGCTAAGGAAAAACTTGTCAATTTGGATACACAAAGATACTACTGGTAATTTCAAAATATGTCTATTATCTAAATGTGTCATGTTTTCAACAAACATACTAGGTAAGCAATACCTGTCCCCTACCAGCCCCTGCTAAAAATAGCGATGGAGACCTTGACTTTGACCCTGAAAGGCTGAAGTATTCTGGTCCTTTATCATAACCAGAAGTTTGATCAATATCCTTTGAGGAATGAAGTCGTCAGAGCGCTGACAAACTTTGGCGTTGTGTTCATACATAACAGATGGACGGAGAGGACATTAAAAGTCCTCACGGTTTCACCAGTAGAGGACTAATAAAATAAACTTTCTAATTATTACTTGAATCAATCAAGTTTTCAAAACCAAATCTCACAATGCTAACATACCATCTGTTCAAAGTTGTCCTGACGAAGGAGCTTCTGTGAGCGTTCAGGAAATGTCTTGCCAAGCTTTTTGAGCAGGCGCTTCGCTTCCAGATACTGTTCGCTCTCACGTTTGCTCTCGTTGAGGCGGTGTGCAACATTCTCTAGTTCAGTGAGCGCCCTCTGGAGGGCACAACGGTCATGGTGATTTGGCGGTGTGTATTTCAGTAGATCCTACAAACAAACACAGCATTACTCTAAAATTGAATCACTCTTTATGGAACAATTGATGCTTTATGAAATTAAAAAGTACTTACTTTTTCATTAATTTAAAAGTATTTTGTTTAACTTTATTTTGTTTTAGTATTTTTTCAAAAAGAGGTCTATGAAATTTAAGATTTTGAATCTTTAAATACTTAAAAGTATTTTTTTTAAATTAATATTTTGATAAAAAAAAGTTATTCAGAGGATAGTATTTAAATCAATATATGATGAAAATCCGAGGATTGTTGCATTATCAAAGGGAGATAATCCTTACTCTATAAGTCTACTATACCTGCATGAACATGATGAACTGGGGGAATCGCTGGACGGGCTTCACCATCAGACCAAATATGGACAGACGGTCAGATGTTGTTTGTTCTTGTTCCTGAGAATGAAGAGTCACATGACATAGCAAATTGAGAAACCATTTTCTATCACTCCTGAATGATCACCATTAATTTGTTATTATTCAAACCAAGAATTGTCACAAGCTATGTCAATGTTCAAAGCCCAAAAGAAAACAAAATAACCTGAATTTAACTGGCTTATCGGCCATTGTGGTTTGAATTATGTATTTAAATTTTGAGAAAGATCTCTTTGGAATTATGCTTGAAACAGCACTAGTAACAAATTTTAAAAATGGACGACAAACCATGGACCATGGATGAGCATTGGTTCGGACAGCCCATCATTCTCAAATAGCCCACAATAAATAAACAGGTACTAAGATGTTATTTATTTTAATAATGTTTTCATCTTGTTTAAAATATGGATTTTGAGAAAGATCTTTTTTGAATTATGTTTGAAACAATACCAGCAAAATGTATTATGTATTATTATGTTATTAATTTTTATAATGTTTTCATATTGTTTGAAATATTTACAACATGTAACATTCTCCTTAACATCACAATCATGCTGACATTTCCCAATTATCAGTAGGACAGTGTATTACACACACGAAACATGAAGGTTGAATGTCATGTCAAGGTCATGCCAAAATTAAGACATACACAAACACAATATGTATTATGTTTTAGAAACTGCAGATTCAGTCAAACAGATTTTTTTCTAACCAGGAACTACCTAGCGACTGTCTCAAACTGATACTGCTAGACTAGCTGTGAAAATAGGCTGAAATACTGACAACCCATAAGTGACCTAGAGGAAGGATTGTATGAAAGACACACACACACAAGATTTTGGAAATACTGAAATGGAAGATAGAGTAGGGCAAACCATGACACTGCAAAATACAGTTGTTTCATAATTTCTGAAATCAGTCAGATTTTTGTGCCATCTATTTATCGAATTCTCCAACAAGTTGTCACCTGTATCTTTAAGGAGACAACGGAAGAAAAATGGGGGTATCAGCTGTGGTAGCAAAAGGCTTCTGGAGAATAGTTAGTGAAAGGGTAGCAAAAAAAAATAGTTAATGAGTTTCCAGTTTTTGAAAATATTCAAAATCAGGTGACAAATTTGAGGTCAGCTTCAAATAATTGAATGTAGATACCCATTATAGTTGCTTAAAGAAGAGATTAAAACTCCATTGCAACGAAGATCACAGACTGGGTCTCACACAAACTGTATCTCCCACCTACTGTATCTACCCCAGACTAAAGTTAAACTCCTAGTTGGGTCTCTACTCAATTATCTAATTGTTTTAAGGTTGTCTGAATAAGTTGATTATTTCAATTTCATAACCTTCATATAAAGTCTTACCACATTCTTCAGTTAAAAAAAGTTCCAATATTATACACACTATATAAATATAGTACAAAGTTACCAAAACATATTTAAATGTTCACTGTTTCTCTTCTTTTTTTTAATTCTCGTGCAATATTGGAATTTTGAAAATTGACACACACAATTCTTTGTTACTAGTACACATATGCATACATGATATAAAAACTTTTTGTTAAAATCAAGACAAATGATTAGAACATTCTTTTTGTATATTAATAGGTCGTTAAAGGTCACAGGGGTCAAACAAAGGTCATGGTGTTTAAACAAAACCACACTTACACAAAATTCTTACCGGATCAACTAGAGTTTAGTTGTAATATTTTAGTACAAAAATAAACATGCCATGTGTATTGTGTGAGTATGAGGTGATGAACTGGCTAACAACCCCATATAACTTAAAACTGACAAATTCATCATGGCTAACAACCCCATATAACTTACAACTGACAAATTCATCATGGCTAACAACCCCATATAACTTACAACTGACAAATTCATCATGGCTAACAACCCCATATAACTTACAACTGACAAATTCATCATGGCTAACAACCCCATATAACTTAAAACTGACAAATTCATCATGGCTAACAACCCCATATAACTTACAACTGACAAATTCATCATGGCTGACAACCCCATATAACTTAAAACTGACAAATTCATCATGGCTAACAACCCCATATAACTTAAAACTGACAAATTCATCATGGCTGACAACCCCATATAACTTAAAACTGACAAATTCATCATGGCCGACAACCCCATTTAACTTAAAACTGACAAATTCATCATGGCCGACAACCCCATATAACTTAAAACTGACAAATTCATCATGGCCGACAACCCCTTATAACTTAAAACTGACAAATTCATCATGGCCGACAACCCCATATAACTTAAAACTGACAAATTCATCATGGCCGACAACCCCATATAACTTAAAACTGACAAATTCATCATGGCCGACAATCCCATATAACTTAAAACTGACAAATTCATCATGGCCGACAACCCCATATAACTTAAAACTGACAGATTCATCATGGCCGACAACCCCATATAACTTAAAACTGACAAATTCATCATGGCTAACAACCACATATAACTTAAAACTGACAAATTCATCATGGCCGACAACCCCATATAACTTAAAACTGACAAATTCATCATGGCCAACAACCCCATATAACTTAAAACTGACAAATTCATCATGGCCGACAACCCCATATAACTTAAAACTGACAGATTCATCATGGCCGACAACCCCATATAACTTAAAACTGACAGATTCATCATGGCTAACAACCACATATAACTTGTAACTGACAAATTCATCATGGCCGACAACCACATATAACTTGTAACTGACAAATTCATCATGGCCGACAACCACATATAACTTGTAACTGACAAATTCATCATGGCTGACAACCCCATATAACTTTAAACTGACAGATTCATCATGGCTGACAACCACATAACTTTTAACTGACAGATTAATCTTGGTCGACAACCACATATAACTTTTAACTGACAGATTCATCATGGCCGACAACCCCATATAACTTTTAACTGACAGATTCATCATGGTCGACAACCCCATTTAACTTTTAACTGACAGATTCATCATGGCTAACAATGCCACATAACTTGTAACTGACAGATTCATCATGGCCGATAACCCCATATAACTTTTAACTACCAAATTCATCATAGCGGACAACCTCATATAACTTTTAACTGACAGATTCATCATGGCAGACAACCCCACATAATTTTTATCTGACAGATTCATCATGGCTGACAACGCCATATAACTTTTAACTGACAGATTCATCATGGTTGACAACCACATATCATGGCTGACAACCACATATAACTTTTAACTGACAAATTAATCAGTAAGTGTAAAAATTCTACCAAGGGATGGGAATGATGGGAAGCAATGAAGTTCTGATCCAAAATTCTGGGGTTAAGAAATTCAGTATCACTTCAACCAATATAAGGAATGTCAAATGTAGCAGTTCTAGACTAGCTTTTCAGCAGGTGGACTGAAATGGATAAGATTAAACAGCTATAGTCTGATTGAAGTCAAAACATCATTATAGAAAGTCTCTAGCTTGAAGAAATAGAGCTTAAAACACTGCAGTAGAAAATAAATGCCACAGTACTGTTCCAGATCTAGACTCCCAGAGAAATGTCAACACGTATATTTTGATGACTTACAGTGCTAAATTAACTGACACTAAAAGAAATATAACTTAGAGGTGGAAATAATGACGAAAAATTAAACAAAGTCTTACCAAGGCTGTGAGGACATAAACATATTAATACTGGTTAACACTGACAGATCAGTAAGGGCCCCACCATGTGGCTCTAGATCCTCCATCATCATCAAGAAGCCATTTACCCATATGGCCAAAGTTGACAATATCTCATGAACATGCAAGCACTTTCAATAAGAAAGCACTGTACATGTGTGAAGTTAGATTTCAATTGGCCTAAAGGAAACTTGTTATTGAAAGAAATCTGATTTATATTTGTGATAATACCAGGTAGTTACCTTGATCTTTGAACTTTCAAATTGTAAATCATTTCTAAACAAATACTTAAAGTATGGAAGTACTGAAAGAAGTTTAAGTTAGATTGGTCAAAGCAAATTCTAAATTTTGCATAAAAGGTGATTTGTTTATCTATATTTAGTAACAGTGACCTTGACCTTTGAACTTTGATGCTAAAAAGCAATTCTTAGCAAGCTCTTTCAATAAGGAAGCACTGTATTAAGAATGAGGTAGATCTTTTTGAAGTATCAGTTTGATTGGCAAAAGCAATCTGAAGTTATTGCAATGGAAACTGATTTTCTATATTTAGCAACTCTGACCTTGGCCTTTTACCTTTGAACCAGAAAAGCAATCACAAGGAAGCACTTTCAATAAGAAAGCACTGTGTGAAGTTTGAGTTTGATCGGCCCAAGGAAACTCAAGTTCATGCAAGGAAATAAAAGTGCTGATGGACTGACTGACAGACAGACAGACATAGTGATTGCTATAGGGCACCTGCACTTTTGTGTGGGGTTCTAATGAACATGAAATACTCATAAATACAGACTGACAAATCAGTTACAGTTAACTGTGACAGAATGATACCAACAAGAGATGATAGAAGACAACATAGTTCGTCGAGTGGGTTGAAATTTGGAATTAGCTTTTTAGAGGTACAATGTTGGTTACAGGTCATAGACAGTTTTATAGAAACTTTAACCTAGCTGTCTAGCCAATAATGACAGTACAGCAATAGCTCCCTGGAGTTTGTCCCTGGAGCTAAAAACTATCTAAACTATCTAAAGATACAGGAAAAATATGTGTGTGAGCTTACCTAAAAGATACAGGAAAAAGATGTGTGTGAGCTTACCTAGATCAGGAAAGAGGGAGCTTCCCTAAAAGATACAGGAAAAAGATGTGTGTGAGCTTACCTAAAAGATACAGGAAAAAGATGTGTGTGAGCTTACCTAAAAGATACAGGAAAAAGATGTGTGTGAGCTTACCTAAAGATACAGGAAAAAGATGTGTGTGACCTTTCACCAAAATAAAAGCTATGATTATTTGTAAAGGGAGAAAAACTTTAACTAAAAGATGTGGTTATGTCTGCTGTGTATATATATATTGTACATGTAGATAGGAAAATGCTTGCCTCATTTCATTCCATTTTCACCCTGCTGTGACAGATACAACAATAGAAACATGATTTCAAACAAAGGATGCTTAACCTAAAAGTCCTGATAATGAAAATATTAGCAGGTTGAAAACATTTCTAATTACGAAAAACATTTCTTTCTTTTTTTTTAAATGTATCAAAGAAAGCCATCAAATGCTTTTTTCATCAATATTTTCAAATGACATTGCATGATACGGTCTATTTTCTGGAGGACAGGTAAAACACCTACTATAGGTGTGTACAGGTGTACATAGTAAAAGTCATTATCAGTAACTACATGCAGCAGTAGAGATCATAGCCAGTCCACACATACAAGCATTGCTGTTATAGGTTAAAGCCAAATCTCAAATCACCCTTGTAATACCTGGATCACCAGAAAGTTTGGGTCTCGTCGTAGAGCCTGTATGTCGATTGGCTTCTTGTTGCGCGCACCAGGCGATATATCACACCCAACGGGTGAGCTTACCTCATTTCCACATTGCTATATAAACAATGTCACGAATATTTATATCAAATGTTAAATTACAAATTTATCTCAAAATAACTATAATCTATTTGTAAATTTTACTTTTAAATTATAATCAACAAAACCTGCTCTTGTTCCTGATTAAATCTTAAAAAACCTTGAATGAACTTGACAGAAATATTTGTTAGTAAGAGAGAAATATATATTGATGTATTCATCCTGCAATAAGTCACGGAGCCAAAACATAAAGTCTGGCTCAAAGTAGGGGATGGCTTACATTTTATTAACAGCATTGAAATAGCAGGTCATGCAATCTCACGGATATTCTGACGGGCTTACTACCAAGCAGAGTCTTATTGTTGGACCAATGCAGTATTACAAAATGTCTCAGAGTCTTATTGTCGAACGAATTCAGTATTACAAAATGCTCCTCAGAGTCTTATTGTCAGACAAATACAGCATTGATAGAAATCATTCTGATTAAGGAGTGAACAGAAACATTTAAGTAGAAATCTTTGTATTATAACAGGGTAGAAAACATGTTTATTATTTTAGGATGATATGACCTAATTTCAATTCTCATTGTCCCTTAATCTAACATTGAAACTACTGTGATGTTGTTACTATGCATCACCATGGTGATGGTACAATGTATATACTATATGATCACCATAGCAATGGTATCTAACTGTACCTGTAAGAACTTGCGGAGTCCAGGCTGAGCATTTTGAGCACGTTTGATCTCCTCCATCGCTGTGGAGAACTTGTTGACATAGTCACTGTACACGTCCACAACCATGGCCCTGGAAAACTGTAAAAATATCTTCATCATCCATTATTATCAAAATTATAAATAGAAGAAAACAAAGAATATTTAAGTTGATGTTACATAACACATTTTCTGGAGAGAAGAAAACACTGATGCTAATGATATTTATAATTTCTCAGTAACAAAATGAAATACAAGTATTCCTAAATAAAATCTCTGCGTTTATTTTGTGAGATTACAGTAAACGCAACAAGTTAAGAGTCGTCAAAAGACAAGTGGCTTTGAGAGAAGGTTGAAATATGGATTTTTTTTAAAAGTAGGTCAAAGGTCAAGGTCAAGGTCAGCACGTCAACAAAAGTAGTACCAATGGAAAGGTCTTGTCACAAGGAACACATGTCAAATATGAAAGCCTTATCTCGTACAAGGTTGAGATTTTTTACAAGTAGGTCAAAGGTCATGGTCAAGGTCAGCATGTCTACAAACGTAGTACCAATGGAAAGGTCTGGTCGCAGGGAATGCATGTCAAATACTTAAGCTGTATCCTCATTGGTAATTAACACAACGCTGTTGTATCAAAAGTTTAACCTCGCTGTCTAAGGATGCTGTCACCAGGGGTATAGTAATAGCTCCCTTGGACTTTGTCCTGGTGAGATAAAAATAGTTCAATATGGTTAGGTGAAAATACAGAAAAGTTTACTTACAGAAGCAGTGAAGATATCTCCAATCTTCTCCGTCTCATCCCAGTTTTTGACACATTCAGCAAGTTCCAGTTGGAACATCAGATGATAGTTAAGGATCTCTTGTGTCTTATTAAATACATCCTTCACTTTCGACTCCTTCGCCTCCAACCCGTACGAGTACAGTAGTGGCTTCTTATATACCTAGACACAGACAAACAGGTTATGGTGATATCTTTGTCATCATCAGTTTTACAATTTAGGACAATGACTGTTCAGTAAGAGCCTTGATTTGATAGTATATTTATCTGTACTATATATTGAATAGTGACCTTGACCTTCAAAACTTTTCTTCATTAACATCTTCACTACAACTCATTAACATCTTCAGTACAATGTAAGTATGTGAAATTTCATGAATTTTTTACTTATGAAATCTGAAATAATTTTCAGATTTTCTGAATGAATTTTTTTTTATTGGTTTTTGACCTTAGAACAGCCATGGTTATTTGAAGGCAGACTATTCTTGTAGTAGCCGATGACTTTTTCAATGAACAACACATCGGCGGACATCACATGCTATCCAGAGTAATCAGATTAGAGTGCCTTGTGCCAATGACACAACTATAACTACAAAGATCGGTCTATGATCTCAGCTTCCTGAGAAACACAAACTGTCCAGGGTAGAGATCGAACCTTACACCTCAGATCTTCACTGTCTGATGGTCTACCATCACAGCCTTCTGGAAATGGAAGTGAGGATAGACAGATAGACGGAAAGACAGATAAGTTAGTTCAGGACATGGACATCTGTGATGCCAGGCACTAATGAAACATAAGATAGACATACTATTGATGTTTCACATTTTCCTGCGAGTTAAATCTTCTCTAAACCAGTCACTGTCTAATACAGAGCTGTACCATACCTGTAGTAGGTACTGACATGGTTTTCTGTCCATAATGAGCATGTAACCCATTGCATAAATTCTCATTAGCGAACGGCAGGCCATGCAAGTGCTCAATTCTTCTACCTGTACATAATTATATTCGCACACTCTCTTTTAGACTGGACTCATCATGTAACACATCGAGAAAGCGTTGTTATAACTTGAGCCCAATCCTATTTGCTAGCGCTTCATGTTGAATTTACCTTTGTCCAGTTAGCATTCATCTGCCAATAACTTAAATGTCGGCATCATATGTGGATAATTCCAGTTACTTACATTGACCACTCTGTCCAGAGAATCTATGTAGGATTTCTCACTGCCGATGATACTCTCGATTACCTTCCTCTTCTTCATCTGTAAACCATATACAGCGGATATTACTCACAGTATTATAACCCAAAACGGGGTTCATTTAAGCATTGAACTGCTTTCACTTGGAAGTTATGGGCTGATGAATGACAACTGGACAAAGGCAAATTTAATGAAGCGCGCTAGCGGTTCATGTTGAATTTGCCTTTGTCCAGTTGGCATTCATCAGCCCATAACTTTCAACTGAAAGCAGTTCAATACTTATATTTACATTTGACAACGATTTTTTAAAGATTATATTCAGGAATTTGGCTTCAACGATGAATGAACACATTATTATCGTCAAAGACGGAACAGCCTTTTCAACAGCCATCTTTCGTTATCGCCGACGTTACAATTATGACGTCACTATAATCATGACGTCATAATAGAGATTTGGAAGTTATGGACTCGTAACCTTCAAGTGGGCTTGGTAAAGTTATATAGTGGGGCTGCACTGTGTAAATGTAAATATATACATTACATACCGTATTTATCATAAGGCCTAATACCATATGGATTACATACCGTATCTATCATAAGGCCTAATACAATATAGATTACATACCGTATCTATCATCAGGCCTAATACCATATGGATAACATACCGTATCTATCATAAGGCCTAATACCATATGGATTACATACCGTATCTATCATAAGGCCTAATACCATATGGATTACATACCGTATCTATCATAAGGTTAAATACCATATGGATTACATACCGTATCTATCATAAGGTTAAATACCATATGGATTACATACCGTATCTATCATAAAGCCTAATACCATATAGATTACATACCGTATCTATCATAAAGCCTAATACCATATAGATTACATACCGTATCTATCATAAAGCCTAATACCATATAGATTACATACCGTATCTATCATAAAGCCTAATACCATATGGATTACATACCGTATCTATCATAAAGCCTAATACCATATAGATTACATACCGTATCTATCATAAAGCCTAATACCATATGGATTACATACCGTATCTATCATAAGGCCTAATACCATATGGATTACATACCGTATCTATCATAAGGCCAAATACCATATAGATTAAATATCATATCTATCATAAGGCCTAATACCATATGGATAACATACTGCATCTATCATAAGGCCAAATACCATATAGATTAAATATCATATCTATCATAAGGCCTAATACCATATGGATTACATACCGTATCTATCATAAGGCCTAATACCATATGGATTACATACCGTATCTATCATAAGGCCTTATACCATATGGATTACATACTGTATCTATCATAAGGCCAAATACCATATAGATTACATACCGTATCTATCATAAGGTTAAATACCATATAGATTAAATATCGTATCTATCATAAGGCCAAATACCATATGGATTACATACCGTATCTATCATAAGGTTAAATACCATATAGATTAAATATCGTATCTATCATAAGGTTAAATACCATATGGATTACATACCGTATCTATCATAAGACCAAATACCATATGGATTACATACCGTATCTATCATAAGGCCAAATACCATATGGATTACATACTGTATCTATCATAAGGCCAAATACCATATGGATTACATACCGTATCTATCATAAGGCCAAATACCATATGGATTACATACTGTATCTATCATAAGGCCAAATACCATATGGATTACATACCGTATCTATCATAAGGCCAAATACCATATGGATTACATACTGTATCTATCATAAGGCCAATCACATAAAATATTACACAAAGTACAGATTTATCTTATAATGTGGTTGATACTAAAAATTATCAAATTTATCCTGTAACAAGATAATTCAGCAAAGTATAGTCCCCCACCGAATGTGAAATTATTTGCCTAGAAAGCAGATGATCAATTCATAATAAACAAGTCAGTTTCATGAGATACAGGGCAACAAAATTTTTCTTTGATGTTCGTTAAAGGTCAAAATATAGGTCAGTGTGTATATGCGAGAGCTTGGACAAATTTTTCATTAATGTAAGTCAAAGGTCAAAATAAAGGTCAGGGTAAATATGCAAGAGCTTGGACAATTTTTTCTATGATGTTCGTCAAAGGTCAAAATGTTGGTCAGAATGACCTACTTTTGACACATAACACATCACCTCACCTCACCTTGGACAGTACCTGTATCTGTGTGAGGTCTGTAGGAGTGGACAGTACCTGTATCTGTGTGAGGGGACAGTACCTGTATCTGTGTGAGGTCTGTAGGAGGGGACAGTACCTGTATCTGTGTGAGGTCTGTAGGAGGGGACAGTACCTGTATCTGTGGGAGGTCTGTAGGAGGGGACAGTACCTGTATCTGTGTGAGGTCTGTAGGAGGGGGCAGTACCTGTATCTGTGTGAGGTCTGTAGGAGGGGACAGTACCTGTATCTGTGTGAGGTCTGTAGGAGTAGACAGTACCTGTATCTGTGTGAGGTCTGTAGGAGGGGACAGTACCTGTATCTGTGTGAGGTCTGTAGGAGGGGACAGTACCTGTATCTGTGTGAGGGGACAGTACCTGTATCTGTGAGAGGTCTGTAGGAGTAGACAGTACCTGTATCTGTGTGAGGTCTGTAGGAGGGGACAGTACCTGTATCTGTGTGAGGTCTGTAGGAGGGGACAGTACCTGTATCTGTGTGAGGTCTGTAGGAGTGGACAGTACCTGTATCTGTGTGAGGGGACAGTACCTGTATCTGTGTGAGGTCTGTAGGAGGGGACAGTACCTGTATCTGTGTGAGGTCTGTAGGAGTAGACAGTACCTGTATCTGTGTGAGGTCTGTAGGAGTGGACATACCTGTATCTGTGTGAGGTCTGTAGGAGGGGACAGTACCTGTATCTGTGTGAGGTCTGTAGGAGTAGACAGTACCTGTATCTGTGTGAGGTCTGTAGGAGTGGACAGTACCTGTATCTGTGTGAGGTCTGTAGGAGTAGACAGTACCTGTATCTGTGTGAGGTCTGTAGGAGGGGACAGTACCTGTATCTGTGAGGTCTGTAGGAGTAGACAGTACCTGTATCTGTGTGAGGTCTGTAGGAGGGGACAGTACCTGTATCTGTGAGGTCTGTAGGAGGGGACAGTACCTGTATCTGTGTGAGGTCTGTAGGAGTGGACAGTACCTGTGTCTGTGTGAGGTCTGTAGGGGGGACAGTACCTGTATCTGTGTGAGGTCTGTGGGAGGAGACAGTACCTGTATCTGTGTGAGGTCTGTAGGAGTGGACAGTACCTGTGTCTGTGTGAGGTCTGTAGGAGGGGACAGTACCTGTATCTGTGTGAGGTCTGTAGGAGTGGACAGTACCTGTATCTGTGTGAGGTCTGTAGGAGTGGACAGTACCTGTATCTGTGTGAGGTCTGTAGGAGTAGACAGTACCTGTATCTGTGTGAGGTCTGTAGGAGGGGACAGTACCTGTATCTGTGAGGTCTGTAGGAGTAGACAGTACCTGTATCTGTGTGAGGTCTGTAGGAGGGGACAGTACCTGTATCTGTGAGGTCTGTAGGAGGGGACAGTACCTGTATCTGTGTGAGGTCTGTAGGAGTGGACAGTACCTGTGTCTGTGTGAGGTCTGTAGGGGGGACAGTACCTGTATCTGTGTGAGGTCTGTGGGAGGAGACAGTACCTGTATCTGTGTGAGGTCTGTAGGAGTGGACAGTACCTGTGTCTGTGTGAGGTCTGTAGGAGGGGACAGTACCTGTATCTGTGTGAGGTCTGTAGGAGTGGACAGTACCTGTATCTGTGTGAGGTCTGTAGGAGGGGACAGTACCTGTATCTGTGTGAGGTCTGTAGGAGTAGACAGTACCTGTATCTGTGTGAGGTCTGTAGGAGGGGACAGTACCTGTATCTGTGTGAGGTCTGTAGGAGGGGACAGTACCTGTATCTGTGTGAGGTCTGTAGGAGTGGACAGTACCTGTGTCTGTGTGAGGTCTGTACGGGGGGAAAGTACCTGTATCTGTGTGAGGTCTGTAGGAGGGGACAGTACCTGTATCTGTGTGAGGTCTGTAGGAGTGGACAGTACCTGTATCTGTGTGAGGTCTGTAGGAGGGGACAGTACCTGTATCTGTGTGAGGTCTGTAGGAGGGGACAGTACCTGTATCTGTGTGAGGTCTGTAGGAGGGGACAGTACCTGTATCTGTGTGAGGTCTGTAGGAGTGGACAGTACCTGTATCTGTGTGAGGTCTGTAGGAGGGGACAGTACCTGTATCTGTGTGAGGTCTGTAGGAGGGGACAGTACCTGAATCTGTGTGAGGTCTGTAGGAGGGGACAGTACCTGAATCTGTGTGAGGTCTGTAGGAGTGGACAGTACCTGTATCTGTGTGAGGGGACAGTACCTGTATCTGTGTGAGGTCTGTAGGAGGGGACAGTACCTGTATCTGTGGGAGGTCTGTGTGAGGGGACAGTACCTGTATCTGTGTGAGGTCTGTAGGAGGGGACAGTACCTGTATCTGTGTGAGGTCTGTAGGAGGGGACAGTACCTGTATCTGTGGGAGGTCTGTGTGAGGGGACAGTACCTGTATCTGTGTGAGGTCTGAAGGAGGGGACAGTACCTGTATCTGTGTGAGGTCTGTAGGAGGGGACAGTACCTGTATCTGTGGGAGGTCTGTGTGAGGGGACAGTACCTGTATCTGTGTGAGGTCTGTAGGAGGGGACAGTACCTGTATCTGTGTGAGGTCTGTAGGAGTGGACAGTACCTGTATCTGTGGGAGGTCTGTGTGAGGGGACAGTACCTGTATCTGTGTGAGGTCTGTAGGAGGAGACAGTACCTGTATCTGTGTGAGGTCTGTAGGAGGGGACAGTACCTGTATCTGTGTGAGGTCTGTAGGAGTGGACAGTACCTGTATCTGTGTGAGGTCTGTAGGGGGGACAGTACCTGTATCTGTGTGAGGTCTGTAGGAGTGGACATACCTGTATCTGTGTGAGGTCTGTAGGAGGGGACAGTACCTGTATCTGTGTGAGGTCTGTAGGAGTAGACAGTACCTGTATCTGTGAGGTCTGTAGGAGTGGACAGTACCTGTATCTGTGTGAGGTCTGTAGGAGGGGACAGTACCTGTATCTGTGTGAGGTCTGTGTGAGGGGACAGTACCTGTATCTGTGTGAGGTCTGTAGGAGGGGACAGTACCTGTATCTGTGTGAGGTCTGTAGGAGGGGACAGTACCTGTATCTGTGTGAGGTCTGTAGGAGGGGACAGTACCTGTATCTGTGTGAGGTCTGTAGGAGGGGACAGTACCTGTATCTGTGAGGTCTGTAGGAGTGGACAGTACCTGTATCTGTGTGAGGTCTGTAGGAGGGGACAGTACCTGTATCTGTGTGAGGTCTGTAGGAGGGGACAGTACCTGTATCTGTGTGAGGTCTGTAGGAGGGGACAGTACCTGTATCTGTGTGAGGTCTGTAGGAGGGGACAGTACCTGTATCTGTGTGAGGGGACAGTACCTGTATCTGTGTGAGGTCTGTAGGAGGGGACAGTACCTGTATCTGTGTGAGGTCTGTAGGAGGGGACAGTACCTGTATCTGTGTGAGGTCTGTAGGAGGGGACAGTACCTGTATCTGTGTGAGGTCTGTAGGAGGGGACAGTACCTGTATCTGTGTGAGGTCTGTAGGAGGGGACAGTACGTGTATCTGTGTGAGGTCTGTAGGAGGGGACAGTACCTGTATCTGTGTGAGGTCTGTAGGAGTGGACAGTACCTGTATCTGTGTGAGGTCTGTAGGAGGGGACAGTACCTGTATCTGTGTGAGGTGTGTAGGAGGGGGAAAAACCTGTATCTGTGTGAGGTCTGTAGGAGGGGACAGTACCTGTATCTGTGTGAGGTCTGTAGGAGGGGACAGTACCTGTATCTGTGTGAGGTCTGTAGGAGGGGACAGTACCTGTATCTGTGTGAGGTCTGTAGGAAGGGACAGTACCTGTATCTGTGAGAGGTCTGTAGGAGGGGACAGTACCTGTATCTGTGTGAGGTCTGTAGGAGGGGACAGTACCTGTATCTGTGAGAGGTCTGTAGGAGGGTACAGTACCTGAATCTGTGTGAGGTCTGTAGGAGGGGACAGTACCTGTATCTGTGTGAGGTCTGTAGGAGGGGACAGTACCTGTATCTGTGGGAATTCTGTGGGAGGTCTGTAGGAGGGGACAGTACCTGTATCTGTGTGAGGTCTGTAGGAGTGGACAATACCTGTATCTGTGTGAGGTCTGTAGGAGGGGACAGTACCTGTATCTGTGTGAGGTCTGTAGGAGGGGACAGTACCTGTATCTGTGTGAGGTCTGTAGGAGGGGACAGTACCTGTATCTGTGTGAGGTCTGTAGGAGGGGACAGTACCTGTATCTGTGTGAGGTCTGTAGGAGGGGACAGTACCTGTATCTGTGTGAGGTCTGTAGGAGTGGACAGTACCTGTATCTGTGTGAGGGGACAGTACCTGTATCTGTGTGAGGTCTGTAGGAGGGGACAGTACCTGAATCTGTGTGAGGTCTGTAGGAGTGGACAGTACCTGTATCTGTGTGAGGTCTGTAGGAGGGGACAGTACCTGTATCTGTGTGAGGTCTGTAGGAGGGGACAGTACCTGTATCTGTGGGAGGGGACAGTACCTGTATCTGTGTGAGGTCTGTAGGAGGGGACAGTACCTGTATCTGTGTGAGGTCTGTAGGAGGGGACAGTACCTGTATCTGTGTGAGGTCTGTAGGAGGGGACAGTACCTGTATCTGTGTGAGGTCTGTAGGAGGGGACAGTACCTGTATCTGTGTGAGGTCTGTAGGAGGGGACAGTACCTGTATCTGTGTGAGGTCTGTAGGAGGGGACAGTACCTGTATCTGTGTGAGGTCTGTAGGAGGGGACAGTACCTGTATCTGTGTGAGGTCTGTAGGAGGGGACAGTACCTGTATCTGTGTGAGGTCTGTAGGAGGGGACAGTACCTGTATCTGTGTGAGGTCTGTAGGAGGGGACAGTACCTGTATCTGTGTGAGGTCTGTAGGAGGGGACAGTACCTGTATCTGTGTGAGGTCTGTAGGAGGGGACAGTACCTGTATCTGTGTGAGGTCTGTAGGAGGGGACAGTACCTGTATCTGTGTGAGGTCTGTAGGAGGGGACAGTACCTGTATCTGTGTGAGGGGACAGTACCTGTATCTGTGAGAGGTCTGTAGGAGGGTACAGTACCTGTATCTGTGTGAGGTCTGTAGGAGGGGACAGTACCTGTATCTGTGTGAGGTCTGTAGGAGTGGACAGTACCTGTATCTGTGTGAGGTCTGTAGGAGGGGACAGTACCTGTATCTGTGTGAGGTCTGTAGGAGGGGACAGTACCTGTATCTGTGTGAGGTCTGTAGGAGGGGACAGTACCTGTATCTGTGTGAGGTCTGTAGGAGGGGAACAGTACCTGTATCTGTGTGAGGTCTGTAGGAGGGGACAGTACCTGTATCTGTGGGAGGTCTGTAGGAGGGGACAGTACCTGTATCTGTGTGAGGTCTGTAGGAGGGGACAGTACCTGTATCTGTGTGAGGTCTGTAGGAGGGGACAGTACCTGTATCTGTGTGAGGTCTGTAGGAGTAGACAGTACCTGTATCTGTGTGAGGTCTGTAGGAGGGGACAGTACCTGTATCTGTGTGAGGTCTGTAGGAGGGGACAGTACCTGTATCTGTGTGAGGTCTGTGGGAGGGGACAGTACCTGTATCTGTGTGAGGTCTGTAGGAGGGGACAGTACCTGTATCTGTGTGAGGGGACAGTACCTGTATCTGTGTGAGGTCTGTAGGAGGGGACAGTACCTGTATCTGTGTTAGGTCTGTAGGAGGGGACAGTACCTGTATCTGTGTGAGGTCTGTAGGAGGGGCAGGCATTTCTGGAGGGGGATGTCGTTTGGTGTCCAGTTTCACTGGTAAACATGGGCTCATCTCTTCTTGTGAAGATTTTTCAGCTTTCTTGCTCACATTTCTGTTAATTTTCATCCGTTCCAAAAGTCCTCCTTTCTGTTAAGGTATAAAAATGTACAACACTGAATGAACACATAGTCAATGTCATTTAAAACTTCATGTTTATATTAGCAAAAGTTACGGTGATTTACATTCTGTGGGACCACTGTTTATGTACCAGTGAAATATGGAAAAATATTCATTCTACAAAAGTGGTATATTTCACTCGTGAAAAACATCACTTTTTCTAAATTGATCCTTCAAAGCACTGTTTACAAACGACAAACAAATGGGAGAACTTTAAGATGCCCCCGTAGATTTTGCTATAAAATGTAATAAACATAATATCCTTTACGCACTTGTGAAAAATATCAAAACATTAGCCTCACTCATGAAATCTATTTGGTATATACTGTGGGATTTTCTCTATTTAAGTAGCCTCACTCATGAAATCTATTTGGTATATACTGTTAGATATCCTCTATTTGGTATATACTGTGGGATGTCCTCTATTTAAGTAGCCTCACTCATGAAATCTATTTGGTATATACTGTTAGATATTCTCTATTTAAGTAGCCTCACTCATGAAATCTATTTGGTATATACTGTTAGATATCCTCTATTTAAGTAGCCTTACTCGTGAAATCTATTTGGTATATACTGTGGGATGTCCTCTATTTAAGTAGCCTCACTCGTGAAATCTATTTGGTATATACTGTGGGATGTCCTCTATTTAAGTAGCCTCACTCGTGAAATCTATTTTGTATATACTGTTAAATATCCTCTATTTAAATAAACTATGCTCATGGTCATTTGTCTGCTTAAGTGACAGAGAGAAGTTTGGTTTGGTTTGGTTTATTTTGTTTAAAGTCCTATTAACAGCCAGGGTCATTTAAGGACGTGCCAGGATTTGGAGGTGGAGGAAAGCCGGAGTACCCAGAGAAAAACCACCGGCCTATGGTCAGTACCTGGCAACTGCCCCACATCGGTTTCAAACTCGCAGCCCAGAGGTGGAGGGCTAGTGATAAAGTGTCGAGACACCATAACCACTCGGTCACCGCGGCCCCGACAGAGAGTCGTCACTGAAATGTCAGACTCAATGGACAATCCTAGCATAATTAACTGAATCAGGAACAAATCTGATAATAAGTACAAGTATAAGTGTCACTTACATTTTTGGGAGGAGGTTTGGGGAGGGGTTTATTTGGATATTCATCAATCTCGGCCAGTTCCGCCTCTTCCTGGTCTGATATTGTGTCAAATTCGCTGTCAGTCGACCCACCATCCAGAGAGAGTGCACAGTCCTCATAATCTGTACAGCAACAAAAATAATGTATAACATGTGTATCAGTGTATTGTATAAGTAACTGTATGTGTATCAGTGTATTGTATAAGAAACTGTGTGTGTATCAGTGTATTGTATAAGTAACTATGTATCAGTGTATTGTATAAGTAACTGTGTATCAGTGTATTGTATAAGTAACTGTATGTGTATCAGTGTATTGTATAAGTAACTGCATGTATCAGTGTATTGTATAAGTAACTGTAGGTGTATCAGTGTATTGTATAAGTAACTGTATGTATCAGTGTATTGTATAAGTAACTGTGTATGTATCAGTGTATTGTATAAGTACCTATGTATCAGTGTATTGTATAAGTAACTGTATGTGTATCAGTGTATTGTATAAGTAACTGTGTGTATCAGTGTATTGTATAAGTACCTATGTATCAGTGTATTGTATAAGTAACTGTATGTGTATCAGTGTATTGTATAAGTAACTGTATGTATCAGTGTATTGTATAAGTAACTGTGTATGTATCAGTGTATTGTATAAGTACCTATGTATCAGTGTATTGTATAAGTAACTGTATGTGTATCAGTGTATTGTATAAGTAACTGTGTGTATCAGTGTATTGTATAAGTAACTGTATGTATCAGTGTATTGTATAAGTAACTGTATGTGTATCAGTGTATTGTATAAGAAACTGTGTGTGTATCAGTGTATTGTATAAGTAACTATGTATCAGTGTATTGTATAAGTAACTGTATGTATCAGTGTATTGTATAAGTAACTGTATGTGTATCAGTGTATTGTATAAGAAACTGTGTGTGTATCAGTGTATTGTATAAGTAACTATGTATCAGTGTATTGTATAAGTAACTGTAGGTGAATCAGTGTATTGTATAAGTAACTGTATGTGTATCAGTGTATTGTATAAGAAACTGTGTGTGTATCAGTGTATTGTATAAGTAACTGTATCTGTATCAGTGTATTGTATAAGAAACTGTGTGTGTATCAGTGTATTGTATAAGTAACTGTATGTATCAGTGTATTGTATAAGTAACTATATGTGTATCAGTGTATTGTATAAGTAACTGTATGTATCAGTGTATTGTACAAGTAACTGTGTGTCTATCAGTGTATTGTATAAGTAACTGTACGTGTATCAGTGTATTGTATAAGTAACTGTGTGTATCAGTGTATTGTATAAGTAACTGTGTGTATCAGTGTATTGTATAAGTAACTATATGTGTATCAGTGTATTGTATAAGTAACTGTATGTATCAGTGTATTGTACAAGTAACTGTGTGTCTATCAGTGTATTGTATAAGTAACTGTATGTATCAGTGTATTGTATAAGTAACTGTATGTGTATCAGTGTATTGTATAAGTAACTGTATGTATCAGTGTATTGTATAAGTAACTGTGTGTGTATCAGTGTATTGTATAAGTAACTGTATGTATCAGTGTATTGTATAAGTAACTGTATGTGTATCAGTGTTTTGTATAAGTAACTGTATGTATCAGTGTATTGTATAAGTAACTATGTATCAGTGTATTGTATAAGTAACTGTATGTGTATCAGTGTATTGTATAAGTAACTGTATGTATCAGTGTATTGTATAAGAAACTGTAGGTGAATCAGTGTATTGTATAAGTAACTGTATGTATCAGTGTATTGTATAAGTAACTATGTATCAGTGTATTGTATAAGTAACTGTATGTATCAGTGTATTGTATAAGTAACTGTATGTATCAGTGTATTGTATAAGTAACTGTAGGTGTATCAGTGTATTGTATAAGTAACTGTATGTGTATCAGTGTATTGTATAAGTAACTGTAGGTGTATCAGTGTATTGTATAAGTAACTGTATGTATCAGTGTATTGTATAAGTAACTGTATCTGTATCAGTGTATTGTATAAGTAACTGTATGTATCAGTGTATTGTATAAGTAACTGGTATCAGTGTATTGTATAAGTAACTATGTGTATCAGTGTATTGTATAAGTAACTGTAGGTGAATCAGTGTATTGTATAAGTAACTGTAGGTGAATCAGTGTATTGTATAAGTAACTATGTATCAGTGTTTTGTATAAATAACTGTATGTGTATCAGTGTATTGTATAAGTAACTGTGTGTATCAGTGTATTGTATAAGTAACTGTATGTGTATCAGTGTATTGTATAAGTAACTGTATGTATCAGTGTATTGTATAAGTAACTGTGTGTGTATCAGTGTATTGTATAAGTAACTGTATGTATCAGTGTATTGTATAAGTAACTGTATGTGTATCAGTGTTTTGTATAAGTAACTGTATGTATCAGTGTATTGTATAAGTAACTATGTATCAGTGTATTGTATAAGTAACTGTATGTGTATCAGTGTATTGTATAAGTAACTGTATGTATCAGTGTATTGTATAAGAAACTGTAGGTGAATCAGTGTATTGTATAAGTAACTGTATGTATCAGTGTATTGTATAAGTAACTATGTATCAGTGTATTGTATAAGTAACTGTATGTATCAGTGTATTGTATAAGTAACTGTATGTATCAGTGTATTGTATAAGTAACTGTAGGTGTATCAGTGTATTGTATAAGTAACTGTATGTGTATCAGTGTATTGTATAAGTAACTGTAGGTGTATCAGTGTATTGTATAAGTAACTGTATGTATCAGTGTATTGTATAAGTAACTGTATCTGTATCAGTGTATTGTATAAGTAACTGTATGTATCAGTGTATTGTATAAGTAACTGGTATCAGTGTATTGTATAAGTAACTATGTGTATCAGTGTATTGTATAAGTAACTGTAGGTGAATCAGTGTATTGTATAAGTAACTGTAGGTGAATCAGTGTATTGTATAAGTAACTATGTATCAGTGTTTTGTATAAATAACTGTATGTGTATCAGTGTATTGTATAAGTAACTGTGTGTATCAGTGTATTGTATAAGTAACTATGTATCAGTGTATTGTATAAGTAACTGTAGGTGAATCAGTGTATTGTATAAGTAACTGTAGGTGAATCAGTGTATTGTATAAGTAACTATGTATCAGTGTATTGTATAAATAACTGTAGGTGAATCAGTGTATTGTATAAGTAACTGTATGTATCAGTGTATTGTATAAGTAACTGTATGTATCAGTGTATTGTATAAGTAACTGTGTGTGTATCAGTGTATTGTATAAGTAACTGTATGTATCAGTGTATTGTATAAGTAACTATGTGTATCAGTGTATTGTATAAGTAACTGTAGGTGAATCAGTGTATTGTATAAGTAACTGTAGGTGAATCAGTGTATTGTATAAGTAACTGTATGTGTATCAGTGTATTGTATAAGTAACTGTATGTATCAGTGTATAAGTAACTGTATGTGTATCAGTGTATTGTATAAGTAACGGTATGTATCAGTGTATTGTATAAGTAACTATGTGTATCAGTGTATTTGTATAAGTAACTATGTATCAGTGTATTGTATAAGTAACTGTGTGTATCAGTGTATTGTATAAGTAACTATGTATCAGTGTATTGTATAAGTAACTGTATGTGTATCAGTGTATTGTATAAGTAACTGTATGTATCAGTGTATTGTATAAGTAACTGTATGTATCAGTGTATTATATAAGTAACTGTATGTGTATCAGTGTATTATATAAGTAACTATATGTATCAGTGTATTGTATCAGTAACTGTATGTGTATCAGTGTATTGTATAAGTAACTGTATGTATCAGTGTATTGTATAAGTAACTGTGTATGTATCAGTGTATTGTATAAGTAACTATATGTGTATCAGTGTATTGTGTAAGTAACTGTGTGTATCAGTGTATTGTATAAGTAACTGTATGTGTATCAGTGTATTGTATAAGTAACTGTATGTGTATCAGTGTATTGTATAAGTAACTGTAGGTGAATCAGTGTATTTGGTAAGTCAGTTATTCTCAAGAAATATTTTGCTATGAGATCACCCATTGTGATATGTATCAATTAACTTCAAAATGTACAGGAAACTTCTGTTTCCATAAATTTGTCTAACATAATCTAAAGTTCAGATTAATTTGTGTACATAGCACTTTTGTGTCGCTATAAATCAATGCATTAAAGGAAATATTCTTTCGGATTTTAAACTTATAATGTAAAATTTTATTATAAGTTGGTGAAATATGAACATATCATGATTTGGAAATTTAAGTAACAGGAGCTACCTATGAGAACTGACCTCACACTTATGTACCTGTTATCAGAGACCCAAAACCCTATCTAGATTATCAGAGGACAAACCAAGGGCAGATAACCACAGACAAAGATACTGTTATATTACAACACTATGGAGACTTGCAAAGGGGGAGATAACTCTAGACATTACTTATCTCACATCACGACACCCTGAAGACTAGCAAAGGGGAGATAACAACAACATAGAACAATGTGGACCAGCCAAGAGGGAGATAACTCTAAGACATTACTTCTCTCACATCACGACACCCTGAAGACTAGCAAAGGGGAGATAACAACAACATAGAACAATGTGGACCAGCCAAGAGGGAGATAACTCTAGACATTACTTATCTCACATCACGACACCCTGAAGACTAGCAAAGGGGAGATAACAACAACATAGAACAATGTGGACCAGCCAAGAGGGAGATAACTCTAGACATTACTTATCTCACATCATGACACCCTGAAGACTAGCAAAGGGGAGATAACAACAACATAGAACAATGTGGACCAGCCAAGAGGGAGATAACTCTAGACATTACTTATCTCACATCACGACACCCTGAAGACTAGCAAAGGGGAGATAACAACAACATAGAACAATGTGGACCAGCCAAGAGGGAGATAACTCTAGACATTACTTATCTCTCACATCACGACACCCTGAAGACTAGCAAAGGGGAGATAACAACAACATAGAACAATGTGGACCAGCCAAGAGGGCCATAACTCTAGACATTACTTATCTCACATCATGACACCCTGAAGACTAGCAAAGGGGAGATAACAACAACATAGAACAATGTGGACCAGCCAAGAGGGCCATAACTCTAGACATTACTTATCTCACATCATGACACCCTGAAGACTAGCAAAGGGGAGATAACAACAACATAGAACAATGTGGACCAGCCAAGAGGGAGATAACTCTAGACATTACTTATCTCACATCATGACACCCTGAAGACTAGCAAAGGGGAGATAACAACAACATAGAACAATGTGGACCAGCCAAGAGGGAGATAACTCTAGACATTACTTATCTCACATCATGACACCCTGAAGACTAGCAAAGGGGAGATAACAACAATAAAGCTACTGTTATATACATGTAACAACAATGTGGACCAGCCAAGAGGGAGATAACTCTAGTCATTATTTCTGTCACAAAAGGGCACTATGGAGACCGACAAAGGGAAGATAACTTCAGACAATTATACATTCTAGAATGCTACCTAAGGGATAACAATCCCTTAAATCTTATTACCTCCAGGTCAAAAGACTTAGTAATAGTGTCCATAATCATTTCAAATGTTAAAAGAGACCATCAAAGGGAGATAACTCTAGACTTACCTCCTGGATAATAGACATCAGTGTACAAAGTGCCGTCATGCGATTCTGGGGGCCATCCTGGCACCTTCTGACTCGGTGCAGTCCCTATAATACAACATAGTCAATATCAGTCATGGTCACATAGTAATGGCGGATATCAATATAAAGTAGTCATTAACATTGAAATAGACGAAAAAATACTGATACTTAATTACTGAATTCCAACGATATTGAATAATTGAATAATTTGTCAAAGCTGAATGATAAGTCTATGGTACTTAGTAAGGAATTTTCAAATGATTTTCCTTTTTTTTCAAAAAATTTTCCATCCACTTTTTATCATCTTTGATTTCTCACGGATTTTATTTCTAATCAAACTCATATATAGACGATCAAGATATAACTGTAATCATTATCTTTGTGAGTTTTTCATTACATTATGTTAAGCAGTCTTTCTGCAACAGTTAATTGATATCTTTGGTTAAGTAAGTATAAGGCCATTAATTACATACAGGTATAACATATTAGTACATACTAGTCTACAAGACAATACACTGTGCCAGGTGTATACATATTATGTAGGAGTATATAAAATACTATTTTTAAAGAGGGAATCCTAAGCATTACCAATATGACTGAAGCAATGGTGAAACTAGCATCTGAGCCATAAAGTTGAAATTTTTGCCATTTTCACAAAATATTTATTTAAAGAAAAATATTTTTAAGTCAGGTAATGCTGAGTCATAAAGTTAGAATTTTTTATGTTTCCATAAAATATTTATAAAACACAAATATTCTGAATTCAGGTAATGTCTGAGCAATAAATTTAATTTTTTTGTCATTTCAACAAAATATTTAATAACACAAACATTCAGGTAATAACTTTCTTTACATTGTAGGAGCAGAATGTTCAGTCAAATAATAACTTAACATCCTCCACATACGAAAATCTCATATCAACACAAAGTGAAAAAGAAAATCCATCAAAATGGAAACAATTATGTGTATGGATTTTAACAGCCTCACAACAGTCAGTGGAACAGAATAAGTGAAGGAAACAAATAAACCAGAGGAACACAGCTTAGGTATACAGTAAAACACGTTTAGTACGAACACGCTTATAGCGATTGTATGGATATTGCGAACTGATTCCGATTCCCCAGTTATTTTCCCTCTTACTTCTATGTAATTCTGTAATTATATTGCGAATTTCACATAGCGAAATATTATCTATAGCGAACCAATTTAGCGGTCCCGACGGCTGAAATTCCATGTTATTTTAACACTATAGTACGAACTCATCTCCGAAGTCGGAGTCATGCCCTTGTGATCACGACGGTGTAATCGATAGGCACCCGAGGGCATGTTTCAGGGTATATATTTGTACGGCGATTGAATCGGTGAGTTATGTTTTCAATGACCCCTGAATAAAGTGAGTTGTTTTGTCGATGTTTATGTCAAGTTGTTAATCCATTCTTAGATGTCTAATTAGTGTGTACACAGTACAATGGCTTTATCATCAAGCGATTGAGAGCTAGTGAAAACGAGACTTCCGGGGTAAAGGTCACCGTGACCGATTTCGTCAGTATTGATGCAGATGTTGTAAAAGACATTATGAACGTTTTGGACAGTGAAGACGAGGAGAAAATAGAGACAGAGGAGGAACATTCCGTAATCAGTGGTGCTACGGCGAGTGATTATTTACGCGAGATAAGCCATTTTCTGGAGTCCCAATATTATATGTCAGATGTTTTTAGTACTTTGTACACACTTGCCTCACACGAAAAGTTTCGGCAGAAAGTTCTAACTGACTTAAAATAATTGAATCGCTTTTAATTAGTACTTGCTTGTAATTTTCTTTTAATATTTTCATACAGCGAAGTTTTTAGGAAAAAACAATGAAATTCGTAATACACGTAATACGAACTATCGATATAACGAACTGATTCAGTTGGTCCCCTGGGATTCGTTATAACCGTGTTTTACTGTACAGTGAAACCTGACTTCACCGACCACTGAATTTAACGACATTCTGTAACATATGAATACCTGGTATATCTAATAGAATGGTGATACATTGTACTATCATATCCGACAATGACTTTACTGACACACTATCATATCCGACACATTGATTTGGTCCCAGACAGTGTCAGTAAAGACAGGTTTCACAGTACTACATTTAATCTGGTGTAGCTTTACTGAACCAAAGTCATACATACATTATATACACAATATATATCACATTAATGATTAACATACAAAATAGGACCTGGATAATAAGGAAACACATACATTATTGTGTTACAAGTGTGGACATATGATAATTGATGTCTAACTTTTCAGGAAGAAATTCACAGATTAGACTAAGTTTAGGTCAAGAGTTGAGCCCTAAATATAATAACGAACTATAACATTCTAATTGTATGGAGGCTGTATGATATTGTAGGCTGTATATTGTATAGATATTTCAGTGGTAAATCATTATGGTGCAGAGTTTCAAACAATTTTGTCTTTTAGAAACGTTTGGTTTGTTTTGTTTAGCGTCCTATTAACAGCCAGGGTCATTTAAGGACGTGCCAGGTTTTAGAGGTGGAGGAAAGCCGGAGTACCCGGAGAAAAACCACCGGCCTACGGTCAGTACCTGGCAACTGCCCCACGTAGGTTTCGAACTCGCAACCTAGAGGTGGAGGGCTAGTGATAAAGTGTCGGGACACCTTAACCACTCAGCCACCGAAACATAGAGCCAAAAGCTAAGAATTCCGTTTAACAGAAAAATCAGATGATGTTTATAACCAGATTTGGTCAAACACTGAACAGCATACTACATATCTAACATCAGTTTATAAGAAAATGATCCTAGAAATACGAGAAATTTGACATCAAAAGACATACAGACAGCTTATTGGTCTACAGTTGTATACCTAATAAAGTGGCCTCAGTATGATACATGTAGCATGTCTGTTGTTCTCTATAAGCCTAGCTACAACACATATACCCTATATTTATATATTAATCCAACGTTAACTCAAGCTCTAGTAAGGTTAAGTATTGTCTGAGCCTTTACCATCAATACTGCTATCCACATGTACAGGAACTCCCACAAATGTCATATTTACACTGAATCTGACTTGGCATAACCCTTTAATTTTATATGTACATGTCAGAATATGAGTACACATACATTACGTGACGAAGTGACACAGTTAAGGTGTCGGTCAGGTAAAAACTTACCCATTGTTAGACTGGATTGTACCATGAGTTCTATACCTGGAAATACACTGCTGTTGACAATCTCCTGTTTAATGCCACTATCGGTGTTTAAACTCAATGTTACATCTTTTACTTCCCCTGTATTAAACTTCCTGTTCTCTGTAATAACAGGCCATCAACAAGTATTTTTAAGAGGTCTGATGAATGATATGATTCAAATCTCGCCAACACAATCGTGAAGATGCTCTCTATGTCTGAATGTTTTTGCTGTGTACACACATGACCACAGATGACTGAAGCTCGGATAAACATCAGTTTTCTTTTAGATCACAGATGTATTACTTCTCTATAAAGTGTCAACTGCTCTATCAAGATGTCTGTGACCTCTCTGCTTGAACTCTTGAACATTTCTGTGAGGTTAGAATCTTTTCTGAATGGAACTTGTGACCTTGCCACTAGGACCTTTCTGTTTGACCTCTGTGACCTTGCCACTACGACCTTTCTGTTTGAGCCCTGTGACTTTGACAATTGTACGTTGTTATATATTCTTTTAGTAACTTTGCCACTTTAACCTTTCTGTTCGACCTCTGTGACCTTGACAATTGTACGTTGTTTTATATTCTTTTAGTAACTTTGCCACTTTAACCTTTCTGTTCGACCTCTGTGACCTTGCCACCTGGACCTCATAGCATGAACTCTGTGACCTTGCCATTTGGTCGATGTAAAGGACTAGAGAAAGAGTTTGTGTAATGGACTAGAGAAGCAGTCGATATAATGGACTAGAGAAGGGGTTTGTGTAATGGACTAGAGAAAGGGTTTGTGTAATGGACTAGAGAAAGGGTTTGTGTAATGGACTAGAGAAAGGGTTTGTGTAATGGACTAGAGAAAGGGTTTGTGTAATGGACTAGAGAAGGGGTTTGTGTAATGGACTAGAGAAGGGGTTTGTATAATGGACTAGAGAAGGGGCTTGTGTAATGGACTAGAGAAGGGGTTTGTGTAATGGACTAGAGAAAGAGTTTGTGTAATGGACTAGAGAAGGGGTTTGTGTAATGGACTAGAGAAAGAGTTTGTGTAATGGACTAGAGAAAGGGTTTGTGTAATGGACTAGAGAAGGGGTTTGTGTAATGGACTAGAGAAGGGGTTTGTGTAATGGACTAGAGAAGGGGTTTGTGTAATGGACTAGAGAAGGGGTTTGTGTAATGGACTAGAGAAAGGGTTTGTGTAATGGACTAGAGAAGGGGTTTGTGTAATGGACTAGAGAAGGGTTTGTGTTATCGACTAGAAGGGAGAGGAATCCAAGCAGGGCACCAGGAAGGTAGATTTAGAAGCTTTACATTATAAAGATGTACAGGGTACATGTATAAACCCTCTTACCCATAGTAAACTGTTACAATGTGATGACAAACTATATTGCCCTTATTTCAGTAACACCAGGAAGTCACAGAAGTACAACACAAAGAGATCTATCTACTGGTCTGAATTATATTACAGAGTTGTCAGGAAGATATTCTGTTAAATTCCTTATTACAGTTTCAAAAAACTTAATGTTTTTAAAATAGTTTTGATCAATCGATGGTGGGTCACAAAATGCCAGTGTGATAGGTTTAGAGTTTTATTGATTGGGACAATGTTGACTTAAGTTTGACCCATTATGGCTTTAATAGGAAATAGTATGTGTTTGATAAATTACATATTTCTATCGTCCTGTTGCGTTTTCTGCTAACGTGCAGGTAAACTTAAACATAATTCTTTTTTCTTTCTTTCTGAAAATGAACCTCAAATACGTACCTGTGTACTATATGTGCAAATTTAGGGTATACTGTTTTCAGAGTTCAGGTATTTTATGGAAGTCAACACCACCAATATCCCAATAAACACAAACAATATTTGACCTACTGGTCAAGCAATACATTGAATATCTTTCAACATTATTTCCTCAGCAAAATATGAAAGTGTAATTTCCTTATCAAAAGTGGAAAAGCATGGAATTTCTATCTGGTCAATATTTTTTTTCTTCAAATTTTTAAGAGATTTATTTCCGTGCCTAATTTTTCAGAGGAAAGAATAAAATCACACAAAATAGTAAAGTTGAAAATAATAAAATTAATTAATAGTGAAAATGTTTCATCAGTCTCAGTGAAAGACAAGCAAATTCAAGGATATTTATATCCCTGGCTTTCCTGACATATTGTAGGTAAACATTTTTGAGGTCAGAAGTAAACATGTCATTTTAGCTCGACAGAAAGGTAATTTCTGTTGAGATATAATGTATTGCTTGAAACTCGAAGAAAAATGTAAAGCCTTATACAGACCTAAGATGATTTTTGATCATGCATTACAGGATAAAGGCCAAAATCCTATCATGAATTGGCTGGGTCCTTAATACATTGAATCCTGATCTAAAGTTTGAAGACTTTTCTAAAATATTTGGGAGAGTTATATAACAGTATATAACAATGTCTTTCATAAATCAAGGGAGGATAACTCTGTTACTAAGTTTGATCATAATTGGATAGTCTTTGTGGGAGTCTTATTGCATGAAAACAGCAGAAAGCTAAATTTTTTGGTAATCAAGAGGCCATAACTCTGCCAAATAACATCAGGCAAAAGTGGCATTTAAAGTTGGCCTTGCCCTTAAAGGCATTTGACCTTGTTATCAAGTTTAAAGAAAATTTGGTGACAACTGTTCCAGTTATTTCACAGAAACTGCAGAAAACAACATTTTTAGTAAATCAATGGGACATAACTCCGTAAAATAAAGTCTGGAAAAAATGGCAATCGATCTTAGCTGAGCCGCTAAAGTATTCAACCATGTTACCCAGTATTAAGAAAATCTGTTGACATTTGTTGCAGTTATTGCACGGAAACGAAGTGTTACAGACAGCCAGACAAACGGTTATTAATATCCTCCGTTTCATGGAAAGCGAGGGATAAAAAACATTTTTTTTCTTTCAAATTTTTGACATTGAATTACTAATATTTGAACCATCGAAATATAGATAGCGCCCTTACCATATAAAAATGATATGGCAGGGAACAGATATATTAGAGTAAATAGGCATCAATGTTCAGCAATGGAAAAACCAAAAAAAAATTTTTCATTATCGTACTGAAATAACGGTTAAATATTAACTGATATTGATGGAAATTAATTGATTCTTCATACCAATTTCTTGCTTTACATTATCAGGACAAGAATAAATTTTTCAGCAATTCACATGGATTGTCCCATTTTTGATGTGAGGTCACTGAAACTGTCATGGTAACAGAAAGATAAATATTTCACATACAACTGACATGGTATCAGATTACAGGTTTTCTCTATTCTAATGATCATGTTTTTAATTAATTTGTAGTCGGTAATGATCAGCCAAATGTTTTAAAACTGTCACTCAAACACTAAAGCTCCAGCTTCAACAATCCACAATCAAGAGAATAAGTCCAAAAATGTCTTCTTTTTTTTCTTTCATTATTTAGGTAAGTGGTGTTACAAGGATAAAATAATAGAGAAAATTAAAGAGCATCAACTTCAAATTATAACCATGACATTTTCAAAACAGACAGTGTAGTGAAACTTAATGGAGTGATGCTTGTATGTAATTTGACAGTAACTATCTGCACGAGTTAAAGACTTTATAATATATTTGAATTTTGACTGAAAAACATCCTTAGTAACCATATTTTGCTGAACAGTATTCTATATCATGTTTTATATTTTACCTGTAATCACCTCTGTAACCGCCAGCATTATACACGACAGATCACCCAATAATACTACAAGAAGTATGCATCAGGTAAAAAAATCAATCAGCGACCAAACAGGAGCTGTCTCCCTTGTAAGCAGAGATACAGCTGTGTCAATATCTATATATAGATACTGAGTAATCTACAGGTATGGACATCATCAACTCTCTGATGAGGAGCTTCAGTAGCAACTACCTCTGTGAGGAGATACAATCAATTTAACAAGTATCTATACTGACACACGTCCATAATCACCTACCTGTTTAAATCTAATACCTGTCCATATTGACCTCCTACCTGTCAATAACTACCTCCTATACGTAAGTTACCACCTGTCCATATTGACCTTCTACCTGTCTAAGTTACCACCTGTCCATATTGACCTTCTACCTGTCTAAGTTACCACCTGTCCATATTGACCTTCTACCTGTCTAAGTCACCACCTGTCCATATTGACCTCCTACCTGTCTAAGTCACCACCTGTCTATACTGACCTCCTACCTGTCTAAGTTACCACCTGTCCATGTTGACCTCCTACCTGCGTTTTTTACCTGTATAAGTTACCACCTGTCCATGTTGACCTCCTACCTGCGTTTTTTACCTGTCTAAGTTACCACCTGTCTATACTGACCTCCTACCTGTCTAAGTTACCACCTGTCCATGTTGACCTCCTACCTGCGTTTTTTACCTGTCTAAGTTACCACCTGTCCATGTTGACCTCCTACCTGCGTTTTTTACCTGTCTAAGTTACCACCTGCCTATAACTAACTGCAATCCTTCCTATTGACCACCAATCTATATTAATGACCCCCTACCTCTACAAAACTACTGCATCTACATGTAAACATTGATTTGAGGAGGTGTACCTACTTGTAGCAGGCAAAGCTGATATATAGCTCTGTTTGATCAGCATGCCTAATAACATCCTATTAATTCTCTTTTATGTATAGTCAAAGTTGCTATTAATCTTTTGTCCAATATTTCTTCATGGTTTCTGAGGGTTTAACATTGGGCTATTCACTACTGCCTTCATAATCCCCAGCCATCTCCTGTCTCCCTAGTAACAACCCTGTTTGTCCTGTCCTGATTATTGCACCAGGTCTGAAGTATTATGACAACAGAGACTTTCTGTAAGAATTCGTGATGACACTTAAAATCTGTCAACAAACCTTACAGCCATGTATCATTAGTATCTAAGAGCATGTCAGTCAGAAACACAGCCCTCCATTGTTATAATGTTGTCGATTCACACTTATAAAGTTGAAAATTAGGTCAGATCAGTTTGTGCAGGATAATTATATAATAGAAGTTTCTTGACCTATAAAGGGTAAGAGGGAACTTGACCTAAGGACCTCTCCTTTACTTTTCACCCAGCACATAATACTCTGCTTCAATTCTATCATCCTCTGCTTCAATTCTATCGTCCTCTGCTTCAAAACTATCATCCTCTGCTTCAATACTATAATCCTCAATACTATCATCCTCTGCTTCAATACTATAATCCTCTGCTTCAATACTATAATACTCTGCCTCAATACTATCATCCTCTGCCTCAATACTATCATCCTCTGCCTCAATACTATCGTCCTCTGCCTCAATACTATCATCCTCTGCTTCAATACTATCATCCTCTGCTTCAATACTATCATCCTCTGCTTCAATACTATCATCCTCTGCTTCAATACTATCATCCTCTGCTTCAATACTATCATCCTCTGCTTCAATACTATAATCCTCTGCCTCAATACTATCATCCTCTGCCTCAATACTATCATCCTCTGCTTCAATACTATCATCCTCTGCCTCAATACTATCATCCTCTGCCTCAATACTATCATCCTCTGCTTCAATACTATCATCCTCTGCCTCAACACTATCATCCTCTGCCTCAATACTATCATCCTCTGCTTCAATTCTATCATCCTCTGCCTCAATACTATCATCCTCTGCCTCAATACTATCATCCTCTGCCTCAATACTATCATCCTCTGCTTCAATACTATCATCCTCAATACTCAAACGACATCTCCTTTCATACTCCAACAACATCTCCTGTCAAAACTCCAATGATATCTCCTGTCATATGTCTCCAACAACATTTATCAAATCTCCAACAACCTTTATCAAATCTCCAACAACATTTATCAAATCTCCAACAACATTTATCAAATCTCAAACAACATTTATCAAATCTCCAACAACCTTTATCGAGTCTCCAACAACATTTATCAAATCTCCAACAACCTTTATCAAATCTCCAACAACATTTATCAAATCTCCAACAACATTTATCAAATCTCCAACAACCTTTATCAAATCTCCAACAACCTTTATCGAGTCTCCAACAACATTTATCAAATCTCCAACAACCTTTATCAAATCTCCAACAACATTTATCAAATCTCCAACAACCTTTATCAAATCTCCAACAACATTTATCAAATCTCCATAACATTTCCAATGAATTGCAGGACATGTACACAACAGAAAGTTACAACTTTGTGACATTTTTTCAAGTGACCGACTCAGCGTGACCAGGAAATCATTCAGACTGAGGCTGTCTCTAAACATTTTTATCTGAAATCAAAATTCGTCATAAAACAACAATTTAATGATGAACATTTCCCTGTTTATATTTATTTTGCATAATGCCACTCTACCAACAGAGCTAGATTAACATTTGCAGAGCCTAGGTTAAACACCATTTTATAATCCAGAAAGAGGCTCATTGGTCTTACTGGTCACCAGAGTTGTGAGACATTTACTGAAAGTTGATGTTTGTTTTTATATAAGATTGTAATACATGACTCCCATGACCGTAGATGTATATCAAGGTCATTCAATTGAACGGACATGGTAGCCTGTCATCCCAGCATGCTACTAGGGCGATATTATGATCCTGGGCCTCTTGGTTATTAAGAAGAAGTCAAAAATGTAAATCATTTACAAAGAGATGGCACACAATGACAGAAAAAAAGGTGATTGCAAAAAAAAAAAATTTATAAAATATGGAAACCACAAAGCTGACTGGTGATAGATGATGTCACAACAGACTTCTAACCATCTCTAGACCTATATTGTGACTTCATCATGTCACGTTCCAAACTGGTAGCAATGTTGGTAAAGTTCCAAAATTTCAGCATGTTCAATATATTAGGGCTCCCTTGTTGAATTACCCAGCAGAATTCTACTGTCTTTAAACACTATCAACATATTTATCCATGAGAGACCTGCAGCTCAATCCAAAGGTCTAGACTGTACATGATGTTGATATCACGATTAACCAAAGACAGCCCTCTAATGTCTACTCCGACATCCCTCTTATAACAGGCTGTATTAATATCAGGCAGGTGCCAAAAATACCGATAAGGATAGAATTTTTCTGCACAATATTTTTTCAGTTTCCTGACATAGCTACATTATCATATCCTAAGAAATTTTTATGCAAATACTGTAAACCTTAATTTCAAATTTTAGAATATAATCAAATTTTAAAAAATGAGCGCAATGATGAGTTGCGATAATCTTTTAAAACTTGCAGTAAAAAACAATAAGCAAAAATTCAGTTAGCAAAATCATAATTTAGAGGAAGTCTAACAACACAAAAAGTGCTAAAATATCACGACAATAAAATATTCGTTCAAACCAATATGTGAATTACTATGATGACTCCTAGGTTAAAATGTGGTCACCAAATGAATGTCTGTAATTCACAAAAGAGTGTTTGTAAAATGAACCAAATAGATTGTGATTTGTGTAAGTGTAGATAACAACAGACAAGTTTCCCATGCTATACTGTAACGCCCATAATCATATCAATCATAGATCATCTGTCTGTCAAGTAGCATCAGTGTATGAATTCACTCGCCACGCAAAATCGTCTACTTGTCCTGACGAACAGACAAGTACTTTTCCCTGTCCATGCTTAAATCATCCAAACCAGTATGTTAAGCAACCAGATGAATAACAGTGTGAAGTATGTTAAACATCTATATTAAATCTTGGGTAAATGTTATCATGAAGCAGATTTTATCACATTGCATACAAAGCTGAAATACCATGGCAACCATTTTTTTTTTTTTACTTCAGATATTTACATCAATAGCTTCTTGAAATCGTCCATTAGATAACTTTGTAATGAAGTTTGAGATTTTTGAAATCGTCCATTAGATAACTTTGTAATGAAGTTTGAGATTTTTGAAATCGTCCATTGGATGGCTTTGTAATGAAGTTTGAGATTTTTGAAATCGTTCATCAGACAGATATGTAATGAAGCTTTGAGAATTTTTCTAAATAGTCCAACAGATGGCTTTGTAATAAAGCTTTAAAATTTTTAAAATCATCCATTGGATAATTTTGTAATGAAGCTTTGAGTTTCTTTTATCATCCATCGGATAATTTTGTATTGAAGCTTTGAATTTTTGAAATTATCTGTTGGAATATTTTCGTAATAGAGCTTCGAGATTTTTGAAATCCTCGATTGAAAAACTTCGTAATGAACCTTTGAGCTTTTTAAAATCCTCCATTGGATAACTTCATGAAGAAGCTTTGAGATCTTTGAAATTATCCATCAGGTAGATTTGTAATGAAGCTTTGCGATTTTTTCTAAATTGTCCATCAGATGGCTTTGAAATGAAGCTTTGAGACTTTTGAAATCATCCATTGTTGTTTGATGTTCATATCAATAATATAAATTGCATAGTAGTAAAATTTTTTTTATACAATTAACAAAATATATACTATGGGAAAAAACCGTCATTGGTGAAAAAAGTCTGAAAATTAAATGAAAAAAGACGGAGATGTAAATCCAGCACCTTAAGCTACGGATGTTGATGATACAGCAGCTGATCATCCCTATCCTGATTGTCTGAACTCCAGTCAAATTGGGTGTCTTAATTAATTATTTCATCACTGGTTACCTTAATGACTGCTTTCAAAAGTATTTCAATTCTTTTTCTTACATTTTTCGAAAAGGTTGAGGATAATCAGCTATGAACTGGTGTGCCAGCAGTTCAGGATGTCTAAAGAAGTCTTGACCAACAAATGTACGATACACAAACATTATCTCTACAGGTGAAAAAATGTCAACACAGCAATATATACAGCTGTGTCGATTAGTCTTTATACCAATACAATCAAAAGGCAGGTAAAAACTATAAAAACTACAGGTATAAAAGCACTATCTACAGGTGAAGAGGATGTTACTGTGACAACAAAAATAAGGCAATTAGTCTTTATACCAATACAATCAAAATGCAGGTAAAAACTATAAAAACTACAGGTATAAAAGCACTATCTACAGGTGAAGAGGATGTTACTGTGACAACAAAAATACAGCCATAAGTCTTTATACCAATACAATCAAAATGCAGCTGCAGGTAAAAACTACAGGTATATGTTACTATGAAAACAAAAAATACAGCCATAAGTCTTTATACCAATACAATAAAAAAATAGGTAAGGATTACAGGTATAAAAGCACAACTTATAAATCATAAAAGTATATGTCTACAAAACTGCCATATCTAGTACAAAAATAGGTGACCAAGCCAGAAAACATCAGCATGTCTATTTAACAGTGGATAATTACAGATACACTAAACTAAGCAAAATAAGATGTAATAAATATACAACATTACACCCATTACCATTCTTAAATGTTATTCTGTCTTCTCAAAAATCTCTGACAACTAACTAGAGCTGTGTTAGTTGTTATATGTAGTAGATTTTTGGGTGAGACTGTAGGTTAAGAATGGTGTAGACTAGACTACAGCAGTGAAGCATTACAAGGACGCCCCAGAAGGCGTGCCGACAGAAACACAGGGTGCGTATGATTACACAGAGTTACCTCTCTTGAGTGTATCCCATTTATTACCTCCCTTCTGTGACTTCCCTCGTGAAGATTGCCTCTTTTTAACTTTGGGTTTACGCGAGGTTTTCTCTTGTTGTGAGAGCGTGTCTGGTAGAACGATCTCGTCGTAAACTCCGCTGGCTCCTGTGGAAGATTTCCCTTGGTAGCTTTCTTTCCTACATAGAGGTTTCGGCGGTATTTCCTGATCAACCGCGGATTCTGGAGCCCTGTCTTCTGCTCCAGTATTGTTGACATTGTCAACAACAGGTCCTGCCAAATCATAGATAAATTTGTCGTCCTTTTTGTAATCTGCCTCACTTAGAAGCTTTACAGGCTCCACTTGCGGCGCCTGGTTCAGATTCTCCTCTACCACAGATGGTGCCTCTGCTTTATCATCATGTGAACATGTCAATTCATTGTCATCCACAGCACATTTTTTGTCTTCTTTTTCAACTGTATATTTTGCCTCATCATCTTTGAATGAACAGTTTGATTCGGTTCCTTGTTCATTAGGTTCTACATCATCATCTCCACAAACAGCCTCATAGAAATTATCATCTTGTGCTCCAATTTCCTCCTCTACGATCTTCAGCTCAGGAAGTGGCTGTTCTGGTTCCTCGTCAACGGGAGATCTGGCGACATTTTTAGCCAATTCATACACAGGAAAGTCAGAATGTGAGGCAAGGTCATACACAATGCCACCATCCTGTGACTGTACAGTGGGAGGTTCGAACTGACCAGTAGATGACCTTGAAATATTATCTTTTGACAGTTGAGGTGGTTGCCACATGTCTGCCATAGGTTTAGAGATATCGTACAGTGACATGGGGGCCTTAACTACATCATACACTGGAGCAGCCCCACCTAACAACCCATTACTACTAGTCTGAAAATCCATACCTGAATCTCCATTTTGACCTTGACCTTGACCCTGGCGCTTTAGCGTGTCAGCTTGGACAGTGGAAAATGCATCCACGTAAAGGTCAGTCTCATCATCAGAGGATTCCATCCTTGGTCTTCTCACCTAAAATGATCAATTAATATAAATGTTACAAAAGATAAAATAAGTTTCATACTGGATAATATAGAATATCACTAGGCATCAGAAGCAGCAGGAATTTACCAATTTCATGGTTAACTTTATAGATATACACACAATGTAGTGTTAAATAGCTCATCCTGGGACACAAACCTGGCATTAAAAATTAGGTTTTGTAAGCTAAGCCATGCAATAAAAGCCTTACAGATAGTATGCTATACCTGGCTAGGTATAATTCTATGATTCTGTGACAGTAGTAATGATCTTAATTTCCTATCAATAAAACCCTCCACTTGTTGTTGGTACAAATTAAAGTACAGGGATGAGTTTGCAGTCAATATTACCAGAGCCGACCAGGACTGGAGGTTAGTTACTAAATGTAGCTACAGAACATCTGGACTACAGTCGTGTCAATTATACAGATAACTGACAATTAACCAGTACAGTACAGGGATCTGTCTCAATGTATGTATACAATTCAGAGGTCAGGCCAAAATAAAAGATAAACATTTCCTGTAATATATTTTACACACAGGAGTCAGGCCAAAATAAAAGATAAATGTTTCCTATAATATTATACACATAGGAGTCGGGCCAAAATAAAAGATAAATGAATCCTATAATATTTTACACACAGGAATAAGGCTAACACAAGGGATACACACTTCCTGTAATATCATATACACAGGAGTCAGGCCAAAATAAAAGATAAACATTTCCTGTAATATCATATACACAGGAGTCAGGCCAAAATAAAAGATAAACATTTCCTGTAATATTATACACATATAAATCAAACCAAAATAAAGGATAAACATTTCCTGTAATATCATACACACAGGAGTCAGGCCAAAATAAAAGATAAACATTTCCTGTAATATTATACACATAGGAGTTGGGACAAAATAAAAGATAAACATTTCCTGTAATATTATACACATAGGAGTCAGCCCAAAATAAAGGATAAACATTTCCTGTAACATTATACATATATAGAAATCAAGCCAAAATAAAGGATAAGCGTTTCCTGTAATATTATACACAACATCTCATAGAATGGTGTCTATAGGGACACAAAGGTCACCTGAGGACAGGTGTCTATAGGGACACACTAACACATGTACAAAGGTTACCTGAGGACAGGTGTCTATAGGGACACACTAACACGAAGGTTATCTGAGGACAGGTCACTATAGGGACACAAAGGTTACCTGAGGACAGGTGACTAGGGACACACCAACACAAAGGTCATCTGAGGACAGGTGACTAGGGACACACCAACACAAAGGTCATCTGAGGACAGGTGACTATTGGGACACACCAACACAAAGGTCATCTGAGGACAGGTGACTAGGGACACACCAACACAAAGGTCATCTGAGGATAGGTGACTAGGGACACACCAACACAAAGGTCATCTGAGGACAGGTGACTAAAGGGACACACCAACACAAAGGTCATCTGAGGACAGGTGACTAGGGACACACCAACACAAAGGTCATCTGAGGACAGGTTACTAAAGGGACACACCAACACAAAGGTCATCTGAGGACAGGTTACTAAAGGGACACACCAACACAAAGGTCATCTGAGGACAGGTCACTATAGGGACACACTAACACAAAGGTCATCTGAGGACAGGTCACTATAGGGACACACCAACATCAAGGTCATCCGAGGACAGGTGACTATAGGGACACACCAACATCAAAGTCATCTGAGGACAGGTGACATTAGGGACACACCAACACAAAGGCCATCTGAGGACATGTGACATTAGGGACACACCAACACAAAGGTCATCTGAGGATAGGTGACATTAGAGACACACCAACATCAAAGTCATCTGAGGACAGGTCACTATAGGGACACACATTAATGACCAAGGTCATCTGAGGACAGGTGACATTAGGGACACACTTACACAAAGGTCATCTGAGGACATGTGACTATAGGGACACACCAACAACCAAGGTCACACTTGGTAGTTGTTGGGGAATACTGACAGCCAATGTCACATGAGGATTAGAAAGGAAAGAACAGAAATATTACATGTGACCATTTTCAATAGCTGTTTTTTTTATTTATTTAACAGATATGGAGATAAAGGGTACATACATAATAATAGATCCCAATCACTAAACTCACCTGTATACCTGTAATCAGATTTCACCTGTACATACCTGTATATCAAAATGATATGATCTATACACTTTCCTGAACAGCAGCAGATACAGTATACATCCTTCTTATCTGTCAATGAACTCTCGTTTGGTTTAAACATCCCCAGGTTTAATAGTCTAACACTTACTTGGTTGAAACATCCCCAGGTTTAATAGTCTAACTCTCGTTTGGTTTAAACATCCCCAGGTTTAATAGTCTAACACTTACTTGGTTGAAACATCCCCAGGTTTAATAATCTAACTCTCATTTGGTTTAATCATCCCCAGGTTTAATAAACTAACTCTCGTTTGGTTTAAACATCCCCAGGTTTAATAATCTAACTCTCATTTGGTTTAATCATCCCCAGGTTTAATAAACTAACTCTCGTTTGGTTTAATCATCCCCAGGTTTAATAATCTAACTCTCGTTTGGTTTAATCATCCCCAGGTTTAATAATCTAACTCTCGTTTGGTTTAAACATCCCCAGGTTTAATAGTCTAACACTTACTTGGTTGAAACATCCCCAGGTTTAATAGTCTAACTTTCGTTTGGTTTAATCATCCCCAGGTTTAATAACCTAACTCTCGTTTGGTTTAAACATCCCCAGGTTTAATAGTCTAACACTTACTTGGTTTAAACATCCCCAGGTTTAATAATCTAACTCTCGTTTGGTTTAATCATCCCCAGGTTTAATAATCTAACTCTCGTTTGGTTTAAACATCCCCAGGTTTAATAGTCTAACACTTACTTGGTTGAAACATCCCCAGGTTTAATAATCTAACTCTCGTTTGGTTTAAACATCCCCAGGTTTAATAAACTAACTCTCGTTTGGTTTAAACATCCCCAGGTTTAATAGTCTAACACTTACTTGGTTGAAACATCCCCAGGTTTAATAAACTAACTCTTGTTTGGTTTAAACATCCCCAGGTTTAATAATCTAACTCTCGTTTGGTTTAATCATCCCCAGGTTTAATAAACTAACTCTCGTTTGGTTTAAACATCCCCAGGTTTAATAGTCTAACACTTACTTGGTTGAAACATCCCCAGGTTTAATAATCTAACTCTCGTTTGGTTTAAACATCCCCAGGTTTAATAGTCTAACACTTACTTGGTTTAAACATCCCCAGGTTTAATAAACTAACTCTTGTTTGGTTTAATCATCCCCAGGTTTAATAGTCTAACACTTACTTGGTTTAAACATCCCCAGGTTTAATAGTCTAACACTTACTTGGTTTAAACATCCCCAGGTTTAATAACCTAACTCTCGTTTGGTTTAATCATCCCCAGGTTTAATAATCTAACTCTCGTTTGGTTTAAACATCCCCAGGTTTAATAACCTAACTCTCGTTTGGTTTAATCATCCCCAGGTTTAATAATCTAACTCTTGTTTGGTTTAAACATCCCCAGGTTCAATAATCTAACTCTCGTTTGGTTTAATCATCCCCAGGTTTAATAAACTAACTCTCGTTTGGTTTAAACATCCCCAGGTTTAATAATCTATCATCTAAAAATGCAGTTTCTCTTCTGGTACTGGTAAATACCCCAATTATTTGATAGTCACAAATTCTCAGAAGTATTTTCAAAAGTTGTAAAATATGTTTTATACATTTAACTTGATTACATTTCTATAATACATATCATAATTTAGTGACTGTGTATCTTTATAATACACTGTACATTGCTATCATATATATAGTTTTAATTTTCTAATGTAAACTTTATTTTACAACAATTGCCAAACAACTTATTTCAATCACGCTTGTTGGCCCGAATGGAAGTGTGCAAGGGGTCTTACTGTCGGAGGAAACCGGAGTACTTGGGGAAAACTTGCATGGTCAAGCAAGTGACCCCATATCTTTTCATGTCCGATCGGGGAATCGACCTCAAGCCACCTAGGTTTATAATTTTCTGAATACAGATAGTTCCAGTAAATATTTCAAATAAATCTATTTCATATCAGAATAAAACAATGGCAGAGTGAGTTTTACATGAGATAAGTTGTTAAGTTTAATCATGTTTATTGAAATGATGTAGAGAAATGGCTTAATTGGAAAGATTGTAGGGAAAATTATAACTCCGAGTATATACTGCGGAAACTTACCACGTACAGAATGTAAAGAAAACAATAATGGCAGGTGTATCTCCTATATACTTTGATTGTTGGGACAAGGCCAGAGAAATACAACCTGACATCATTTATTATAAAATATCAGTATCAGGTCCAAAATTCAAGGGTCGTTAATCAATATCTCATCAAAACCTTAAACTAGAGACAGGCTTCATATATGTTAGCATATACAACAAAGGCTACAGAAATGGAGGCCAGACCTTTGGTGCCTCCTGTACAACAGACAATTCAAACGTGATATTGGATCAGGGCAGGGATGATGTGTTAGGGGCAGATACAAATTTAATTATAATGATGCTGACATATATAGCAACCCCTTATATGTCATCTTTGTATAAGCATCAACTTTTTAGTTTGACACAGAAATGTTTAATTTTATTTGAAAGAAAAGATAATTCCATGTATGTTATATGTATACATCAAAATGTTAAAATTTGCAGAGTCCAGTACATATATGGAAAAATAATAGAATTGGAAACATTCCGATTTCTCCCATTTTGATGACATCGTAATAGATAATCAGCCATTATTGATGACGTCATATTGTGTTAACATGTAGACCTACTAAAGTAGTAAAACTAATTTTAGGTGTACATGTCTGAAGATTTAAAATATATGAGCTCATGCCTTACTCAATCAAGTGTGTTACCAGTTTTATAAGTTGTCCCCAGCTGTGGTCAAATTAAGTGTGAGAAAATGATAAAAGTATTAAACAAAAACATTTACTAAACTACATACTGATGATAGCATGTACTGTCATCACATTGTTTTATCTTGCACTGGTATTTATTAAGCCTTCTATCAGGCTTTTTAGTTATCGACTGAACAAAAACAAAAATTTATGTAACTGCATGATTCCTGTTCTTATATATGTTAATATAATCATTTGTAATTTACTTGAGTCTTGATAAAGGGGGCAGCTTGCCTGAAAATTTGTCTGTACTGTCTTTATTACTTTCATTGATCATATATATATATATTAGGTAATTTACTGTCAGGATCCGATTCTCCCAGATATAAAAGGTATGGCCACATACATATATGTACATAGATCTGTCTGTATTAACAGAGAAAACACACATGGGCATGTGACCCCCTCACTGCTCCCAGTTTGATCAGGGAAAGAAACCCTGCTGCCTGGGTGAAAGACGAGTGCTTTACCACTGCGCCAACCAACCATCCCAACTCTTAACTAATTGTTTACCATCACTGACATTGGATTAAAACTGATACAGCTCCTTACAATAGATCTCAAGGCCTACGATTGCGTGAGGTTTTACTGATAAACATTCACTCTACACCACAGTCGGAGGAGGCCTGTATGTAAACCGAGAGGACTTGGTGTCTGTTCTAAATTATCACTAACATCAAACTCTATTGCCAAGATGTTTTGTGAAACTTCCGGATCTATTTAAAACCTATTCGAATATTTAAATGACTTTGAAATATATTTAAAATCTAACAGAATGTTTGAATTACATAATACCCAAAAAAACTATAGGATATGAAGTTTTAGGTGGCCCTTTACCTTGAAAGAGTGATTCATCTGTCTAATTTGATGAAATTTTATCCATTGTTGAAAATGAATGAGAGAGGTTGAGTTTTACACTGTGTTGTGACTGTCTGGTTACCTGAGTTTACACTGTGTTGTGACTGTCTGGTTACCTGAGTTTACACTGTGTTGTGACTATCTGGTTACCTGAGTTTTACACTGTGTTGTGACTATCTGGTTACCTGAGTTTACACTGTGTTGTGACTATCTGGTTACCTGAGTTTTACACTGTGTTGTGACTGTCTGGTTACCTGAGTTTACACTGTGTTGTGACTGTCTGGTTACCTGAGTTTACACTGTGTTGTGACTGTCTGGTTACCTGAGTTTACACTGTTTTGTGACTGTCTGGTTACCTGAGTTTACACTGTGTTGTAACTATCTGGTTACCTGAGTTTACACTGTGTTGTGACTGTCTGGTTACCTTCAGTTTTACACTGTGTTGCAACTATCTGGTTACCTGAGTTTAATACACTGTGTTGTGACTATCTGGTTACCTGAGTTTACTCTGTTTTGTGACTGTCTGGTAACCTGAGTTTTACACTGTGTTGTGATTATCTGGTTACAATAATTCATCATTGTGCTAATTTTGTGAATTCGGTCATGCGCTAAAATTTGAGAGCTCCAAATTTAATACCTTTATAGTACCATAAAAAATTTGCGCAGATCTTTTGTACTGAAATAAAGTTTAAAGTTGAGGGTGCACAAATTATACAGGTAGAGATGTTTTCAATTTTTTTTTTTCAGAAAAAGAGATCGTCAATTCTCAATGTCAGTCATCTTGGAAAAAGACGAAATTCCCATTAGGAACTTAAAGATTAATAAGCATGCACACAGCAATTTATTCTTCCAATGTTAAATATGTCAGATAATAAAGTGATATATAGTGGTATACATTTTGATTTTGTATTATTAATGTCCTATCAACAACTAAGGTTATTTAAGCAGCCTGGTGTAAAGAATTTGATGGTGTAATGTTGTGGTGTGATGAATATGAGTTAAAGTGAAGTGATAATGGACAGGATATTGTATTAAGTTGGTTAACCCTGTAAAATCTTATGTAACACAACACTTCACCTTAATTCAGTAACATCATTGTTTATTGACTGGTATAGTGAAGCCACTTATATCGAGTATGAATTCAGTAGTCCATTTCCTGTACACTGACTCTACTAGTATAATCAGGATATATATAAGTACCACTAAAAACAAACGATGACAATTAGATTCTGGATTTACAATACTGATCGACCTCTGGACCAGAATAGGGACATAGTGACAACAATAACAGAGAATATCAAAATGGATAAAAAAAAGATAAAAATGATGGGAGAAATGGATATAAATGGAGACTCTTGAAAAAGTACAAGGAGAATAAGACCAGGTGTTCCAGGAGAGTAGGCGTCGTCTTCTTCATCGACGACACCTGTCAGGTAAATCTAACTCAAATCCACCTGTCAGGTAAATCTAACTCATATCCACCTGTCAGGTAAATCTAACTCAAATCCATCTGTCAGGTAAATCTAGCTCAAATCCACCTGTCAGGTAAACCTTGCTCAAATCCACCTGTCAGGTAAATCTAACTCAAATACACTTGTCAGGTAAACCTAGCTCAAATCCACCTGTCCGGTAAATCTAGCTCAAATCCACCTGTCAGGTAAATCTAGCTCAAATCCACCTGTCAGGTAACCCTAGCTCAAATCCACCTGTCGAGTAAATCTAGCTCAAATCCACCTGTCGGGTAAATATAGCTCAAATCCACCTGTCGGGTAAATCTAGCTCAAATCTACCTGTCGGGTAAACCTAGCTCAAATCCACCTGTCGGGTAAACCTAGCTCAAATCCACCTGTCGGGTAAATCTAGCTCAAATCCACCTGTCCGGTAAATCTAGCTCAAATCCACCTGTCAGGTAAATCTAGCTCAAATCCACCTGTCAGGTAAATCTAACTCAAATCTACCTGTCAGGTAAACCTCGCTCAAATCCACCTGTCGGGTAAACCTAGCTCAAATCCACCTGTCAGGTAAATCTAGCTCAAATCCACCTGTCAGGTAAACTAGCTCAAATCCACCTGTCCGGTAAATCTAGCTCAAATCCACCTGTCAGGTAAATCTAGCTCAAATCCACCTGTCAGGTAAATCTACCTCAAATCCACCTGTCAGGTAAATCTACCTCAAATCCAAGGTAAACCTACCTCAAATCCATCTGTCAGGTAAATCTAGCTCAAATCTACCTGTCAAGTAAATCTAGCTCAAATCCTATCAATAACTGTAACCTCCACATATTCTAATATCCACAATCTATAAACATAACAAAATGTATTAAATGACACTTCATCTATAATTAGAGCTCTTTTGACATGTGTCATCCAATGCTAAGTGTCTTAATGTTTAAAATTGTCAAACAAATTCTCCTTAAATCAATAGCGTAGTTATAGAATGGTATCCCTATATACAGATAAAATCATTGTCAGTTATAATTATAGTGAACATACACCGTACTGGTCATTATTTTCTGATGGAGGTGATAGGTTTAGTTTGGTTTATTTTGTTTATCATCCTATTAACAGCCAGGGTCATTTAAGGACGTGCCAGGTTTTGGAGGTGGAGGAAAGCCAGAGTATCCAGAGAAAAATCACCGTCCCACGGTCAGTACCAGGCAACTGCCCCATGTGGGTTTCCAACTTGTAACCCAGAGGTGGAGGGCTAGTGATAAAGTGTCAGAACACCTTAACCACTCGGCTACCACAGCCGCTGATGGAGGTGACAGAGTGTAGTGACTAAAACGTCACATTAAAAAACAAGCATTCTGAGAGTATTGCTAAAGCAATGTCACCTAGTAACAGTGACCTTGACCTTGACCCTGAAACCCCTAAACTCAAATTGATCTCAGACTGAAGTTACATACCCTTTCACCATTATACCTTGAATCATGGCTGAGAAAAGTGCAAAAATTAGAGTGGACGGACTAAAGGACAGACAGAAGGACGGGGAGGAAACCTATAGTCCCCCCATTTTCACCATTAGGGGACTAAGAAGTAGATGACCACGGGCATAGACGGTCATCTGACTACACGGCATAGACGGTCATCTGACTAAAAAAACAGTGTTTAATATATAGTTTGTACTTATGATATAGTTTGAGCTGAATCCCACAAGTGGAACATGAGAAGAAGTTTGGAATGTGAAAAGTTTACAGACAGCAGTGCCCAGCTGAAATATGATGGCTATTAGGTCATCCTCACTCTTCGGGTCAGATGTCTTAAACAATTATTTGTGATATATACTAAAGTCCAATCACTTCCTCAATGTTATCCCATACAACAGAAAGTAAAGAAAGCACATGGCTGCGATGATCACCCCATATCACCAGTAATGTCTGCAGTATATCATATCACACCTGTCTGGATACAGAGAAACACTGGTATGGAGAGGAACTGTATGCACACCTGTACATGTCTATACAGTTACACAACACTGCAGTAACCTAAAGCACTTTATATCCTCAGTCCTTTAAATGCCAACAATGCCAGGAAAAGAACATGTTTTCATTTAAATAATAGATATTTATAATGTAAACACCTGTGGTGTTGATGTAAAACGGAGAAGTACACTTTTCATTTATATAACTGATGGTATCAATGCAAATTTAAAGCCACTTCAGCCAAATCAACGTAAAATTATCTGAAAGTCTCTCTATATGAAAATTCTAGGAATAAAATTACCCCTGGCTTTTCTACTTTGAAATACCTAATTTCTTTAAATATGAATGCTATTGATCTCTTTATAAAGTACTTAGTTTGTACCAAGCTATATTTCCAATTGCAATTGTGAGATAAATTTGCAGTCACAATATATAGTTTACAGGTACCATCATATTATCGTATTATCGTATTATGCAGTCCTAAACATGGTTGACTGAACTCAATAATTCCAAGTGTAATTATAAGCACACTGGTCCTTTGTCATGTACAACTACGTCCACCTAATAGTGTCCCAAATAAGTTTTTGACAGGCAGGTATCTGTGCTCATGCTTTTGAAACCAGAGGAGTAAAATCATATTTTGGCTGACACTGTTGTGTATTTTTTTTTCATTCAAACAAATCATGGGTATCTTATTTAAGGAGCATGTACACTCATAACAATGAAGTTGTGTACCATAACAATAATGTGTAACTTACACCCTAAAAATGACCTTAAAGAGGCTGAAAAATGGTATACCAGTGTATGGTAACCTAAAAATTGAGGAGGTAATTAGTACTCATTCATACACATTTTGAGTGCCAGTGGCCATTGGCAAATTTTAATGTGCATTTAACATGTGTATACAGCTTAACTGGAGCACTGGTCTAAGATCAATAATACTTCAAATTCTTAATTCAGATACTCAACTCAAGCATTAATATTGTGTGACATGATAATTAACAATGAAATGAAATATTTCCTCATTGATAAAATTTAAGGGCTCTACATGTTTTCGTTTTTTTTTTTCCATTTCTCTGATTGTACTGTATTACAGTAAACAGAAGGTCTGGATACGCTCTAGATCTATACAGCTGTGTATACAGTGCTGTGCAGTACAGGAGCTGAGCAAATGTTACTTTAGTAAATCTCAAAGACCCTGCCTAACTCAAAGTTAAAATTCCATATCAACAGTAAAAATTCTATATACAACATACATGTACTTGCATTAGATACCTTGATGCTCAAGATATCTTTTTCACAACCCCTTTGACTTTGAAACAGCGAGGTCTTGCTACACTTAAATTGATCCCTTGTACTAAACTGTGTTTTAATGTTTGGTGTACGAGGTGTTTACTATTGTAAATGTACAATGTTATTGTAAGCATATTACCTCGATAGGGACAGACGCGTAAACAGTCTCAGAGTCTCCATGCTGCTGCTGATCGCCACCTGGTGGCCACTCCTGGTTACTTGCCATGTCTATCCTTCTCTGTAAAGAAAAAATATTGGCTCTTTTACCTGTCACTACCATATTATCTGTCACTACCATATTATGAGTTTCTGGTCATATCTGCAAAATGCGGTCGTTAGCTCAGTCGGTTAGAGCGCCGGCCACATAACCTCAGGTGAAGGTGGTTTGATGCTCCCTACCCATGGTGGTTTGTGTTTCTCAGGAAGCTGAAAAACATGTCGGTCTGTGCTATTTTACCCTAATTGCTCTGGATGACATGCGACGGGCCTCCTGTACATTGTTAAGTGAGGTAGTCACCAACCACTTCAAGAAGACTCCGCCTAAAAATGACCCTGGCTGTTCATGGGTTGATAAACCCAGGAGACAAACAAATATTATTTATTCAATCCTGGCTGTTCATGGGTTGATAAACCCAGGAGACAAACAAATATTCTTTATTTAATCAGTAAGTACATGTACAACTATTGGGTGAGATGACCTAAAACAAAACTTGACACTTGACAATGATCAGTATACCCTATAGGTAAACGTACTAAAAGTGCCCAGTATATGGCATCATCCTCTTGTCTTAATGCCAGGTAGATGTAAAACAATTCTCAGAAACTGGTACCACAGTATCTCAACACACAGGTAGCTGATAGGTGCATTGCAGACATCACCTGAGTTTCGATAGACACACACCGGCAGGTCTTGCACACTTCAGTTTGTTATATGTAATCATGCTGCCAGTCACTGCATCGAGGTTCATGATCAGTTAAAACCCAACATGTGTGCATGCTAAGGCTAGTCAAATCAAACCAGCAACAAAACAAATGTCTGATAAAGGGAAGAACACCTGAGCACCATAAGAACAAGAAGAATAAGCTGGGATAAACTCAATATGTATTTATATTTATTATATAATGTGTTTGATTTCCCTTAACTATCGCATAAGGTATATGACGAACTATTGCACGGCTAAAATGACTATTGCACGGTCATGTGCTAACTATTGAACACTTGTGACGCTTCAGAATTTGATCATGTGCGAACTATTGAACACCTGTGACGTTTCAAAATTTAGCTCTACCCATTCAAGCGTCTACGTCACTCAGATGTCAACACTGCCAGACGACAGTCATGACGACTTATAAGTTTACAGGAAAGTGATTCCAAGTGTGTTTTAGTGATTATGTAATGAAACAAGTATATCATGGGTGCTTCTGCCTCATGTAAAAGAACAGCGGTCGATCACCAGTACCTCGAGTCAAATATTATGGACTACAATGTATTGTACAGACACCCATGATATATTTGTATAATATATATTTTAAATGTGATTGCCAAATATGACACTATCATAACAATATATGCCTATGACTATGTACATAATACCATATCTGATAAGATATGTTTATTTCTGGTGCAGAACTTTATAGTCCTCTATACCAGACAACAAACAATGATAATTACAATAATACATATTTTTAAAAAATGTTATTTTTCACACATTTGAATGGTTTATGCTTTTATTATGGCTCTGTAATTACAAATGAGTTTTGATTTTCTCAATGTCTGTTTAAAGCATTCTTGAAGCATTTACACTTAAGTAGATATGATTTCTTCCAGCAAACTATTTAAGATTTTTACTGTTCTTATTGAAAAAGAGTCTCCTAATTATTGATGTCAATCAATGAGGATATATTTTTTGGAATTGCACTGTCTCTTTCCACTGTGAATCATACTCCAATTAGATATAAGTGTCAAGGCCACTCATAGGTCCTGTACATGAGGGATTAGATTACAGGAGAAATTTTCAAGCAAATATTAATAAACATATAATGGCATGTAATAAGAAGACATTTTATTGTTTTTTTAAGTACATTCCTGAATGTTTTACTGTTGCTCATCCTATGTCATTTTAAGGAATTTTATTTACTTTAAAAAGGCTGTGGTTGCCTTAAGCTTGTGATGAACAGTCAAGAACTAAGTTTTTTAACTTCACTTAAAATGACATACTATGATAAGTTTAATTCTTTGATCGATTAATCTGTGATGTCAGTCATGTTTCTAGATAAACCACATCGCGATTCCATATATATAAGATTCCTGTGAATTTAACTCACCCAGTTTAGTTTGGTTCCTAAGTTTTTAAACTGTACTCAATTTAATGTTTTTTCTTCTATCCATGTAATAACTGATCTGTATCCTAATAAGGGATCTGACAACTTTCGTTAGAAGAAACTTGTCGCGGATATTTAATTTGTTCCCGATGAATTGGCCTACCTTATCCGTTCCGGTGACTTGCTAAATCACTCATTCATGTTATATACTTTGTGCAAGCATTATTTCACTATCGACTGATTCAAAACATGCAACCTCTTTATTGCTACATGCACTGCACCTAAAAATGTAAAAATAATGTATGCTGACTTTCGGACCAAATGAAAAAGTAAATTATGACCACACCGACGTGTGTGTGTATCCACATGTACTTGTTATACTGACATGTACCTGTGTGTGTGTCCACAGGGACTTGTTATACCGACATGTACCTGTGTGTGTGTCCACAGGGACTTGTTGTAACGACACGTACCTGTGTGTGTCCACAGGGACTTGTTGTAACGACACGTACCTGTGTGTGTCCACAGGGACTTGTTATACCGATATGTACTTGTTATATACTGACATGTACCTGTGTGTGTATCCACATGTACTTGTTATACTGACATGTACCTGTGTGTGAGTACACAGGGACTTGTTATAATGACATGTACCTGTGTGTGTGTCCACAGGGACTTGTTATAATGACATGTACCTGTGTGTATATCCACAGGGACTTGTTGTACCGACATGTACTTGTTATACTGACATGTACCTGTGTGTGTGTCCACAGGGACTTGTTATAATGACATGTACCTGTGTGTATATCCACAGGGACTTGTTGCAAATTTCCAACCCACCCATGATGGCATCATACTATCATAGATAGCTAATCCATGGTAATTGGTTACAACTAACCACGTCATTTTAACGACATAATAGTACCATGAGACACACATGCCGCCGTACCCTCCTAACTGTTGGACAGTAGCTATAGTAAATAAAACGTTTAGTCAAGGCCTGTCCGTGGGTAAAACTTGCCATACGATACCTATAGGCAAAGTGTATTAAAATATAATTTTTTAATTGTCCAATATAATTTATAACCACACATATCTATAAATATGTATATAACTATATTCTAGACGCTACAGAGGATGATAGGGTTAACCAGAAATGTGAAGTAGGATACGTTATGAAAATTACACCTGTGCAGCTTGTCAATATGAGGTGCCTGATGATTTGATGTGCTGGAATTCGGTCTGCGGGTGCGGGCAGATATACGGTTACCTAAATCGATATACACTGTTTATCAACTTGTAACTTATAATAAAGTATAAATAACTGCAAATTTAAGCAGTGAGTTTACACTTACCAACCATTCCTGTCGCAGACTAGCTGTAAATTAAACTCCATCTTGTCATAGTTGACCCGAACTGACACGGAAGTACCGAGAGCGTCACGTGTAGTTGTTGTTGACGTTCTCTCGTGGCTGTAAGATAGTACGACCTCTCTGATTGGATAAGATCCCAATTAAAATGTGCCAAAGGCGGGAAATTTGAAGGCGATGTCAATTAATAGAAAGTGTCCATTATATACGGATGTTTTCATTTTATAGAACAGGTGTCCCTTATAAATTGGTGTCCTCATTTTATAGAACAAGCGGCCCTTATAATATATATGGGTGTCCTTAATTTATACAACATGTGCCCTTGATATCATATGCATGTTCTCAATTTATAAAACAGGTGCCCTTTATATATGGACATCCTTAATTTATCGAAAAGATGCCCCTTTATATGGACATCCTTAATTCATAGGACAGGTGCCCTTTATATATGGACGTCCTTAATTTATAGAACAGGTGCCCTTTATATATGGGCATCCTTTATTTATAGGACAGGAACTCCTTATATATTGGCATCCTTAATTAATAGGACAGGTGCCCCATATATATTGGCAGTCCCTTATATATTCATATTGGTGTCCTCATTTTATAGAACAAGTGACCCTAATATATGTGTTTGTCCTTGATTTATACAACAGGTGCCCCTTATATATGGGCGTCCTTAATTTATAGAACATATGCCCCTTTATATGGACATCCTTAATTTATAGGACAGATGCCCTTTATATATGGACATCCTTAATCTATAGAACAGGTGCCCATTATATATGGACATCCATAATTTAAAGAACAGGTGCCCTTATATATGGACATCCTTAATTTATAGGACAGGTGCCCTTTATATATGGACATCCTTAATCTATAGAACAGGTGCCCTTTATATATGGGCATCCTTAATTTATAGAACAGGTGCCCTTTATATATGGGCATCCTTAATTTATAGGACAGGTGCCCTTTATATATGGGCATCCTTAATTTATAGGACAGGTGCCCTTTATATATGGGCATCCTTAATTTATAGAACAGGTGCCCCTTATATATGGACATTCATAATTTATAGAACAGGTGCCCTTTAAATATGGGCATCCTTAATTTATAGGACAGGTGCCCTTTATATATGGGCGTCCTTAATTTATAGGACAGGTGCCCTTTATATATGGGCGTCCTTAATTTATAGAAAAAGGTACTCCTTATACATTGTATATTGGTGTCCTTAATTTATAGAACAGGTGCCTCATGGTTGTGTTCATGTTTGTTTGTTGTACGTGGATATGTCTTTTCCTGGATTTAATTAGCATTTATAGTAAAATGTGAACTTATTATTTTACATTTACGAAACAAGATCTACAAACTTATATTGATCACGTTTGTTGGCCCAGATTAAAGTGGCCAAAGGGCCTTAATGTGGGGGGAAACCAGAGTAATGTGGGGGGAAACCAGAGTAATGTGGGGGGAAACCAGAGTAATGTGGGGGGAAACCAGAGTAATGTGGGGGGAAACCAGAGTAATGTGGGGGGAAACCAGAGTAATGTGGGGGGAAACCAGAGTAATGTGGGGGGAAACCAGAGTACCAGGTGAAAACCCAGTTGGGCAGGTGACCACTTCCTTTTCACATCCGATCAGGGAATCAAACCCCAGCTGCCTAGGTGAAAGGCAAGTGTTACCACTGTGTCACACGACCACTCATGCTAACTGTGCCACCCGACCACTCGTGTTAACTGAGCCACCCAACCACTCATGTTAACTGTGCCACCCAACCACTCATGTTAACTGTGCCACCCAACCACTCATGCTAACTGTGCCACCCGACCGCTCATGTTAATTGTGCCACCCGACCGCTCATGTTAATTGTGCCACCCGACCACCCATGTTAACTGTGCCACCCAACCACTCATGTTAACTGTGCCACCCAACCACTCATGCTAACTGTGCCACCCGACCACTCATATTAATTGTGTCACCAGACCGCTCATGTTAATTGTGCCACCCGACCACTCATGTTAACTATGCCACCCGACCACTCATGTTAACTGTGCCACCCGACCACTCATATTAATTGTCACCCGACCACTCGTGTTAACTGTGCCACACGACCACTCGTGTTAACTGTGCCACCCGACCACTCATGCTAACTGTGCCACCTGACCACTCATGTTAACTGTGCCACCCGACCACTCATATAAATTGTACCACCCGACCACTCATGTTAACTGTGCCACACGACCGTCCATGTTAACCAAGCCACCCAACCACTCATGTTAACTATGCCACCCGACCACCCATGTTAACTGTGCCACCCGACCACTCATATTAATTGTGCCACCCGAACAACCCATGTTAACTGTGCCACCCGACCACTCATGTTAACTGTGCCACCCAACCACTCACGTTAACTGTGCCACCAGACCACTCATGTTAACTGTGCCACCCAACCACTCGTGTTAACTGTGCCACCCGACCGCTCATGTTAACAGTGCCACCCAACCACTCGTGTTAACTGTGCCACCCGACCACCCAAGTTAACTGTGCCACCCGACCACTCATATTAACTGTGCCACTCGACCATTCATATTAACTGTGCCACCCGACCACCCATGTTAACTGTGCCACCAGACCACCCATATTAACTGTGCCACCCGACCACTCGTTAACTGTGCCACCCAACCACTCGTGTTAACTGTGCCACCCGACCACTCATATTAACTCTGTTACCCGACCACTCATTTTAATATTTAGTACCTGGAAATATATCTTCTAAATATTCTGTTATACAACTCATAAGCATGATGAATTAAGAACTCAACTGTCATGTGGTCTCAGAGAAAACAAGAATCGTACATATTCATGTGTCTTTTCGGACATTGTCAATGTAATAAGCAAACTCTACAATTTATCTAAATTTCTGTATTTTTTCACCAAAATCTATCAAACAAACCTCCATGTTAGTAAAGTGATAGAATGGAAGAACCCTCTATACATAGTTGGACTTAAAACTTTTTGAGAAAGATCTAAACCCGAAAATTTAAAGTGAAATGTTCACGATGACTTAGTGGTATTTTGCAGGAATATTCAAGGCAAGACAAAAACAAGAAGCAGGCATGTAAATTCTGGTCATTTAAATTTATTTGGCTAGAATTATTACAACCACTGCTTTACAATGAAAAAAAAATACATGAAGATGTTCTTGGCATTTAAACATGCACAAAAACTATGTATGAATCACTTCACAAAATATCATTCTCACACAAATACATAAGAATACCACTGATGGTCAGACTCAAGGTCATCACCAAGGTTACCATTTAGGTCAATTATTTCATCCTCAAGGTCACTATGGTAAGTTCAGAAATAAACGCTGATACGAAGTAGATCATTCATCATATAAAAAGGTAAAAGTCAGAAAGGTCATATCTTTATTCAGAAGGTCATTAATTATTAAATACCATAAAGTGTAATAATTATCATCACTGAAAATGTCAAAAAGGTTTAAAGTAAATCTTAATTGCTCATTAAGTACATGAATTTGAAGTCGACAAGACCGGTAACTGGATGCTGGGGAGGACCCGAGTTTGACCAGCAATAGTACACAACTAGCACCACATTCATCCAAGTGTTGTCCTAACACAAATCATCACACATACAAGTACAGGTAGTCTGCTCAAGTACACGCCTCTGATTCAATGGATATACTCCTATAGGGGAAGATCAAACAGCTGCGGGCTTCATCCAATATAACTAAGATACATGTATAACCAAGTTCACTAAGATACATGTATAACCAAGTTCACCAAGATACATGTATAACCAAGTTCACTAAGATACATGTATAACCAAGTTCACTAAGATACATGTATAACCAAGTTCACTAAGATACATGTATAACCACAAGTCTCAATTATAATTTTGCAAATTCAAATTGTGAGTTTAAATAATGAAGTTTTTCGTTAAGAGATAGATTCCCTATCTAATTGTTCCTGAGAGGGAAATACCCTACACAGAATCAATTATATAGGAGATTTGAGCAAGAAACCTGTACTTGTATGTCATCACACCAACATATATAACCCTGACATGTTAGATTGTACACCAATAGCAAAACATGTTTACACTCTCTCATCTCAGTTTTCTCCCAATTAAAAGCATGAGACAAAAAAAATATTAAAATACTGAAATTCAATTCACATTATATACTTTTGTTGTAATTAAAACATTAAGCTTTATTTCATTAAAACCTGAAAATTACAATTTTAAAACACTGAAGTCCATCTTGGTCCTGATCAACTTTATACCAGATAAAAACAATGTTGTTTTTTTTAAATAAGCAAATTAAACAAAAATTCTAGACCTGGTCCCATAAAACATTTGTTGATTTTGTTTTATATCAAAACCTTAAGATGCAGTAATAGAAGTTTAGAATTAAAACTAACTATTTTGTAAAAAGGATAAAAAAAATCATTTTCTATTTTAAAATATAAAGGAACAACATTGATAGTCTACTAGACATCAGGATAAGGAAAAATCCCATGTGTGAAAGTTTCAGAAGGAAAAGCACCTTGGCCAGTGTTACAGGCAATTCTTGATGACAAGGTAAACAAGCCAACAATTAATTTCATTTAAAATCAGAAAAATGAGGATCCTTAAAGTAAATTCTAAAGAAAGGTCATGCTTTATTTGCCCTTGATAAAGGCAAAATATTGATATTGCAAAGTTATATTTTAACAATAATGTTATCACAAGGATATCCAATGATTTCTATGATATTTTTTTTCAAATCGCTGTCATTCACAGCTGAACTATGACAAGATGTAGTGAGTTTATAATCATTTTTACACATACCACACGCATTATACAGCATATACACACACGTATATATAATTCCCATTTAAATGCAAGCTGACAACCTGAATGATTATATACACTGATGATGAAACCCTTCTCATTCCAAATGATAATAATACTACAGGTACAGGCAACTGAACACATGTAAAGCTGAGAGTGGGGGGGGAACTGATAAACCACCATCAGACTCACGTGTACACATGAGATCGGAACCTTACACAAAATACAGTCTCACAAGTTCTCAATGGGAAGGTGATTATGGGGCAGTTTTTAATTCAAAAGTGGCTTGTATTGTTTCATGTGGACAGCCATCAATATTGCTAATATGTAAATATTTTATGGATGAAGAAACTAATCATACAGAATACTGATCTCATCAATTTTTTTATATAAAGTTGAGCAAAGTTAATTCAATCAACTTATTTCATCAAGAGTTGAAGAGTTACCTCCCTTCTCCATCACTATAACTAAAGCTATTATAATCTTCCCCAACAAAATAAGTAAAACCTGTCACCTTTATTGTGATATTTGTACATGTTTTTTTTCAGCACTAATTCTTACGCTTTATGAGTTAAACAGAAAATGTTTCCATTCCTGGTGGTTTGGAGGAAAAAAAGAGACATAGGCACTGAACATAGCCCCAATAGTTAAATGTTGTTTTTATATATTAAACTTCAGTAAATCTGGCACATACTTGATTAAAATTTACACGTAAAAGTAATCTGATATCTGTTAAATAATATTCTGTTATAATATACTGACACCACTTCAGGTTTGATTGAACATGACTAGTTGTGTGTGCAAACAAAATCACTAAAACACATAAACAGACACCCAAGCGGTATTGTTAAAAAGGTTTTTACATGGGGAAAGACATAAAACACTTACTTAATAAATTATGGTTATGTATATCACATGTTGTTAAAACACCTTAATTACACTGCCAAATGTCCTTGGCCATTACAAAATTAAAATAAGTCTACATATATATTAATATCTAAATCATACATAAAACGGAAAATATCATCTTGACCCAACATTTCAATAAAAACAGTTTTGTTGTTTATCAAAACAGCACTTGCTTGTATTTTACCCTACAAAACAAATGGCTTTAGGTCAATGTATAATTTATGGTGTGAATTCATTCACATGTCATAGTGACAAACACGTATTACTTAAAAATAAGCCACATACTTAAAATCATGAGCATGAAACATGTGTGTGATTGAAATCTCATCAATGTCCTCTCCAAACTTGTCTGTGCTTCTCTCAGCATGTCAGATTAACAAACACTAATCTGTCCACAAACAGAAAATCTAATCAACTCTGATTAAGGAAGGATGGTGAAAACAGCTAAGATAAGTTTTTTTGAACTTCCGCTGTTGACTAGCATTACTGTACATGACAATATCATATCTTTATAAAATGTATGTTTGAAAAGAAGCGAAAAGCCATACTTCATGTTAAAACATAGGTGGAGATGAAAACAGAAGAGCTTTAATAGGCACTGATTTTTAAGGATCTTTACATAAATTTCTCAAAGTGACAAAAAGTAACAACAAATAATCAGCAGTTTTAATACAATAAAACCGTATCTTCATATCCATCACACCCTTCCAATATATGTCACGTCCTGACTGTGCAAAGTTCAGAAAAAAAATTCCCTCCATTCTGTTTTTAACTCAGTTTTTACAATAACTTCAAAATACTATAATATCTAAATTTTCTCTACAGTTATTTTCACATTTCTTTACAGGGACTTAAATTTGCAGAATGAACAACAAAACTTGTTATCATCCATCCACACAACATCCAATGTAAATATGTAAGAGGTATCGAATAAAGTTTCCACAGCTCTTTAAAATTAAAATAGTGAAAATAATCTCCCCCAAATATTGTTAAGAGTTGAGCAGGATAACAAAATGTTTGAGACTTACAAGATCAACTTTCTACCAATGCATAGTGAATGGACCATAAAACTTGTCAACATAAATAGTACTCTGAACAGATGTCTATTGCGAAAGTGATCGACATACCACAATAATTAATGCAGATTGCTACATAGAATTTTCTTTTTATGAGCGATTTGTAAAAGAAAAGAAAAAAAAATCAGGCATCAAAACATGGTTTCTGTAAACTTTCATGTTCCTAGTCACAATAAAATCTTTTGGAGACAAATTTAAGTGATACACTAATGTTCCCATGGTAAATAACTATTGAAATCCTTAACCTGGCTTCATTTTCCAAACAGGAATCAACAAACCTGAGATAAAATAACAATAAATTACAATATAATTTAATCCTTTTATAATTATCCTTCAATGTTTTCAGAACGCAATATGCATGTATCTATCATCTGTTCCTTAATTTAGCACAACTTTAGGTTAATAGATACCCTTGGGTTGAATTTAGACATGAAATTTCCAATTAAGAATTGTATGTTTTTGATACTGAAAAAATATTGATTTGTATGTTTTTGATACTGAAAAAATATTGATTTTCAAACAAACAGTATTTAAATGTTTCCTTTATTCTAGATCTACTGTCCTTAATTCTGACCAGAGAAAAATACACTAACAGAGCTTCCTTGATATTGATCTACTAATTAATTCTTGATTATAAATTCTAAGATATTATGGCAAGCACTTTATAATTTAGTATACAAAATTGGTTTGTATGGGTAGCAGGGCATCTAGTAGACTTTGGAGACTTGTTTTTGACTTCCAAAATCAGATTGGACTCTTGGGATTGAAGGAGCATGTCAATGTATTGATCCTCCACATTTCTCAAAAATAGCTTATAGTGATGACTTCTAATGTTGCTATAAAATGAAGGTAGGAGGACTTCAGCTGGTTGCCCTTGGTAGAATGTGCAAAACAGCAAAACAAAGATATTTATTTGTGAAACACCTTTAACACCTTAAGCTGGAACATTTGATTTTGTTTATAGATGTATATGGGTAAAAGTTTGGCAACTTTATTCTAGCTCATACACTTAAGAGACGTCTTGCTTATAATAACAAAATATTTACCGGTTAATTAAGAGACAGAACATTTGTCCTTGATGATTGGTCCAGTAACTCTAACTTTTCATCACATGAATATTAGAATCTGATGGTATTTGCTTCATAATGACATTAAAAGATATCTATCAGTAAAAAGCTTTTTAACATTCTGTCATAAAAAAACCCTAGAAAAAAATTCAGCTTTTAGCAGTCAGCTATATGTGAAGATGTGTGTTGAACAGGTTTTGAAAAAAGTGTTGGAGGAAGTATAGACAGGAGTATCCGAGGAATTATTGAATGGAAGTATTGGAGGAAACACATGTATTCAGTAAGGGAACCAACATTCTACACAACATTTGGATTTATTTTGAGATTCGTTCATATAATAGAGAAACATAAATGATAATGACACAGCACGTGCAGAGCAGAATCATTCAGACAATACCAGAATTATAGTCAAATTGATGCATTCAACCCACCATCTTGTCGACCATCTTCAACCAAACATTCATGTGATCATGATATTATCAATCGCCGTCAACAAAACGTGCACAGAAATAATCAATATCTGGTGACCATGAACCATACCATCCACAATAAGGCCACTTGTTACCGGTGTCGGAAAGTGATGGTCCAAACTTCAAAAACAGGCCAGTCTCACTAACTCTATAACGGACAGGTGAACTTGAGAAAAGTATGTTGAATGCTTTCCTCATTTAAACTACATAACACTTCAGAGTGTGAAATTCTGTATCCAGTCTGATCACATATGTTAAGATTTATGCTATAGTTGATTCTTACGAAAGAAAAATTAACTGACAATCTATATACTGACTGAACACAATACCAATAATCTAACATCAGATATGGAGACCCGAGGTCAAGTTAATGTTAAAATACTGTGGAATAAGGCTTGTCAAACAATATTGCAAATTAAGTTTAATTACTTAGGAAATATAAGTGAATTAAAATATGGAGCTAGAATATAGAGACTGACATATACATCAAATGACTATGGACGGCAGATAACCCGACTCCACGGGAAATTCTCCGGACATTCATCATTAGGCGGCCCACTCACGCTGTGTTCCATTACTACACTTGAGTATGGCACAAAATCTGGTGATCAATCATTTTATCACAAATTAGGTATTTTACTAGTTGAAAGATCACCATATATTTTAGGATTATTATTTCAAATATTTGTCAAAAAACCTAGAAGGAATTAGCCAAAGGGGTGTCATTTTTAAAACTGAAGTGTAGGACTTACCCGGAGTAAATGATTTCAGCTTTTATAATTCCCAATTCAATCTATGACAATTTTATTTGTTTATACATGCCATAAACAACAGCAATGGACACCTAATGATCAGTAATTAAGTTGGATAATTAATTGCTTGGCCCATACATTACTTATCATGTTCATATTTTCTTCCATCACAACAAACTTTGAAGAAAAAAAAATATAAATACAAATTAATGATGAATAAAGACATTTCACAATTAAAATCTTTATAAAAGACATCGCACGCTCTAGATATATACTACATACATGCAAACATCCTCATGGAAAAAAATTGGTTTTAAATACCATCTTCTCATCATCACAATTCCAATACAGGTATTCTTAGTCACCAAAACACAGTTGTCTCCCTTTGAAAAACAGTTCATCGTAAACATTCAGGCAACCATGCACAAAATCATTTACGTTACAACCGTAAATTCATCTCCATCTATTTTTTAAAATGTTGTTTTTTAACTTTGATAAAGAAAATTTAACACCCCCCCCCCCCCTCAAAAAAAATAATAAAACTGTCAAAAAATTACTGATGTAAATGAAGTTTTGCAATCAATGCATGCGTTTGCATTTAAAATTCCACCATTAAAAAGTTGTCAGATTTTAACATACACAATAATGTCTGTCTTACTGCAATGATATATCTGATACCTAAAACACATTTGAATGGATGAAATTTACGGGCAAGCTTGTAAAGTTTGTTACACATAATAACATTAACTTCTCCTAGTGACTAAGTTTATTGCCAAATAATCACAGCAAAAATGCCACAAAGGGCAAAGGGCAATGTTTTTCATATTTGGCCCTATTCAAATTAAAGAGATCATGTAGTTCCGTTTTATCCACTGTTAAACCATGGCCACCTATATTAATCTTGTCTACATGCTTTGAAAATAAAAATTTACTTGTTAAAACTTTTTTGAAGTCATTCATACACACCGAATGATCATCATGGCGCCATGTAACTGTGTGAATACTTAAGGTAGAGAGATAAATGCTTCCTTGAGATCCGTATACAGGACATATGAAAGTATTATTATCATATTGTATTCAGAGAACTGTATTTTAACAGCATACAAGACAGAAGCCAGAGTGTTCCCGTCAAACGACAAGTTCCAAGGACAGCCCTTCCTCACGATGAAGTTGAGGCAGAAATCCTGTCACATTTTTCTATACGGCTGTTCGGCAACACAACAAAGCCAAGAGAGGACAACTCTGATCACACTTCCTGCTATGATTGATAGAGAAGATAATTCTTTATAGAATTTGGTAACGGAAGCTTGTTAATTTCATGGAGTCTGCTTTTACCAAGGTTATGGCGTATGATGCGTCTACTTATATCCATCAGTGGTAAAGGTTCAGCTGGAAGTAAAACACACAGGGGTTAAATATAGGTATAGGAACAGAAAATATATTCATCAGAATAAATGTATGGAAGCGATATGTAAATGCTTATCATGAACCACACATCTACATACATACTTCATTCTTTTTAAGGTCATCTTATTTTTTTAATCCATGTATCTTAGCAAATTAACATGTTATTCAAATATGCAATATTACAAGCTATTGAAAATTGTTCACTTTTAGACTTTCTGTTTCTGCTAACATGCATGATTGAGAAAAAAAATAGGGTCGGTGGTTGGGGTATAGTCTTTCCTTTAAAATGGACAAAAGCCTTAAGTATAGGCACAATAAAATGGGTCAGTAGGCCTAGGTTTGCAGAAACAAGGGTATCTTTAGGTTTTATTACAGAATTCAATTTGGCCCAATTTCCATTTAACGTTTGTTCTTCATAAGTATAAATAAGCCCATTTGTCGAAATTTAAGATTCCATGTGAAATCAGGATTATTATTATTTTTTCTGACCATTTCTCTAGACCAGAAAGTCTTTGAGTGAACGAATAAAGATTTTATTGGCAGATCTTTGAGATAAGGAACCCCTTTACAGACTTAAGTTATAAAGGGCACCAATCCTCTTTCACACAGGTTGTAGCACTGCAATATGTCAAAGTTTTGCTGATTAGTAGTAGTGGGTAAGAATACATATAATTTGAAGAGAATACTCAGACAGATACTTACGGTCCAGCCCTCCTATATACCGCATGGTGATCTCACAATGTCCCCACACAGCACTGACTATGGGATAAAGTTTCTTTCCTTTGAGGCCTCTGAATGCAACACCTAAGTATTGTCCATCTACAACAAAACTTAACGTACCCTCGTCCATATCAAGCACCACAAGGAAGCTATCGGGCACGACAAAGTTCTCGTCAGAGTTTAATAGACTAGGGTATGTAACACCTGGGTTATTTTTCACGTCATGGTACAGTTTGTTACGACCAAGGTCCCAGCCCCATGATTCACAGTTACTGCCTACCAAGGACTGGTATCCTACACAATGAAGGGGTGCTTCACTAGTCCCCACACCAACCACTGCATGTGTCCCGCGTTGTCGTGTACTCCACACTATTTCCCACACATGTAAACCACGTGTGTAGCCCACCTTACCACGTACACAGTCTGTACTCTGTGCGACGGGATGTCTGTGGAAAGTCAATTTGTCGTCATCCTTCACAAATATATTGAGTGAACGATCATCTGGATTCCATGAATGATTGACTTGGACATCTTTGGACGTGGGCGGCATGTCGAGGAGCATGTCGAGTCTACTGGGCTTCTGGTAGTCTGGGTTATACACCATGTCGCCTTTGTAAAGTGCCTTGTAGGTAGTCTCTCTAGACGTAACTGTCTTTATACCACCTGACACCTTCTGACCCATGTTCATTTCTTAGACAAACATCACATACAAGTACTAATGGGCATTAAATGTTCACAGACAGAAATCAGCGAAATAAATATATGGTATCTGCAGGTTAAAACAATTGCACAACTCCCTCAAGTGTGGTCACAACTTGGTAAAAACGGCACTCAGCAGAGATCCGTAAATATCATAATCTGAAATAGTAAGGAAAATACTGTTAAACATGACCTAGGTTATACATTTTATGTGGTATGTAAATTATAACAATTAAGATCATTTTTACAGATGCCCTTTTCTTTTGTGATGTCAAACTGACATTGAAAATCTTTGATGTCGCAAGGAATCAAACTTGGGACTTGTGAAACACATGAATCTAGGAACTTCTTCAACTATCTGGTCACCAACAATCTACCTATTTAATTTAGGTACATTTAGGTGCCCCCTTACATGATCCTAAGATTAAGAAGTGACTAAATTTGGGATCTTTTCTCCTTTTTCAATTTTAGTTTCCTCCTCTGAATATTTCCCTTGAGTCGACACTGCCTCATTTTTGGCTTTAAGTTGAGCCATCATTCTTATGAGAAAGGCTTTGGATTCTGTTCCCATGCTGCAACAAACCAGAGTTACTACTCCTGTTTAGCACTCAACATTCTTTGGAATGGGACAATTTGCCTGCTGTCTGTATAATGTAACTTGGTGTGATGTCCTGCATGGAAACAAACACAAACATAACCCAGCATCCCAAAACACAAATTCACCTCACACAGGGGAGGCTGTTCTATATGATGACCATAACGGTTGATAACCAATTCACTTCTTCTTACAATTGAGAAACAAATAATTTGAACCAGTCAAACCTTGAAAGCATGCTTTTGACTCCCCATTGGTCTGCTTGACCTATGATTTGACCCTTCAGATTTCTGAGAAATGGTGATTTGACTTCTGAAATTGCTTAAAGTCAAGGGTCAACATAATTAATCTGACTCTTGATTGAACCACATACTAGGGGATTATTACCATAGAAAGAAACTGGAGTATCTAAGAAAACCAACATAGTAGAATACATTATCCCTACACCTGGTTGTCCTGTAATTGAATATCGTGCAAAGCAAATGTACAGGTGTTATATTCACCGTGGCACCAAACCACATCTTTGACAAAGTCTCTGATAGCAAAATACATTTTATAAGTCAACAAAATGGAGTTACCTTTCCTTAGATATTAGATCTAATGTAATTTATCAATGGATATTGTGTTGACTACCGTCTTAAATGTAAGCTCAAGGGCAATGTGTTTAATTATAAAATTGTATGTGAAACTGTTTTTCTATAAGTTTGTTAATATACAGTTGTATCAATAATATTTTTGAAAATTTTGATGAAAATTGAACAATAACCAAATAAATGTTTTTGTGTTGGACAATTAATGCACAAGACATCAAGGCACAATTTAAAGAAAAACATCTAAATAATGTTGATTTTCATGACAAGACATCAATAAATGTTCTATCAGACAATGCATATTTAAATTCAACACTTCTGTCGGATTCATGCCATGTGTTTTGTGATAACCCAAATCCAACACAAAAAGGATGGTTAGTACAAGGTCTCAAATATCAAGTTACACTAGGTTTCCAAATAAACCGAACACTGACACAAATAGAACAAAGACTGTAAAAGAAACGGTTTCTACTATTCTGTTATCTGTTTATACGAGCTGATAGTACACGACCATCAGAGATAACGACATAAACATCCACGAAAGCCTTCTTCTCACACAAAGCCACAAAGGACCTGAAATTTTCATTTTCCAGTTTTCGTCATCTCGTCCAAAGTTATGCAGTTAAGAAACTAGCACTTTAAATCGATAAAACGAAAAGAATTTATAAGTCCGAACAATGAATATTAAAACATTTGAAGAATTATACACATCCCAGGTGATATGTTGTCATATTGAGTCATATTAGTCTATTGTTGTTAGACCAAAACACGAGACGAACCAGTACATTACAGGGCCTTATCAAAGCCCAAATAAATGAGTCAGCTGGCATATCAACAGTCTAACAGGACATCAAAATCGGCATTTATGGCCAATGAACAATGATATATATTCACATTTTACCCTGATCTCCGACATTTCGGAGGAAACGACGAGAATATCAGCATTTCCTGTTGTCTTTATGTCGACCAAACTCTCTCACAAAACCATCATGGCTGCCAAGCTATCGGAGGTCACGTGATCTACACATAGGTTGACATCACTGAGCTGAGATCCCGGGGGTTGAGTTGGTTTTTTTTATTGTGAGAAAAAATGAATGGAAGTGAAATGAGTCACTCTCAAATTTACATCCGTTGTAGATTTTAAACATTAGAAAATATAATAAAGACATCTTTGTTTTCAGTTATGACGTATAGTTGGCAACATGAAATTAATGTGAAAACGTGAATATTAATCGTATCGATTGAGCCAGCTGTTCAATGTAGGACCATTGTAAGGGAGGGAATGAATGGGATTTTTTACCCGGATGTTGTGAATATAGTTTAATCGATATTTAATTTCTATAGAGGTTTATTTTTCAACGTCGGTCTTTTTTTCTAACATTATTATTATTTGAAGTTTGCATGATTACAGTTACAAATCAGAAAATGATGTTTAACAGTTAATTTATGAATTATATACATGCGAAATGTATATTACCTACCAGTATACATGTACATGATTCGAGCCCACTGCAGCAGGCTATCTACACGATGCAATTACATGATAAGATAGAGAGAGAAAAAAAAACCGAAATAAAAGTACCATTTATGACAGGCTACCGGTGATATGATATAGGTGCAAATCATAATTAAACATATATAATTATACATATATTGACGAATAAGGTATATGACTCACTAGAAAATGTGTACAAAACAAATATTTTAAATTAATAACATTGAACAAGGTTTGGCATTAATGTTCAAAAGAACCACGGCAGATCAGATTTAACAAAATATATGGAAATAACGACTAGCTCTTGTTGGAATAAAACTGAGTTCTGTTTTTGGACTATATTGATTTGTTAATTTTATCAATCACAGCATAAAGAAAGTCTAAGAGCCAGAACGGCCGTTAGTGACCCGCCCGGGAAAAAGTTGCCCCGTGAACAGCCATGGTCATCTTGTGGTGAGGTAACCTAGTTTGTGTAGTAGTTGGTGACTACCGCAATGAACAACATAAGGGAGGCCAGTCGCATGCAATTTAAGGCAATTAGGATAAAGATTCTTGTTCCATGACAAATTCACGACAGCACAGACCGAACCGTTTCTCAGCTTCCCTATAGACACACAAACCGACACGGATATAATTGTAGTACAGGGAGCGTCGACCTTAACTTAATTTTTTTTACTTTTAGCACACCTCTTCATCGCTGAGGTTACGTGACCGGTGTAAAGGCGCGAAACTAGTAATTAACTATTAGGAACCATAGGTGGACTAACGAAAACTCCCAAAAATGACCATGACCAACCAAACAAACAAAAATCCTTAATTTATGCACAACCAATTAAACTTCTGTTGAAATTCATAAAGAAATAATTAAATTATACATAGCATGGTGGCTGATTACGGTCATTTTTGATTTCTCGTTTCCGTGTGTAAAACGGGGTTTTAAGCTTTATAAGAACTATAGATACCCCGTTTTTTACTTACTTAGATTACGTTTTTTTAGCTAAGTGGTTTTAATAAAACTGATAATTAGAATCAAAATTATCTGAATTGGAAAGTAAGTTCTGAACAATTAACTAAACACGTTTAAGTGGCCATCGGTGATCGGTCCAGTGTATACCTGATATACAAGTCTCTGGTCTAGTGCAGTTCCCCAACATAGGGGTCCGTTACCACGTACAAAATATTGCATGTGGCAATTTTAATCTACCAAATTTAGGAAAACTATACAGATTCAAACCTAGGACCTCCCAACACCAGACAGACAATGTAAGGATTACGTATCCGACAATAACTGAGTAGTTGGTGACTATATAAACGACCATCACACTATCACCTTCTACTCTATACTATACCCATTCTATCAATTTCCTATCTGTTCTCGTCAGCTGAAAGGCCGCAAAGTCATAATAGCGGACGTAAAACCCGTTAAATGAATAAATAGTTAATCACGACGAGGCAATCAAACCGAATTTTAACCTTAAAGATCGTTTTGACAAACGATTATTTTGTTCCTGTGTAATACTTTTGTTTGTTGTATCGTTCGATTGATTTGGTCAAACATATTTAAATGGCCATGAATCAAAGCAAATAGGGTTGGATACGAGTTATAACAACATTATTTAAGTCCTTTTCCAAATAAGTACAAAAGTTCAACATTTCTAAAAAAAAAAATAATTGAAGGTCACCAGTTGAATACCACTTGAAGATACTGCTATTTGTGATTTTCGGATAATTGTCCGAAATTGATAAAACTTGTCCATGAAAGGTTAGTAACACCCAGACAAGAATCATTGAGAGTAAATTTTCAACATCTTGGGTATAGGTATGAGCCAACTTTAATAGGTTAATTATTTTATAGGCAAACTTTTACGATACGAATTTTTATTGCCTGTAGGGAAAACGGAACTCACTGAAGTCAAATGTAAATAATGTGTTTAGTTTTAACAAATTATGAACTTCAATAGTATAAACGCAATTTTGAACAAAAATTAAGCTAGATTTATGTACAACCGGTAAAAGCATATCTTCGGAAAATGTTTAATGTGCATGGAAACCAAACGCGTCAACTCACAAGCAATTACCGGCGCGTGCCGATTAGAACAACAGAAATCACAGACACCTGTGGTGCAGTGACAGGTGTGACGAGCTTGTGGACCGTAATTTCACACCTGGTAATTATTTAGCAGTATACTAACCCAATCAAAGTTGAGTATACCTAATTCTCCGAACATGTTTGTATATTTCTAAAGTCCTCTTTTAAGAGAAGACCTGATTTGCGACATACGACTGGAAAGTAAAATCACAAGGATCTCAATCACTTCACGATAATTTATTTACAAAACGCATACACTTTAACCATTGCGAGTTAATAAGTTTTTAGTATTTATTATAATTAGTCATAATGGACTAAACTGTGTTTCTTTTCTTTCTTTTTGTTGTTGTTATAATACATGCACTATAAAAAAAAAAACGGAGCTAAAATTATGGTTTTTATGATTACCTATATGATATGTACCTGTATGTAAATCAATATTATTGTTGCGAAGCTCTGCTTTTACATAATATCTTTATAAAGCATTTGATCGTCGGTAAGCCATGAGACCATGACATGTTAAAAAAAAGTCTGTAGAAGGACGTTGTAGGTTCCAACACAACACTGGTTTTCATACGGGAGAGATTTAGTCTATTGTAAATCATAATGAATCTTTATAATATATTACGTATACTTTTTTACTTTTTGAATTAAGTATTTTTCATGACTAAAAGCGTGTTTTTTTTTATAGAAATACTAAATAGCATAAGTTTATTGTACGTGTGTATCGTCTTGTCTCACAAACCAGTGTATACAGAACTGTTGTATTGTTGGTATGTTTATTTGAATATTATTTGTGAATAAAATGGCACATTATTTTATTAGAAAAATGTTGATGCCGAGTTCCTGAAATTATTATTTAAAAACAAATCTAACACTGGAATCTGAAATCCATATGTTTTTTTCTTTCTCTATCCTACCTATGTCACTCTTAAAGTCTACAATTTGTTGATATTAATATTGTGATTGGTGATATTACGTATATCAGTTTATAATAAACCTCTAATGCATGGCATATTCAAGTTCTTCATTAACTTTGAGTCTTCCCGACTCATCAGTATCCTACATATACACAATATGAATAAGAAACCTATAAAGTTCAGGAGTGACCCGATGAGTTTTTATGGACAATGGATAAGTGACGTGTATTGGATATTTAGCTAGAATGTGCCATGCATTAGTTTTTAATTAATTTTAATTAAGTGTATTTTAATATATATATTGTTTACATCGTTTATGAATAATAATTTGTAGTATATCCTAATGTAGCAACATTCATCTTACTCTTAGACCTCTAGATCTGTTTTTCCCTTTCATTCTCCTTTGCTTTCTCTCTTTATAAGGACTATAAGTATACTGTGGCGCTATCACAGTCTTTGTAATATATATTGGTGGAGAGGGCTTTTATGATTTGTTAAAAACTTGTGCCCAATCCACTTATGTCTTAACAATACAATATGTTCAAATCAAACTGAAACCTCTAGAGACCCACGCCCTTCTTCTTCTTCTTCTTCTTCTTCTTCTTCTTCTTCTTCTTCTTCTTCTTCTTCAGTGATACTTACCTAAATCTATTTCAGGTTAACTAGCACTTACACGTATATTATAATCTTGTGATCAATATCATGGTTACAAAAACAATATGAAACACTTTTTTTTCAAACCGCAAATGATATTGAACGCATGTGAATAAATATAGTCTCCATGGAACCATAAATGGGATTATATATAGCCTATAAAAAAATATATATATATCTATGTTTTAAACTTGAAATTATCTCTTTTAATATCACCAGACATATATAGATATCCGTATATGGAGATAAACAAATATATTTAGTATATAGGTCTCTGGTTACACCAGAGACACATGTTTATCACATACACGTCTCAGAGTTACTTGTTTTTTTTTTTGACTTGACTAAGGGAAGTAATCCATATTACAACAGCGTAACTCTTTTGTCTTTGGAGGATAGAAAACTTACTTCAAATAACACAGGGTGTCTGCAAAACAATTCTTGCTTGCTTAGCGTTTTAGACAGGTAGTACGGTTTGTATACTTTACTATTGATATTATTCGAGTTATATTTTATCTATTTACTAATTATACTTGCTTACAAATCCATGACATTTGTTGTGGACTTTCTGTCGAAACACAGTAGGCCTGGGCCTCGAGTTTAAAACAAAGACCACGCGTAGCCAATTTTTCGGATTGTATTGCAGAATAATGCAGAGCTAGTAGTTAAAAGTGACAATTGCTTTTCCTCTACAACAATAGTATCTATATCAAAATCGGTCATATGATAATAAAACCCATAACATATTAATTTGTTATTAAAAACTTCATTACTGTGAATGTGATACTTTAAGGAAATTGGCTACAGTAGGCATCCATTATTTTGTCAAGATGGAAAGGGGGGGGGGGGGGGGGGGGGGGGGGGGGGTCAGCAATTAGGACATAATGTATGCTGTGTGAAAGCCCTACCTCCACCGTGAGGACGCAGGGGACATAATGTATGCAATTAGGACATAATGTATGCTGTGTGAAAGCCCTACCTCCACCGTGAGGACGCAGGGGGCTGAAGCAAGCCCGTGCTCCCAAGCAAACCCTATCAACTCATATAAATGGATATATATGTATACTGTACAATTATTACATATTTCTCAACAGTATATGTATTCATTTATCTACGGCTGGAGGAATAAAACACTAGGTATATGAATATATACTGTTTGAAATATATATATATATGCTCTGAATCGTAGGTTGTAATATAAAAGGCTGACGGTGAAAATATCTATCTAATTTATTAGTAATCATAATGTCAAGGATAGAAGATAATACTAGTAGCTTAATCATGTTAATGCTGACTTTGGGGCAAAAGTCTACCTAGAAATAGTACTATTATTATTATTCATATGTTCAATGTATTTGATATATATTTCTATTTTTTTCTTTTGCAGGTGGAATTTTCTATTTTGTTAAATGTGGAGTGAAACAATTTCATGTTAAGATTTTATAGAGTGTCTAGGTATGTGTGTCGGTCCTCGTCCTTGGTAAAGTTATCGACTGCAGGTAATTTGACAGCATCATGTCATTCCAAACTGACCAGTTATTCTAAACTTTGCAACAATTTGTTGACAAGAAAGCCAACTCCCTGGACCACTCTGACACTATTGAGACCCAAGAACTATTGTGAAATGGCAGATAATAGGTATGTCATTGGTTATGCAAAACTCGGAACATCAGGGTGTAAAGGATGTAAGACCAAGATTGAAAAGGGATCTCTGAGGATAGGGAAGGTGACAGCCAATCCGTTCGGTGGAGATGGAGACATGAAACAATGGTATCACCCGAGCTGTATCTTCAACACTTTCAAGCGAGCTCGAGCTACTACTAAGAAAATAGAAGAACCTGATGACGTGGAAGGGTTTTCAGAGATTCTTCAAGAGGATAAAGATGAAATAAACAAACTTATTAAAGGTTTGTGTACTGTTTATTGTTTCAGTATGATTAAACATATGTAAAAGTGTTTCAAAATATATTTCTAAATAATTTCACTGTTTTATTTTTTTGTTTTTGTTTTCCCCCCCCCCTAATATGTAAATGTATAAAGATTTCTGTTGTTTGTCTATCTGAATGAACACTAGATACTTGTGTAAGTTTACTGGGAGAAACTTGTTTGTTTAGATGCTGTGGGAATAAAGGTCAAAGAGTCAAATAGATGTCCAGTTTGTCTTTTGTAAAAAAAAAAGAGGGGAAAAAATATATTACTTTTACAGACCAGCATTTTCTGATGTTTTCCTTTAGACAACAAAATCTTTATGCAAAATATGTATACTCTGAGAATGACATGTTTAAAATGAAAACAAGACGTTAAAACAAGTTTATAGTTATCTTTACTGATTTTTCAAGTGAACATACAAATTTATGAATGTAACACACACAATGACATACTCGCATGGTTTTACTGTTTTTATCTTTATATAGAACATCTTTCAAATGCGAAAACACCAAATAAGAAAACGCCGAAAGCTGCAACCCCTCAAAAGACTTCTGCTTCTCCAGCTGCCGCCAAGTCTACCCCATCTAAATCTTATGACGACGATGATGGTATCACACATTACAATAATAATGAATTGATGATGGCAAAATGTTGCACATATTGATAGAAAGAAAATGTAGACATAATCATGGATTATGACTGTTTAACTAAATTTTTCCATGAAAATTTGTACATGTATATATTTTTTTTCCAAAACAAGTAAACTGGAATATGTTCTTCACAGCAAATAATCTTGGATGGGCCCTCAGTGGCCCTTGTATAATAAAATGCATATGTTTAAAGAAAGGATGTAAATTAATTTTTTAATGTCCAATACCTGTTATAGGTTAGTTTCTATGTGATATCTGTGATAACAATGGGATTTGGTGTGTATCTCACAAACACCTAGTTTACGGTTGATTATGATATAATAGGTTTAAAATCCCTTTACTCTTCATCTTTGTGCTGTCATTTTCCATGAATCATAAAACCTCAAAAATTGATGAATCTCTGATATTGTTATTTTGTTTTCTATGAAATGTATGTCTCTATTGAAACATATACCCTATATATAATATACTTGACAGTATATTGTTATCATATTCCTTGACCTTTTTCAGCTGTTGTGCCTTCCACATCCTCAAAAGTGCCAGATGATAATGGGGAGCGAGACGATGCATTCCGTGAATTCCGACGACTCTGTGCTGAAATAGCAGATGAAAGTAGTTACAATTCTAAGACTGCTTTAGTTGCAAAATACCTCAAGAAAGGCGCTTCTGGAGGTCAGTTGAGTTTCCATAATTTCAAAACGCAGGGTAAAATGACAACAACAATGGCAGTGGTAATGATAGATTGAATGACAGTGTAATATTTAGACGTTAAATTGATTAAAATTTCATTAACATTCAAATCGAGTCACTAGAACTTAATAAATTTTCCCTCAGATTGAATTAAATTAAAAAGCAAGATGTGAGGATTATTTCTGATTAAATGTTGGACTGGAGGGTGAAAACACAAGGATCTCTTTCCGATCTAGGAATTGGAACATATATTAAACTTTGTTTTGACATTTTCAAACCTGGACTCTGGAGTTGCTTCTGTTCTTTCATACCATGATATTTGTTTTGACATATTAGATATCAAAGATTTGTTGTGAAAATGTTTCATTATTGCTAAGGGGGACATAATCAATCTTATTTGTGTGCAATGATCATGGTACTGACCACAGGCTGGTGGTTTTTCTCCCAAGTACTACAGCTTTCCTCCACCGTCAAGTCTGGCCCATCCTTAAATGACCCTGACTATTACCGTAAATATTCGCGTATAGTGCGCACTTTTTTTCAAAAATTGACAAGTGAAAAAGACCACTGCGCATTATACGCAAGTACAAGCCTTTTTCCAGTCAGAATGAATGTGATTTGACCGAGATTTGTGATCGTTTCCTTTCACAGCAGGACTGATTTAATACTTATATATATATATATTACATATTCAAAGCATTTAGAAAGTAATAGTTAACAAATAATCAAAGAAATGAATAGTTATTTTGATGTTTAATTCCTTGAAATTGTGTATTTATCAGCAATTACGTGGATTTATCTAAGTCGATCGTGAGCCACACGTTCCTTACACATACGTTCTCACTTGAGCATGTTCCCGTATTCAGGTCCAAAACGATGTATAACGTCTCAATTAACATCAAACAAAACTTGAAATGATATAGCAGTACTTAGTTATTTCATACTTCTAAATTAATCATCTTATAAATCCAGAGTGCTGCCAGAAACTGATAACGTTCAACTTGTTTATTTACGGAAGCTGTAACAGCACTCATGCGCAATTAGGCAAGGGTAACACTAATGCCTTGATCTCATGCGGCAGTCACTGACCAACTGGCCATATAAAATACGATCTGACTGTGAAAACTACCGGAGTACTCTTATTTATTGTATGCACTGTAGATTTATCCATTACACATGTTAATTCATTGACATAAAAGTTGTGACCAGCACGACGACAGCAGACTGTTTTCCGTACTGTACTGTGTACAAAATGGCGGCCTGTGTTACATTACGTAGCAGTCAGCTTACTAGTCAATCTTGTTATAATTGAGCTTAATTAGCTTTGTATGTTCGTGGACAGACAACACAAGAGATCATACCTGCGTGAAAATCACAAGGTAATTGAGGGTAGGATTAATTATTTTGTTTGTACAACAGTGTAGATGGGACCGCTACAATTTGCAAGCTGACTAGGCCTGTCGTGGTATAATGTAAACAACCTGTCAATCCAATGTGTCAAATCTGACCGGTGATTCCAATTAAATGTGGTAAATAAGCTTTCATAAGTTACAAATTCCTATCATCTTATGCTTTAGAATTCATCTAGATTTCTACCGCTCAGTTGAATATTGAAAAAAAAAAAATTGTTATTTTTTTTTTTTTGAAAATGAACCTCAAAAACGTACCTGCGCACTATACGCGAGTGCGCACTATACCCGAATATTTACGGTAATAGGACGTTAAACAAAATAAACCAAACTAAGGTATAGAAAGTACTATTCTGCTTTTCAGTGAGAAAGACATTGTCTTCTTTGACAGAATAATTTTAATATCAGCCAACATGTGAAAGATACCAGTTAATATATATTACTTATATAACGAACATTATATGAAATGTTGTATGTATGCAATCTGTATACTTCACAATAAAAAGTGAACACTCTACATATATACCTACTTCCGTTACAGAAGGCTACACTGGGGACACCTATATTCTACTGAAGCTCCTGCTACCCGGCGTTGTGAAGCGAGTATACAACCTGAATAACAAGCAACTTGTCAAGTTGTTTAGTCAGGTAAGTGTTAATAAAAGTGTAAGAATTTACTTAATTTGGTTACTTTGGTAACCTTATTAACCAGGCAACATTATCATTATCAAGGTAGACAAACCACAGTCCATGGACTCCAACCTTGGGAGGGCCGCAATAGCTCATCAGTTAGAGCGCCTGCCAAATAAACCTCTGGTGAAGGTCCGAGGTACATGATTTGACACTTCCTAACTGTGTCAGTTTTTGTTTCTCGGTATGAAAAAAATAGGTTGGGCTGTGTTGTTGTGGCTGTGTTCTTGGGCAGCCCATATGTTCTTCAGTGAGGTAGTCACCAACTACTACCAGGAGACCCTGCCTCAAAATGACCATGTCTGTTCGTTCACAGGGTGATAAACCCAGCAAACAAAGTGATGTCCTGTCATAAATTTATTGTGACTGGTATAACACTGGAACATCTGATGTACAACAATCTTGATTTTATGTTGTCATGTATGTAGCCTTATACAATGTAGTTTGTCATGGCCCACAAAAACCTGTCATGAAACATGATCATCACATAACTTACCTGTTCTACCATGTAAAATGACTATGTCATAATATCTTTAGGCACATTTATAATAACACTATTGTGATATCATGAATCATTGAAAATTGAAAAATTGATATCACACAATTCACTCTGTAGTGAAACACATGCAGTCAGAGTTGTAATTCACCCATCTTAAAACAGATTAATTTGAGAGTTTCCACTTTCATTGTCATATATATGAGATATATATATATATATATATACATATATATAACTTAGCAACACAAATGACGAAGGAAGACAACTTTGTGACTCGTGCCCTGACAGGGCCTCGAACTCACGATCTACAGCACCCAATCGCCTAGCCAGAAATACCCGCAGCTTATAGCGCTGCGCCACATCGGCGTTCTAAAAAGAACGTTTCAATGGTGCAACATATATATGTGATAAATATAATCTTGCATTCATGACTAACCAATATGACACTCGTGTAAGATCCTCGAAGTCATTATCCTTGTAATCTGTAGAGTAATTTTGTCACTTTATTGTGATATTTTTCTCCAGTTTCACATGTACACCAGTGACTGATCATAGAGTACATATTGTCGATCAGCATTAATATAATAGTTTGAAAATGTTTTCAAACTTCATTTAGAAACAATATCAGCTATGGCTCTAACCATTATATTGTATATGTGTTGTAGATATTTGGAACCAGTCTACAGGCTATGGTGGCCGATCTTGATCAGGTATTTACTGTTTTAAATCTGTTTTCTGAATTTGAGTAAATTTGCTGTCAGTAATGATATCATTATATAAATGACTAGTCCTTTGCTGTCGTTTCTCTAGAGAACTTTTGTAATTTATTCATCAATATGGCATTTGGTTCCTAATTTTAATAGTAACAGGCAGATTTTATATACAAATATCTCTGGAGATACTGTTAACATACTTAAATCACTATACATATACAGAGTTAATGCCCTTGGTTATACAGAGTTATTGCCCTTGGTTTATCTTGGAATCAAATTGACATTAAAACAACTTAATGAGTAATTTATGCTTAAAGAATTTGATGTACTGGTTTGTATTAATTTATTTTTTAATTTATATCCAAATAATTTGGTACCATATTCAACCAAATAAGTGCGCCCCCACATTTTATTTAGGAAAAGAGTATGGGTGCGCTAAATGAAACATATAATAAAGTTCCTCACTGATCTGTTGATATAATCTTAAGTCTTTTAACCAAAGACTCTTGATTGATTTTGTTACATAAAGATATGTTGTTAAAAAAAATGTTCTTTTCATACCAAAATTTCACATGGAAACCTTTTTTTTGAAACATGGTTTTGTTAAGTGCACCACCTTTTGTGTTTTTTGTAAGCACACAGTGTGCTTATTAGGTCATATACAGCATGCATAATAATTTGTGTTTTATTTGTAGGGAGATGTAGCGGAGACAGTCAGGATATTTTTTGAAAAGAGCAAAAATTTGGTGCCTGTAAAGAAAAGTACATTGACTCTGCAACAGGTAACTGTATTTCAGGCGATCTATATCGTAATATCTGAGGCCTATATAACTTTTCAGGCGATCTATATCGTAATATCTGAGGCCTACATAACTTTTCAGGCTATCTATATCGTAATATCTGAGGCCTACATAACTTTTCAGGCTATCTATATCGTAATATCTGAGGCCTACATAACTTTTCAGGCGATCTATATCGTAATATCTGAGGCCTACGTAACTTTTCAGGCGATCTATATCGTAATATCTGAGGCCTACATAACTTTTCAGGCTATCTATATCGTAATATCTGAGGCCTACATAACTTTTCAGGCGATCTATATCGTAATATCTGAGGCCTACATAACTTTTCAGGCTATCTATATCGTAATATCTGAGGCCTACATAACTTTTCAGGCGATCTATATCGTAATATCTGAGGCCTACGTAACTTTTCAGGCTATCTATATCGTAATATCTGAGGCCTACATAACTTTTCAGGCTATCTATATCGTAATATCTGAGGCCTACATAACTTTTCAGGCGATCTATATCGTAATATCTGAGGCCTACATAACTTTTCAGGCTATCTATATCGTAATATCTGAGGCCTACATAACTTTTCAGGCTATCTATATCGTAATATCTGAGGCCTACATAACTTTTCAGGCGATCTATATCGTAATATCTGAGGCCTACATAACTTTTCAGGCTATCTATATTGTAATATCTGAAGCCTACATAACTTTTCAGGCTATCTATATTGTAATATCTGAGGCCTACATAACTTTTCAGGCTATCTATATCGTAATATCTGAGGCCTACATAACTTTTCAGGCTATCTATATCGTAATATCTGAGGCCTACATAACTTTTCAGGCTATCTATATCGTAATATCTGAGGCCTACATAACTTTTCAGGCGATCTATATCGTAATATCTGAGGCCTACATAACTTTTCAGGCTATCTATATTGTAATATCTGAAGCCTACATAACTTTTCAGGCTATCTATATTGTAATATCTGAGGCCTACATAACTTTTCAGGCTATCTATATCGTAATATCTGAGGCCTACATAACTTTTCAGGCTATCTATATCGTAATATCTGAGGCCTACATAACTTTTCAGGCTATCTATATCGTAATATCTGAAGCCTACGTAACTTTTCAGGCTATCTATATCGTAATATCTGAGGCCTACATAACTTTTCAGGCTATCTATATCGTAATATCTGAGGCCTACATAACTTTTCAGGCGATCTATATCGTAATATCTGAGGCCTACATAACTTTTCAGGCTATCTATATTGTAATATCTGAAGCCTACATAACTTTTCAGGCTATCTATATTGTAATATCTGAGGCCTACATAACTTTTCAGGCTATCTATATCGTAATATCTGAGGCCTACATAACTTTTCAGGCTATCTATATCGTAATATCTGAGGCCTACATAACTTTTCAGGCTATCTATATCGTAATATCTGAAGCCTACGTAACTTTTCAGGCTATCTATATCGTAATATCTGAAGCCTACGTAACTTTTCAGGCGATCTATATCGTAATATCTGAGGCCTACATAACTTTTCAGGCTATCTATATCGTAATATCTGAGGCCTACGTAACTTTTCAGGCGATCTATATCGTAATATCTGAGGCCTACATAACTTTTCAGGCTATCTATATTGTAATATCTGAAGCCTACATAACTTTTCAGGCTATCTATATTGTAATATCTGAGGCCTACATAACTTTTCAGGCTATCTATATCGTAATATCTGAGGCCTACATAACTTTTCAGGCTATCTAGATCGTAATATCTGAGGCCTACATAACTTTTCAGGCTATCTATATCGTAATATCTGAAGCCTACGTAACTTTTCAGGCTATCTATATCGTAATATCTGAGGCCTACGTAACTTTCCAGGCTATCTATATCGTAATATCTGAGGCCTACGTAACTTTCCAGGCGATCTATATCGTAATATCTGAGGCCTACGTAACTTTTCAGGCTATCTATATCGTAATATCTGAGGCCTACATAACTTTTCAGGCTATCTATATCGTAATATCTGAGGCCTACATAACTTTTCAGGCTATCTATATTGTAATATCTGAGGCCTACATAACTTTTCAGGCTATCTATATTGTAATATCTGAGGCCTACATAACTTTTCAGGCTATCTATATTGTAATATCTGAGGCCTACATATCTTTTCAGGCTATCTATATCGTAATATCTGAGGCCTACATAACTTTTCAGGCTATCTATATCGTAATATCTGAGGCCTACGTAACTTTTCAGGCTATCTATATCGTAATATCTGAGGCCTACGTAACTTTTCAGGCGATCTATATCGTAATATCTGAGGCCTACGTAACTTTTCAGGCTATCTATATCGTAATATCTGAGGCCTACATAACTTTTCAGGCTATCTATATCGTAATATCTGAGGCCTACATAACTTTTCAGGCTATCTATATCGTAATATCTGAAGCCTACATAACTTTCAAGTATCCTAACTATGGTGGCTGGTATCTTGTTATAAAATCATACACTGCTACATGATTTGGCTCGGTGAAATTTCAGCAATAAAGGACTTAAAATACCTTTTGTGCACAGTTTAAAACACAAAGGCTGCTTTTGTCAAGGTCAGTTAAGTTTACAATAGCACTGTGGTCAGGTGACACCACCGAAAACATAATCTTTGACACCCTAACTGTGAGTGTATTGCTATTAATAGATAATAGATTTACTGCACTATTATATCTTATGTATTTAGTTGCTAAAACAGCAAATTCTGAAATAATGAAATTTACTGATACATCGATGTGTTTCCTTATATTACTATATACAATACTATATTTCCTATCTGTAGTAATATAATCATCCCTGTCCGCAACACAGTGCTCAATGGTCACGGTTGATCGATCATGTTCCGTTGATGCATTTGAATGGCCTAATTTTATTATAAATATCAAGCCATAGGTAGTCAGTTATATAAGTAGATACAAAGAAACTGTGCCTTTTAGCACCGTTTATCCAGCAGAATTATTTGGTGATGCTGTCAGTAGTCTTACCATTGCTGGATTTCTTGTATGCTTTAAAACACACGAGAAATAAAAAAATCCTTCCATAAAAGGATAACTTAACACATGAATGGGGTATGGATTAATGATAGACTCTACTGGATATCTGGACTTATGGAGAGAAACTAAGTATAAGTAAACTAATATGCGAAGAATTGAAGTAACTGCATCTGTGAAAACTTGGTGATATGTTACCGTTTTATGAAAGTAAACACTGTTTTGGTTCAAGGTGGACTATTTCTTAGAGGAGCTCTCTCTTGTAACAAAGGAAGAAGATCAACAGAGGATTCTCACAAAGATAGCCAAACGGTAAAAACTAACTCCCATATACTGTATATTTTAACTTCGTAGGGCTAATATTTCACATTTGTCCCAGCCAGACTAGTTTGCAGGTATTGGATTTCATACAATAATGCCTTTTAATCTTTCTGCAGTAAACATTTCTATATATTAATGAATATATAATATTCACTGGATATTTATTTTCCTGCTATGTTTAAGGACTTGCTCAAAAATTAAAATCTTTTGAATTTTAACAAATGAAATATTTTGGATTTTAACTTGCATACTGGTATCCTTCATCTTTAATTTATAAGTATGACTTTTATGTACATTGAAAAAACATGTCTGACTATTAATATTTACAGGAATTGTGAGTTAATGTCTGTTGAAAATACCTTCAATACCCAAAATAACATGCATCTGTCTTTTTCTAGGTGTACACTTAATGACCTCAAGATGATGATACGTCTTATAAAACATGACTTAAGGATCAACGCTGGAGCGAAACACATGTAAGTGGAAAGGGAAATATTGTTATTAGCCCCCCACCAGGAACCATGGAAAACTGTTTGTTTGTTTGTTCTTCCATCTATCTGTCTATCTGCTATCTTTGGGCTCCATCTTTTAAACTGCATGTCACTGGAACTTCATACTTGGGGTATGGGTTCACCTTGGTGAAGCGGTCTGTCATGTATAGAAGTAGGTCATTCTGACCTTCATTTTGAACTTTGACTTACATCAAAGAAAAAGACTATCTTCTGGTATACAGCTAGTCACTAGAACTACATAAAGGGGTATGCGTTCACCTTTGTGAGGCGATGTCATGTATTGAAAAAAAGTAGGTCACTCTGACCTTCATTTTCACCTTTGACTTACATCGAAGAAAAAGACTATTGTCTGGTACACTGCTAGTCACTAGAACTACATATAAGGGGTATGGGTTCACCTTATTTATTACTTTATCATCTGTGAATTCTTGGCATATAAATTCACATCTGGTGGGGGACTGTAATTCGCCAAATTATCTTTTCAGTGTATACATGTAGCAATATCTATTTGCTCAGCCTCTGGGAAAGAAAAAATTAAAAAAAATATTGTAAAAGATGTTTCTTTAATATATCCTGGAATGGAAATAAAAGTAAAATTCTGTTTAATATCACATAAAGAACTTTTTACTAACATTTATGAGAACAAAATTTTTTATCAAAATTTTATGTAATTTAAAAGTGTGATATTGTCACACCATTCTGCTTTCTTTTGTTGTGTCACATTGCAATTGATGTCATTAGGTTATGAAGTCAGAAATGAGACGATAGTAATCTGCATCCAACCACAGCTCCCCTAGTGTTAATACACCTGTGTTAAAAACGAAATTAGAATTGGTTTGTTACTGCAAGATGTGATAAATGTTCTGATCAATGACATACATTCTATATCTGTTATAGACTTGAAGGTTTAGACACCAATGCCTACGCCGCATTCCAGGCCTCGAGGGATCTCCATGATGTTGTCGCTCGTGTCCGTCAAAACTTGGAGGAGGGCGGTGGTAAACCAGGAATGGCCAAGAAACTGACCGTCAGAGCTAATCTCATGACGCCAGTCCTACCTATGCTTGTATGTATTCTATATCTCATGACGCCAGTCCTACCTATGCTTGTATGTATTCTATATCTCATGACACCAGTCCTACCTATGCTTGTATGTATTCTGTATCTCATGACGCCAGTCCTACCTATGCTTGTATGTATTCTATATCTCATGACGCCAGTCCTACCTATGCTTGTATGTATTCTATATCTCATGACACCAGTCCTACCTATGCTTGTATGTATTCCGTATCTCATGACACCAGTCCGACCTATACTTGTATGTATTCTATATCTCATGACGCCAGTCCTACCTATGCTTGTATGTATTCTACATCTCATGACGCCAGTCCTACCTATGCTTGTATGTATTATGTATCTCATGACGCCAGTCCTACCTATGCTTGTATGTATTCTATATCTCATGACGCCAGTCCTACCTATGCTTGTATGTATTCTATATCTCATGACGCCAGTCCTACCTATGCTTGTATGTATTCTATATCTCATGACGCCAGTCCTACCTATGCTTGTATGTATTCTATATCTCATGACACCAGTGCTACTTATTTATTGACATGGAAACTGAGTTAAAATCCCATTTATATATTTCTTGCATATTGTATGTGTTTCAGGCTGAAGCATGTCGGTCTGTTCAGTTTGCCATGAAGAGGTGTCCTAATGGTTTCTATGCCGAGATTAAGTATGACGGGGAAAGAGTACAGCTGCATAAGAAAGGATCACAGTTCTCCTACTTCAGCCGGAGTCTTAAACCTGTACAACCTCATAAGGTTAGTTACTTACTTCAGCCGGAGTCTTAAACCTGTACAACCTTATAAGGTTAGTTACTTACTTCAGCCGGAGTCTTAAACCTGTACAACCTTATAAGGTTAGTTACTTACTTCAGCCGGAGTCTTAAACCTGTACAACCTCATAAGGTTAGTTACTTACTTCAGCCGGAGTCTTAAACCTGTACAACCTTATAAGGTTAGTTACTTACTTCAGCCGGAGTCTTAACCTGTACAATCCATAAGGTTAGTTACTTACTTCAGCCGGAGTCTTAAACCTGTACAACCTCATAAGGTTAGTTACTTACTTCAGCCGGAGTCTTAAACCTGTACAACCTCATAAGGTTAGTTACTTACTTCAGCCGGAGTCTTAAACCTGTACAACCTCATAAGGTTAGTTACTTACTTCAGCCGGAGTCTTAAACCTGTACAACCTTATAAGGTTAGTTACTTACTTCAGCCAGAGTCTTAAACCTGTACAACCTCATAAGGTTAGTTACTTACTTCAGCCGGAGTCTTAAACCTGTACAACCTCATAAGGTTAGTTACTTACTTCAGTATGTTAGTTTACTTGCTTTATTCAGAGTTTTCAATATGTAAAAGTGACCCTTGATCGTCACTATAATTTACTATCTGCTCATTTTTCATCAGCTAAAATTTTAACAAGGCAAACTTAAACAACAATTCTTGCTCAACTGACACCTGGCTTGCTTAGAAAGGCAGTGGATACTCCTCCAAAGCCAATAACACTTAAAACTTCAAAACTTCTCTTCTTAACATATTTAGTTTAGGTAAGAATAGCTAGTACGGGATAGATAGCTAGTTTAAAGGGGATAATCGACCTGTTGTGTATTTAAATTGGTGTTTTCAGGTAGATCACTTTAAGGAGCACATTCCGAAAGCTTTTCCATCCGCGGATGATATAATTCTGGACGCTGAGGTGTTACTGGTGGATACGGCCACAGGGAAAACCTCTCCCGTTCGGCACCCTGGGAGTTCACAAGGTAACTTCTATACAGTAGACCATTGTAATATTAAGCATAGTATTGAAAAATTTAACTTCACAACAACTGTAAATCACTTGCGGTATATTTCAGGTTGGATTTAATTTCGTATTTATACGTCAGGAGAGTTTATCTTAAATTCAAATCTTTTGCGATTATTTGTATGAAAATTATTCTTTTGGATGGCCACAAAACTATTGGTAACCGAGATATAATTCTTAAGGAGTCCACCCTCATAGCTCATCGCTCGGGGAATTTAAAGTAATTTCTAGGTCGTCGTTCGAGAAATCATGTATTTGCAAATATGTCTGAGGATGGAAATTCACGATATAAAGTATTCGTGAAATCTAAGTGATTTACAGTAACCTGCACATTAAAGATGTAACATCACTGGCAGTTACTCCTATAACATAAGAGGCCGCTGGTCGGCTCTTTTTCTATCGGATATTATTTTGCCGACTGTAACACGGCGCCTGTCAAAAGTATCTTGCCGTGTAAAACCTCTAACATTGTTGGAGTACACTGGCAGTGTATAACATGTCTGTCACAAAAATGCATCAATACGACAATCATTGTATAGAAATATATCAAATCAACACCAGCAATATGAAACAAATAACTTATAATGATTGTTAATAAGACCAAATCTTACGTGCCACATATAAAGACATGAAAAAGACCATGAAAGAATTTCTCTGGGGTGCAGTAGATTATATATTCACATTAGGTTTAAAGGTTAAAAAGAAAAGCTCAAATTTTTGTAGGGTTGTATTAGTGTAATTTATGTATGATATGTAATTATTCAACAGCTTATTCTTGTTTTCACTTGATCATAATTACTTTGAGATGTAGCGTCTTTAACTTCATCTGATATATGTATTTTGTATATAAGGTTTTATGTAGACGGTGCTGTTGTCTTACAGAAAGCCCAATTCTCTGATGCCAAGGTCTGCCTGTTTGTGTTTGATTGTCTTCACATTAATGGAGAGAACATCATGGACAAGTAAGTTTTAGAATATATACTTAATGGCCTCCATATAATACTGTAAAATCATTAGTTTTTGTGGGGGTTTAAGTTTTGTTTATTTCCTGGGTACACTTCAACACTTATTCAAATGTCCCAAAAATTTTAAAAGTTTAAGTACGTGCATGAAGATATTCTTTATCAACAAATTATTAAAAAGTTTAATGTACATGCATGAAGATATTCTTTATCCACGATTTCATGTCCCCAGGAAAATTTTAAATTTGGAGAAAACCACAAAAGTTTTTAACCCCACGAAAATATATAATTTTGCAGAAGTCATGTCAGGAATGTACGTAATAGCTAAGTATGGTACACTGTCCATTATAAGTTAAATACTGTTATTAATATCCCCCACATATAGAAAACAAAGTCAAATAAATCCTCTGATACAGTAAGAAGGCACTTAAAGACATCTACTATCCATAATATGACATTTTTGTGTTCAATTTTTAGGTTAAGTAGGAATGGTATCTTTCTGTAGAGTGGGGGCATTTTCAAATATAATGTTCCTAATTGATTTATTTCATGCACATATTAAGATATCCTGAAATTCCAGTGATTTACATTGAACAGAATCTTGGATATGTACTGATCAATTTATCATGACACGTTCAGGGGATTGGCCCAGAATGAAAACTTAATCCCAAGGTCTGACACTTATTATTGATCAAGCCCTTGTGGGTGCAAAGATTGAACGTTACATAGCCCCTGGAGTATTTAGGTTGTATAGTATTATGATAAAGAGGTTGATTTAAATTTCCCAAAAAACTGTGATGTCAATATTCTTAATAAGTTATAACTGAGAGAAAATATTTGACAGTGTTTGACTTTACTGTAAAATACTTAAGCTTGTCATGCCGTCACTAAACCTCACCGTATGCCGTCACTAAACCTCACCGTATGCCGTCACTAAACCTAACCGTATGCCGTCACTAAACCTCACTGTCTTTGCAGGCCTATCAAGACTAGGAGGAAAATCCTGCATGAAAATATGACAGAGATTGAACACCATGTTATGTTCTCAGAGATGCAACATATCAAGGTGGGTATCACACAATGTGTTATGTCTGAGAGAGACAGCACATCAAGGTGGGTAACACACAATGTGTTATGTCTGAGAGAGACAGTACATCAAGGTGGGTATCACACAATGTGTTATGTCTGAGAGAGACAGTACATCAAGGTGAGTATCACACAATGTGTTATGTCTGAGAGAGACAGTACATCAAGGTGGGTATCACACAATGTGTTATGTCTGAGTGAGACAGCACATCAAGGTGGGTATCACACAATGTGTTATGTCTGAGAGAGACGGTACATCAAGGTGGGTATCACACAATGTGTTATGTCTGAGAGAGACGGTACATCAAGGTGGGTATCACACAATGTGTTATGTCTGAGAGAGACAGTACATCAAGGTGGGTATCACACAATGTGTTATGTCTGAGAGAGACAGTACATCAAGGTGGGTATGACACAATGTGTTATGTCTGAGAGAGACAGCACATCAAGGTGGGTATGACACAATGTGTTATGTCTGAGAGAGACAGTATATCAAGGTGGGTATCACACAATGTGTTATGTCTGAGAGAGACAGTACATCAAGGTGGGTATCACACAATGTGTTATGTCTGAGAGAGACAGTACATCAAGGTGGGTATCACACAATGTGTTATGTATTAGAGAGACAGTACATCAAGGTGGGTATCACACAATGTGTTATGTCTGAGAGAGACAGTACATCAAGGTGGGTATCACACAATGTGTTATGTCTGAGAGGGACATCACATCAAGGTGGGTATCACACAATGTGTTATGTCTGAGAGAGACAGTACATCAAGGTGGGTATCACACAATGTGTTATGTCTGAGAGAGATAGCACATCAAGGTGGGTATCACACAATGTGTTATGTCTGAGATAGACAGCACATCAAGGTGGGTATCACACAATGTGTTATGTCTGAGAGAGGGAGTACATCAAGGTGGGTATCACACAATGTGTTATGTCTGAGAGAGACAGTACATCAAGGTGGGTATCACACAATGTGTTATGTCTGAGAGAGACAGCACCTCAAGGTGGGTATCACACAATGTGTTATGTCTGAGAGAGGGAGTACATCAAGGTGGGTATCACACAGTTTGTTATGTCTGAGAGAGACAGCACATCAAGGTGGGTATCACACAATGTGTTATGTCTGAGAGAGGGAGTACATCAAGGTGGGTATCACACAATGTGTCATGTCTGAGAGAGACAGTACATCAAGGTGGGTATCACACAATGTGTTATGTCTGAGAGAGACAGTACATCAAGGTGGGTATCACACAATGTGTTATGTATTAGAGAGACAGTACATCAAGGTGGGTAACACACAATGTGTTGTGTCTGAGAGAGACAGTACATCAAGGTGGGTATCACACAATGTGTTATGTCTGAGAGAGACAGTACATCAAGGTGGGAATCACACAATGTGTTATGTCTGAGAGACAGTACATCAAGGTGGGTATCACACAATGTGTTATGTCTGAGTGAGACAGTACATCAAGGTGGGTATCACACAATGTGTTATGTATTAGAGAGACAGTACATCAAGGTGGGTATCACACAATGTGTTATGTCTGAGAGAGACAGTACATCAAGGTGGGTATCACACAATGTGTTATGTCTGAGAGAGACGGTACATCAAGGTGGGTATCACACAATGTGTTATGTCTGAGAGAGACGGCACATCAAGGTGGGTATCACACAATGTGTTATGTCTGAGAGAGACAGTACATCAAGGTGGGTATCACACAATGTGTTATGTCTGAGAGAGACGGCACATCAAGGTGGGTATCACACAATGTGTTATGTCTGAGAGAGACGGTACATCAAGGTGGGTATCACACAATGTGTTATGTCTGAGAGAGACAACATATCAAGGTGGGTATCACACAATGTGTTATGTCTGAGAGAGACAGTACATCAAGGTGGGTATCACACAATGTGTTATGTCTAAGAGGGACATCACATCAAGGTGGGTATCACACAATGTGTTATGTCTGAGAGAGACAGTACATCAAGGTGGGTATCACACAATGTGTTATGTCTGAGAGAGACAGCACATCAAGGTGGGTATCACACAATGTGTTATGTCTGAGAGAGACAGCACATCAAGGTGGGTATCACACAATGTGTTATGTCTGAGAGAGACAGTACATCAAGGTGGGTATCACACAATGTGTTATGTCTGAGAGAGACAGTACATCAAGGTGGGTATCACACAATGTGTTATGTCTGAGAGAGACAGTACATCAAGGTGGGTATCACACAATGTGTTATGTCTGAGAGACAGCACATCAAGGTGGGTATCACACAATGTGTTGTGTCTGAGAGAGACAGTACATCAAGGTGGGTATCACATAATGTGTTATGTCTGAGAGAGACAGTACATCAAGGTGGGTATCACACAATGTGTTATGTCTGAGAGAGACAGTACATCAAGGTGGGTATCACACAATGTGTTATGTCTGAGAGGCAGCACATCAAGGTGGGTATCACACAATGTGTTATGTCTGAGAGAGACAGTACATCAAGGTGGGTATCACACAATGTGTTATGTCTGAGAGAGACAGCACATCAAGGTGGGTATCACACAATGTGTTATGTCTGAGAGAGACAGTACATCAAGGTGGGTATGACACAATGTGTTATGTCTGAGTGAGACAGTACATCAAGGTGGGTATGACACAATGTGTTATGTCTGAGAGAGACAGTACATCAAGGTGGGTATCACACAATGTGTTATGTCTGAGAGAGACAGTACATCAAGGTGGGTATCACACAATGTGTTATGTCTGAGAGACAGTACATCAAGGTGGGTATCACACAATGTGTTATGTCTGAGAGAGACAGTACATCAAGGTGGGTATCACACAATGTGTTATGTCTGAGAGAGACAGCATATCAAGGTGGGTATCACACAATGTGTTATGTCTGAGAGAGACAGTACATCAAGGTGGGTATCACACAATGTGTTATGTCTGAGAGAGACAGTACATCAAGGTGGGTATCACACAATGTGTTATGTCTGAGAGACACAGTACATCAAGGTGGGTATCACACAATGTGTTATGTCTGAGAGAGACAGTATATCAAGGTGGGTAACACACATTGTGTTATGTCTGAGAGGCAGCACATCAAGGTGGGTATCACACAATGTGTTATGTCTGAGAGAGACAGTACATCAAGGTGGGTATCACACAATGTGTTATGTCTGAGAGGCAGCACATCAAGGTGGGTATCACACAATGTGTTATGTCTGAGAGAGACAGTACATCAAGGTGGGTATCACACAATGTGTTATGTCTGAGAGGCAGCACATCAAGGTGGGTATCACACAATGTGTTATGTCTGAGAGAGACAGCACATCAAGGTGGGTATCACACAATGTGTTATGTCTGAGAGACAGTACATCAAGGTGGGTATCACACAATGTGTTATGTCTGAGAGAGACAGTACATCAAGGTGGGTATCACACAATGTGTTATGTCTGAGAGAGACGGTACATCAAGGTGGGTATCACACAATGTGTTATGTCTGAGAGAGACGGCACATCAAGGTGGGTATCACACAATGTGTTATGTCTGAGAGAGACAGTACATCAAGGTGGGTATCACACAATGTGTTATGTCTGAGAGAGACGGCACATCAAGGTGGGTATCACACAATGTGTTATGTCTGAGAGAGACAACATATCAAGGTGGGTATCACACAATGTGTTATGTCTGAGAGAGACAGTACATCAAGGTGGGTATCACACAATGTGTTATGTCTGAGAGGGACATCACATCAAGGTGGGTATCACACAATGTGTTATGTCTGAGAGAGACAGTACATCAAGGTGGGTATCACACAATGTGTTATGTCTGAGAGAGACGGTACATCAAGGTGGGTATCACACAATGTGTTATGTCTGAGAGAGACGGCACATCAAGGTGGGTATCACACAATGTGTTATGTCTGAGAGAGACGGCACATCAAGGTGGGTATCACACAATGTGTTATGTCTGAGAGAGACAGTACATCAAGGTGGGTATCACACAATGTGTTATGTCTGAGAGAGACAGTACATCAAGGTGGGTATCACACAATGTGTTATGTCTGAGAGAGACGGTACATCAAGGTGGGTATCACACAATGTGTTATGTCTGAGAGAGACAGTACATCAAGGTGGGTATCACACAATGTGTTATGTCTGAGAGAGACAGTACATCAAGGTGGGTATCACACAATGTGTTATGTCTGAGAGAGACAGTACATCAAGGTGGGTATCACACAATGTGTTATGTCTGAGAGAGACAGTACATCAAGGTGGGTATCACACAATGTGTTATGTCTGAGAGGCAGCACATCAAGGTGGGTATCACACAATGTGTTATGTCTGAGAGGCAGCACATCAAGGTGGGTATCACACAATGTGTTATGTCTGAGAGGCAGCACATCAAGGTGGGTAACACACATTGTGTTATGTCTGAGAGACAGTACATCAAGGTGGGTAACACACAATGTGTTATGTCTGAGAGAGACAGTACATCAAGGTGGGTATCACACAATGTGTTATGTCTGAGAGGCAGCACATCAAGGTGGGTATCACACAATGTGTTATGTCTGAGAGGCAGCACATCAAGGTGGGTATCACACAATGTGTTATGTCTGAGAGAGACAGTACATCAAGGTGGGTATCACACAATGTGTTATGTCTGAGAGAGACAGCACATCAAGGTGGGTATCACACAATGTGTTATGTCTGAGAGAGACAGTACATCAAGGTGGGTATCACACAATGTGTTATGTCTGAGAGACAGCATATCAAGGTGGGTATCACACAATGTGTTATGTCTGAGAGAGACAGTACATCAAGGTGGGTATCACACAATGTGTTATGTCTGAGAGAGACAGCACATCAAGGTGGGTATCACACAATGTGTTATGTCTGAGAGAGACAGCACATCAAGGTGGGTATCACACAATGTGTTATGTCTGAGAGAGACGGCACATCAAGGTGGGTAACACACAATGTGTTATGTCTGAGAGAGACAGCACATCAAGGTGGGTATCACACAATGTGTTATGTCTGAGAGAGACAGCACATCAAGGTGGGTATCACACAATGTGTTATGTCTGAGATAGACAGCACATCAAGGTGGGTATCACACAATGTGTCATGTCTGAGAGAGACAGCAAATCAAGGTGGGTATCACACAATGTGTTATGTCTGAGAGAGGGAGTACATCAAGGTGGGTATCACACAATGTGTTATGTCTGAGAGAGACAGTACATCAAGGTGGGTATCACACAATGTGTTATGTCTGAGAGGCAGCACATCAAGGTGGGTATCACACAATGTGTTATGTCTGAGAGGCAGCACATCAAGGTGGGTATCACACAATGTGTTATGTCTGAGAGGCAGCACATCAAGGTGGGTAACACACATTGTGTTATGTCTGAGAGACAGTACATCAAGGTGGGTAACACACAATGTGTTATGTCTGAGAGAGACAGTACATCAAGGTGGGTATCACACAATGTGTTATGTCTGAGAGGCAGCACATCAAGGTGGGTATCACACAATGTGTTATGTCTGAGAGAGACAGCACATCAAGGTGGGTATCACACAATGTGTTATGTCTGAGAGAGACAGTACATCAAGGTGGGTATCACACAATGTGTTATGTCTGAGAGAGACAGCACATCAAGGTGGGTATCACACAATGTGTTATGTCTGAGAGAGACAGTACATCAAGGTGGGTATCACACAATGTGTTATGTCTGAGAGACAGCATATCAAGGTGGGTATCACACAATGTGTTATGTCTGAGAGAGACAGTACATCAAGGTGGGTATCACACAATGTGTTATGTCTGAGAGAGACAGCACATCAAGGTGGGTATCACACAATGTGTTATGTCTGAGAGAGACAGCACATCAAGGTGGGTATCACACAATGTGTTATGTCTGAGAGAGACGGCACATCAAGGTGGGTAACACACAATGTGTTATGTCTGAGAGAGACAGCACATCAAGGTGGGTATCACACAATGTGTTATGTCTGAGAGAGACAGCACATCAAAGTGGGTATCACACAATGTGTTATGTCTGAGAGAGGGAGTACATCAAGGTGGGTATCACACAGTTTGTTATGTCTGAGAGAGACAGCACATCAAGGTGGGTATCACACAATGTGTTATGTCTGAGAGAGGGAGTACATCAAGGTGGGTATCACACAATGTGTCATGTCTGAGAGAGACAGTACATCAAGGTGGGTATCACACAATGTGTTATGTCTGAGAGAGACAGTACATCAAGGTGGGTATCACACAATGTGTTATGTATTAGAGAGACAGTACATCAAGGTGGGTAACACACAATGTGTTGTGTCTGAGAGAGACAGTACATCAAGGTGGGTATCACACAATGTGTTATGTCTGAGAGAGACAGTACATCAAGGTGGGAATCACACAATGTGTTATGTCTGAGAGACAGTACATCAAGGTGGGTATCACACAATGTGTTATGTCTGAGTGAGACAGTACATCAAGGTGGGTATCACACAATGTGTTATGTATTAGAGAGACAGTACATCAAGGTGGGTATCACACAATGTGTTATGTCTGAGAGAGACAGTACATCAAGGTGGGTATCACACAATGTGTTATGTCTGAGAGAGACGGTACATCAAGGTGGGTATCACACAATGTGTTATGTCTGAGAGAGACGGCACATCAAGGTGGGTATCACACAATGTGTTATGTCTGAGAGAGACAGTACATCAAGGTGGGTATCACACAATGTGTTATGTCTGAGAGAGACGGCACATCAAGGTGGGTATCACACAATGTGTTATGTCTGAGAGAGACGGTACATCAAGGTGGGTATCACACAATGTGTTATGTCTGAGAGAGACAACATATCAAGGTGGGTATCACACAATGTGTTATGTCTGAGAGAGACAGTACATCAAGGTGGGTATCACACAATGTGTTATGTCTAAGAGGGACATCACATCAAGGTGGGTATCACACAATGTGTTATGTCTGAGAGAGACAGTACATCAAGGTGGGTATCACACAATGTGTTATGTCTGAGAGAGACAGCACATCAAGGTGGGTATCACACAATGTGTTATGTCTGAGAGAGACAGCACATCAAGGTGGGTATCACACAATGTGTTATGTCTGAGAGAGACAGTACATCAAGGTGGGTATCACACAATGTGTTATGTCTGAGAGAGACAGTACATCAAGGTGGGTATCACACAATGTGTTATGTCTGAGAGAGACAGTACATCAAGGTGGGTATCACACAATGTGTTATGTCTGAGAGACAGCACATCAAGGTGGGTATCACACAATGTGTTGTGTCTGAGAGAGACAGTACATCAAGGTGGGTATCACATAATGTGTTATGTCTGAGAGAGACAGTACATCAAGGTGGGTATCACACAATGTGTTATGTCTGAGAGAGACAGTACATCAAGGTGGGTATCACACAATGTGTTATGTCTGAGAGGCAGCACATCAAGGTGGGTATCACACAATGTGTTATGTCTGAGAGAGACAGTACATCAAGGTGGGTATCACACAATGTGTTATGTCTGAGAGAGACAGCACATCAAGGTGGGTATCACACAATGTGTTATGTCTGAGAGAGACAGTACATCAAGGTGGGTATGACACAATGTGTTATGTCTGAGTGAGACAGTACATCAAGGTGGGTATGACACAATGTGTTATGTCTGAGAGAGACAGTACATCAAGGTGGGTATCACACAATGTGTTATGTCTGAGAGAGACAGTACATCAAGGTGGGTATCACACAATGTGTTATGTCTGAGAGACAGTACATCAAGGTGGGTATCACACAATGTGTTATGTCTGAGAGAGACAGTACATCAAGGTGGGTATCACACAATGTGTTATGTCTGAGAGAGACAGCATATCAAGGTGGGTATCACACAATGTGTTATGTCTGAGAGAGACAGTACATCAAGGTGGGTATCACACAATGTGTTATGTCTGAGAGAGACAGTACATCAAGGTGGGTATCACACAATGTGTTATGTCTGAGAGACACAGTACATCAAGGTGGGTATCACACAATGTGTTATGTCTGAGAGAGACGGTACATCAAGGTGGGTATCACACAATGTGTTATGTCTGAGAGACACAGTACATCAAGGTGGGTATCACACAATGTGTTATGTCTGAGAGGCAGCACATCAAGGTGGGTATCACACAATGTGTTATGTCTGAGAGAGACAGTACATCAAGGTGGGTATCACACAATGTGTTATGTCTGAGAGGCAGCACATCAAGGTGGGTATCACACAATGTGTTATGTCTGAGAGAGACAGTACATCAAGGTGGGTATCACACAATGTGTTATGTCTGAGAGGCAGCACATCAAGGTGGGTATCACACAATGTGTTATGTCTGAGAGAGACAGCACATCAAGGTGGGTATCACACAATGTGTTATGTCTGAGAGACAGTACATCAAGGTGGGTATCACACAATGTGTTATGTCTGAGAGAGACAGTACATCAAGGTGGGTATCACACAATGTGTTATGTCTGAGAGAGACGGTACATCAAGGTGGGTATCACACAATGTGTTATGTCTGAGAGAGACGGCACATCAAGGTGGGTATCACACAATGTGTTATGTCTGAGAGAGACAGTACATCAAGGTGGGTATCACACAATGTGTTATGTCTGAGAGAGACGGCACATCAAGGTGGGTATCACACAATGTGTTATGTCTGAGAGAGACAACATATCAAGGTGGGTATCACACAATGTGTTATGTCTGAGAGAGACAGTACATCAAGGTGGGTATCACACAATGTGTTATGTCTGAGAGGGACATCACATCAAGGTGGGTATCACACAATGTGTTATGTCTGAGAGAGACAGTACATCAAGGTGGGTATCACACAATGTGTTATGTCTGAGAGAGACGGTACATCAAGGTGGGTATCACACAATGTGTTATGTCTGAGAGAGACGGCACATCAAGGTGGGTATCACACAATGTGTTATGTCTGAGAGAGACGGCACATCAAGGTGGGTATCACACAATGTGTTATGTCTGAGAGAGACAGTACATCAAGGTGGGTATCACACAATGTGTTATGTCTGAGAGAGACAGTACATCAAGGTGGGTATCACACAATGTGTTATGTCTGAGAGAGACAGTACATCAAGGTGGGTATCACACAATGTGTTATGTCTGAGAGAGACAGTACATCAAGGTGGGTATCACACAATGTGTTATGTCTGAGAGAGACAGTACATCAAGGTGGGTATCACACAATGTGTTATGTCTGAGAGAGACAGTACATCAAGGTGGGTATCACACAATGTGTTATGTCTGAGAGAGACAGTACATCAAGGTGGGTATCACACAATGTGTTATGTCTGAGAGGCAGCACATCAAGGTGGGTATCACACAATGTGTTATGTCTGAGAGGCAGCACATCAAGGTGGGTATCACACAATGTGTTATGTCTGAGAGGCAGCACATCAAGGTGGGTAACACACATTGTGTTATGTCTGAGAGACAGTACATCAAGGTGGGTAACACACAATGTGTTATGTCTGAGAGAGACAGTACATCAAGGTGGGTATCACACAATGTGTTATGTCTGAGAGGCAGCACATCAAGGTGGGTATCACACAATGTGTTATGTCTGAGAGGCAGCACATCAAGGTGGGTATCACACAATGTGTTATGTCTGAGAGAGACAGTACATCAAGGTGGGTATCACACAATGTGTTATGTCTGAGAGAGACAGCACATCAAGGTGGGTATCACACAATGTGTTATGTCTGAGAGAGACAGTACATCAAGGTGGGTATCACACAATGTGTTATGTCTGAGAGACAGCATATCAAGGTGGGTATCACACAATGTGTTATGTCTGAGAGAGACAGTACATCAAGGTGGGTATCACACAATGTGTTATGTCTGAGAGAGACAGCACATCAAGGTGGGTATCACACAATGTGTTATGTCTGAGAGAGACAGCACATCAAGGTGGGTATCACACAATGTGTTATGTCTGAGAGAGACGGCACATCAAGGTGGGTAACACACAATGTGTTATGTCTGAGAGAGACAGCACATCAAGGTGGGTATCACACAATGTGTTATGTCTGAGAGAGACAGCACATCAAGGTGGGTATCACACAATGTGTTATGTCTGAGATAGACAGCACATCAAGGTGGGTATCACACAATGTGTCATGTCTGAGAGAGACAGCAAATCAAGGTGGGTATCACACAATGTGTTATGTCTGAGAGAGGGAGTACATCAAGGTGGGTATCACACAATGTGTTATGTCTGAGAGAGACAGTACATCAAGGTGGGTATCACACAATGTGTTATGTCTGAGAGGCAGCACATCAAGGTGGGTATCACACAATGTGTTATGTCTGAGAGGCAGCACATCAAGGTGGGTATCACACAATGTGTTATGTCTGAGAGGCAGCACATCAAGGTGGGTAACACACATTGTGTTATGTCTGAGAGACAGTACATCAAGGTGGGTAACACACAATGTGTTATGTCTGAGAGAGACAGTACATCAAGGTGGGTATCACACAATGTGTTATGTCTGAGAGGCAGCACATCAAGGTGGGTATCACACAATGTGTTATGTCTGAGAGAGACAGCACATCAAGGTGGGTATCACACAATGTGTTATGTCTGAGAGAGACAGTACATCAAGGTGGGTATCACACAATGTGTTATGTCTGAGAGAGACAGCACATCAAGGTGGGTATCACACAATGTGTTATGTCTGAGAGAGACAGTACATCAAGGTGGGTATCACACAATGTGTTATGTCTGAGAGACAGCATATCAAGGTGGGTATCACACAATGTGTTATGTCTGAGAGAGACAGTACATCAAGGTGGGTATCACACAATGTGTTATGTCTGAGAGAGACAGCACATCAAGGTGGGTATCACACAATGTGTTATGTCTGAGAGAGACAGCACATCAAGGTGGGTATCACACAATGTGTTATGTCTGAGAGAGACGGCACATCAAGGTGGGTAACACACAATGTGTTATGTCTGAGAGAGACAGCACATCAAGGTGGGTATCACACAATGTGTTATGTCTGAGAGAGACAGCACATCAAAGTGGGTATCACACAATGTGTTATGTCTGAGATAGACAGCACATCAAGGTGGGTATCACACAATGTGTCATGTCTGAGAGAGACAGCAAATCAAGGTGGGTATCACACAATGTGTTATGTCTGAGAGAGGGAGTACATCAAGGTGGGTATCACACAATGTGTTATGTCTGAGAGAGACAGTACATCAAGGTGGGTATCACACAATGTGTTATGTATTAGAGAGACGGTACATCAAGGTGGGTATCACAAAATGTGTTATGTCTGAGAGAGACAGCACATCAAGGTGGGTATCACACAATGTGTTATGTCTGAGAGAGGGAGTACATCAAGGTGGGTATCACACAATGTGTCATGTCTGAGAGAGACAGTACATCAAGGTGGGTATCACACAATGTGTTATGTCTGAGAGATAGTACATCAAGGTGGGTATCACACAATGTGTTATGTCTGAGAGAGACAGCACATCAAGGTGGGTATCACACAATGTGTTATGTCTGAGAGATAGTACATCAAGGTGGGTATCACACAATGTGTTATGTCTGAGAGAGACAGTACATCAAGGTGGGTATCACACAATGTGTTATGTCTGAGTGAGACAGTACATCAAGGTGGGTATCACACAATGTGTTATGTCTGAGAGAGATAGCACATCGAGGTGGGCATCACACAATGTGTTATGTCTGAGAGAGACAGTACATCAAGGTGGGTATCACACAATGTGTTATGTCTGAGTGAGACAGTACATCAAGGTGGGTATCACACAATGTGTTATGTCTGAGAGAGATAGCACATCGAGGTGGGCATCACACAATGTGTTATGTCTGAGTGAGACAGCATATCAAGGTGGGTATCATACAATGTGTTATGTCTGAGAGAGATAGCACATCGAGGTGGGTATCACACAATGTGTTATGTCTGAGTGAGACAGTACATCAAGGTGGGTATCACACAATGTGTTATGTCTGAGAGAGACAGCACATCAAGGTGGGTATCACACAATGTGTTATGTCTGAGAGAGGGAGTACATCAAGGTGGGTATCACACAATGTGTCATGTCTGAGAGAGACAGTACATCAAGGTGGGTATCACACAATGTGTTATGTCTGAGAGATAGTACATCAAGGTGGGTATCACACAATGTGTTATGTCTGAGAGAGACAGCACATCAAGGTGGGTATCACACAATGTGTTATGTCTGAGAGATAGTACATCAAGGTGGGTATCACACAATGTGTTATGTCTGAGAGAGACAGTACATCAAGGTGGGTATCACACAATGTGTTATGTCTGAGTGAGACAGTACATCAAGGTGGGTATCACACAATGTGTTATGTCTGAGAGAGATAGCACATCGAGGTGGGCATCACACAATGTGTTATGTCTGAGAGAGACAGTACATCAAGGTGGGTATCACACAATGTGTTATGTCTGAGTGAGACAGTACATCAAGGTGGGTATCACACAATGTGTTATGTCTGAGAGAGATAGCACATCGAGGTGGGCATCACACAATGTGTTATGTCTGAGTGAGACAGCATATCAAGGTGGGTATCATACAATGTGTTATGTCTGAGAGAGACAGTACACCAAGGTGGGTATCACACAATGTGTTATGTCTGAGAGAGACAGTACATCAAGGTGGGTATCACACAATGTGTCATGTCTGAGAGAGACAGCACATCAAGGTGGGTATCACACAATGTGTTATGTCTGAGAGAGATAGCACATCGAGGTGGGTATCACACAATGTGTTATGTCTGAGTGAGACAGTACATCAAGGTGGGTATCACACAATGTGTTATGTCTGAGAGAGATAGCACATCGAGGTGGGTATCACACGATGTGTTATGTCTGAGAGAGACAGTACATCAAGGTGGGTATCACACGATGTGTTATGTCTATGAATATATATATGATTACAAATGAGAAGTATAGGATCCCAACAGACAGACGTTCAGCGATGTAACCTCATCAAAAGACCTTTCCAATTATAAATAATGTCCTAGTATTAGACGACAAGTAAATGCTGTTGATACCAGTAAAAATCATGGTTTATACCTATATGTTTGATTACCCAGTTCAGAATGCCGGATACTAATATTGGAGATTTGTTGTACAGGAGCCCGATGACCTACAGGATATGATGAACGATGTGTTTAGACAGGGACTGGAGGGACTTGTTCTCAAGGACGTCAATGTAAGTAGTCTCCCCTTGTTAAACTTATTGGCAATTATCTGTTATCTAATTGTTGTATGTAAGGTTGGTGACAGCTGTGCAGTGTAACCAATTACTCCCGATAATGTACTATATACTATTCCAATCTTCTGTCATTATGTAGAGTAGAATCATTGTGTAATATCTTCTTATTACAAAACTGGGGCCATAGGTTAATTTAGGTTTGTCACTTTTATGAATTTGTTCCAGAGCATAAATTCAAGATATAAGAGTTATTTTGTATTAGAAATAGGTTACTGTGACCTGAATTTTGGCCTTTAACATCCACATCTGTTGTGTTTGTTTATCCAGGATCTCAAAAAGAAAAAAAAAAATCTGCAAGTGGAAATTTTGAGATGGCCTTGTGTCATGTACCAGAAGTAGATTGTTGCTATAGAAATGTAAATTAAACCTCAGGGCTGGGGAGCTTATTGGAACAGAAGGGCAATTCATTGTAAAGTAGAATCAGGAAACAAGTAAGCTGCTTTGAGATTACATCTAGTTTCAAAAGAAAAAAAGTTCTCTGTAATGGACCTCGGTCCAATCAAGAGGATAAGGACAGTGTTCTGATTTCACTACAGTGTGAAACAATTTACCAAAGAGTGTTTTAAAATTTCAATGTGGGTAAGAAATAGGTACCAGAAACATTGAAATTACTGTATCTATGGAGATCTATGTGTGATCAGATGTACTGCATCATGCAATTTACCAAAGAGTCTGTTATGATTTGGATTAGGATATAAGACATCTGAAATAGTTGATATAACCATATAGACTCTAGCTACTCTGTTATTTGGTGTCATAAGTTCTGCATCATATAATTTACAAAAGAAGCTGTTAAGATTTAGATATAGATCTAATTTAAAAACATCTGGAAAGTTAGTATAACTATGAAGACTGACAATTCTGATTTTAGGTCTTGTACATAACATGAATGTCCCATGATTGTAGTACATTACATATTTCTGTTTTACATTTATAGGGGATCTATGAGCCAGGAAAGAGACATTGGTTGAAGATAAAGAAGGACTACCTAGAACAGGGTACAATGGCTGACTCTGCTGATCTGGTGGTGTTAGGAGCTTACTTCGGATCAGGAAACAAAGGTACAGGCCTTTGAGGCCTTTTCTGAATAGGAGGAGTTGGTTCTGTCGTTTAATGTCTGGTAATTCAATCCATAAAACCAATGACACTGGTGACATATTGATTCTTTTATTCATCAAAGAAAAGAAAAGCAGCAATTTCTGAAGCCTGGTTTCAAAGCTGTGTATTATAATATGACCTACAGCTAGTTCTCGAAAATGTTTTGGTTTACTAGGTCCACATGCTACTTGCCCATCATTTCTCTAGAATTCATTGTTATTCATAAGAATAATAAGCATTTTAGGGTTTGTGTCGAACAATGCTGACAGGCACTTTTAGATAGGTGAGCTAATAAATGAAAGTTAATAAATGTTTTGATAATAATCTTGTCACACAACATATACTCTGTATACTGTCCTAAAGGCCTGTTTTTCAGATCAGATGTGTATACTGCCCTGTTGACCTGTTTTCAGATCAGATGATGCAGAAAAGCAGATAGATTATAACAAAGATGTCAATTTTTGTCTCACACTGAATACATTATAGGTAGAAACAGATAGATTATTACAAAGATGTCAATTTTTGTCTCACATTAGATTATTACAAAGATGTCAATTTTTGTCTCACATTGAATAAGTTATAGGTAGAAACAGATAGATTATTACAAAGATGTCAATTTTTGCCTCACATTAGATTATTACAAAGATGTCAATTTTTGTCTCACATTGAATACGTTGTAGGTAGTACCAGATAGCTTATTACAAAGATGTCAATTTTTGTCTCACATTGAATAAGTTATAGGTAGAAACAGATAGCTTATTACAAATATGTCAATTTTTGTCTCACATTGAATACGTTGTAGGTGGAATCATGTCTGTTTTCCTCTTTGGCGTTCACGATCCTGATAACGACCAGTGGTGTACGGTCACTAAATGTCACAGCGGGCTGGACGACAAGACTCTAGACGAGCTCCAGACCAAGCTGGACATGGTCAAAATCAGTAAGGATGCCAGGAAGATTCCGGACTGGCTTAATATAAAAAAGCAATTAGTCCCTGACTTTGTGATCCGTGACCCTAAGAAGGCGCCGGTATGGGAGATAGCTGGAGCAGAGTTCACTCAGGCGGAGATCCATACTGCAGATGGAATCAGCATCAGGTTTCCTCGCATCACCAAATTCCGCGATGACAAAAGCTGGAAGGAGGCAACTAACCTCCCCAGGCTAAAGGTAAACCTGGTTTAACATGTTTCCATACTCAGGGGGTTATGTTTGTTAAAAGGTAAACCTTCTTTATCATACAAGTGTTTCCATACTCGGGGGCATGTTTGTTTATTTAAATGTAACATTTTAGGAAGATATCTTGACTAACCTAGATATTAATACAGACTTTCATGTAAGTCTTGTCGAGGCTCGTCATGAAATCATTAGTTGTCATTATTTCATAAACAACTCTAGTTCCACTGTTTGGACTGTAATACATTATAAGGCAGTTGTTGAGTTACTACAAATCCATCTGGTGGTTTTATATAAAACATATCATAGTCAGATATTTCAACTAGATTTGCTATATTTATTTATTTTTCCATATTAAACATGAATCTAGTGATTATTTTATAACAACCAAAATTTCATGTTATACAGTAAACCCTTGAAAGTATGAGAGGTAGGATTTCTGTACAAATGTATGTACCCTGACAGCCTGCAATATTCCAGGGAATGTCTTTATTTCATTTAAGAAATAATAAAACCCATAACAATGTGAGAGGTAGGAATCTAGATAGCTGGCTGCCCCTGTTTCTGTGGTATTTCTTCATAGCAGTATGGGCCATCATTTCAAATTCTCTTGACTACTTTGCAGGAACTTTTCAAGAAGTCGAAGGAGACATCAGATCTGTTTCCAAGTAGTAAGAAAGGCAACTCTTCTGTGAAGCGGAAAGGTAGCCAGGACAGTGACGATAACAACAGCAACAGTAATGGTCATCCCAATGGTGGGGGGTCAGCTACCCCAGTCAAAGGTCGGGGGTCAGCATCCTCTACCCCGGTCAAAGGTAATGGGTCAGAAACACCCTCCAAGGCCTCACCTGGTAAGACTGGGACACTGGCAGGCTGGGTCAAAAGGGGTGAGAAAAGGTCAAGGTCAGAGGATAGTGACGAAGCTTCATCACCAAAGAAAAAAATGGAAATTTCTCCTTCAAAAAGGAAGGATGATGAATCACCCAGTAAGAAGGTAAGGAAAACTATAAAGGTTTCATCATGTTATCCATCTCTTTTACAGTAGGTATAAGTATTTACTCCTGAAAGAAAAATCAGAACAAATTTGATTATGGATTTAATGACATGTAGATTACTATCATCACTTTTAAACTAATGACACACTTCATCAAAGACCTATCAGATAATCTATCTGCTAATGTTATTTTCAGTCCTCCAAACCTCTGTGTAAATACAGTAGTGACTGTTACCAAACCAACCCTGCACATATTGAGCAATATTACCATCCTACTGACCACAAGCTGCCCAAGCCAGGGGAGGTAAGTGTGTAGATTACTAAAATCAGAGGAGATAAGTGTGTAGACTTTCCAATTCAAGAGTGTAGATTATCCAATCCAGGGGAGGTAAGTGTGTAGATTACTGAAATCAGAGGAGGTAAGTGTGTAGACTTTCCAATTCAAGAGTGTAGATTATCCAATCCAGGGGGAGGTAAGTATGTTGACTACCAAAACCAGGGGAGGTAAGTGTGTAGATTACCCAAATCAGGGGAAATAAGTGTGTAGATTACTCAAATCAGGGGAGATAAGTGTGTAGACTACCCAAACCAGCCGGTCACTCGATTTGTAGCTCTGCTGCTTCTGGAAGATCTTCTACCTCTTCCGTCTATTTATCTTCCAAGATTGCAGCGACCATGTTTTAAGTGTGCGAGTGATGAGTTTCACTAGAGAAGGATTTATGACACATACATGCACATGTTTGTGTCATAGTGTTTGAGAAAACTCTAAAACTTGTTTGTTTTCGGTTATTTTCTTCTGGTTTACTTGATTTACATGTAACGGAAAGCTTCTCTTCCGAGAAGAGTGCAAATCAAGTGGGGCCCTGGGGAGGTAAGTGTGTATACTTCCCAAACCAGGGGAGGTAAGTGTGCATACTACCTTAGACTGGATTGCATATTGTAGTGTTAAGCTCAGTTTATACAATGGCGCAGTATCTGTCGTCTGCCCATTAATCAACATATTGTTCAAATAACTAGTAGTCTTGAATGTCTGAATGGCTTTGGATGGAATTTGGTTTGGATCATTCTGCATACCATTGGTTTTGGTTTGACTGTTCAATACCATTGATTGTACATTCACTGTTGAAATGGATTGTGGTTGTTTCAAGCCGATACTCAAGATTTCCGTTATGTTGTGAACATAGCTATGAAAATCTTTTTTATTCGGAACACATAAATTCAATTTTCCTCTAAAGCATTCCTCCCGAACTTTTCTTATTGAACTCTAATTCTGTATACATATTCAACATACATCTTATGTATGAACAAGGTTTTTTGTTGGCTCATTCAATTGTTGTATTTTTTCAGAACTTATAATGTGTCATCTATTTATTAGAACAATGTATCATATACACTATGTGTTGGTGATCCGAAGATATAGATTTGAATTTCCTGTCGTAGTTGTACCGAGAGAAATATATATATACTGCTAATTTTGTGGAATTGTGGCATAAGATTATCAAAAGCTTTACAAGAGAGACAAAATTATATGTGTATATCTTGTCATTGCAGAGATTACCAAATGTGTTTTCTGGAACAAAGATATTCCTGTCTGAAGACACAGACAAGTACAGACTGCTGAAGCGGTACATTATTGGGTAAGAATATGAGAGATGGTTCAGATAGGTTGGTTATTTGAAAAAAAAAAGAGATTTAATTGAATTTAATATCTTATTAATTATGTTCTTTATTTAATTTCTGAAATATTTAATGAATTGTTTTTACAGATTTGATGGAGATCTAGTGAATGACTTTCAGAAGAAAACTGCAACACATGTGATTGTTAAACCAGGGCAGGTAGGAGAATATTCATTGTACAATTTACAATCTGGTCCCAGTTTTATCAACGTTTCTTAACTTAAAATTTTCTGCAGAGTTTTAGTTAAGGAAACTTCCTTAAATTCTGTGATGCTTTCATATGGAAAAAATCAAGTTCAAGAATTTCCTTAAGTTAAAGAATATTTATGAAGCTGGTTTGTTTTTAACTTTTAATAAAATAACTGCCTCATTATATAATGCATTCCACTTACTGATATAAATTTGTCCATATTAAAAGTTTTGCAGGGACATACATTTACCTAGTTTTAAGATTATATATATCTTATCAACCATTTTGTCTGTAGATTGTAGACCTCCTCCCTGAGTAGTCACTCTTTGGAACTCTCTAGGTTTTATAATCATGACATTGTTGTGCTGGCATTATTTAAGCCACAGCTTTATTCAACGATTTTTGAAAGATTTATTTTAAGCAGTTTATCTATAGCTTCATTATCCTGTTTCCAGGCGGTGTTGACATCTGGTTCCTGCGTCACGGTTGACTGGCTGTGGAACAGTATCAAGAAGAAGATGAAAATGCCGTTGCAGAAGTTTCGTGTCACATGATCCATATCTATATACATGTATATATATATATATTTTTCATATTAATTCAGAATTTGTCATTTGATCAAGTATTTGTAGCCTGATCAAGTCTTTGACATGACTTGATGAGACAGGAACAAATCAGCATAGGATGCATAGTCTTAAACTTTGCTGTGTCGCCTTGAAAAGCTTTGAATCCTGGCCCATGACCTTGAAAAGTCCTTGAAGATGTCATTGAGTGTTTCCTATAAAATATCATGTAATTATATGGAGACAAGTGAATTGGACATATAATCCAATACTGGAAGAGCAGCTGTGAGTTCAAACCGTGAGTCAAATTTAAAGGCGACAGTCCAAGAGTGGATTGGATTTTGTCGTAACTGATGGGCCTCATGAAAATGAGCAAATCTGAGCAGAAATCACCTGTTTATAGTGTCAGTGTCGACAGGCATTGCAAAAAATCATCATTTAAATATTTTCTATTTTGTATGAGATGTCTCTGGAATTTTTTTCTTAATGAAAAAGAAAAAAGTAGAGAAAAGATTAGTGATAGAGAGATCCAGTTAAGGTAATTTGTTGTTGAGTACCAAGATCCCTCTGGGATCTCTTATTTATACTGTTGTGTACCGTTGTAAGGACATGGAAGGATAACGGGATGTATTGATGAGAGGTAGTCTTATAGTGTCGTTGCAGAATTTACAAAATATGAGTTTATTATCTATCGTTTACTCAGGAAAGAACTTCCTAAATGCAAATTCCTATTTATAACGAAGGAACATTTTGAAAGTCACCATTAATATTTTGTGCAAATAATAATGTATACATATATTTAAAGTACATTTGTCATTAACAAGCAGATTTTTAGTTGACCATTTGATTCAAATCGCCCTTCATCTGGGGTCCGTTGTCACTCCGTCCATCAGTAAACAATCCTTGTTATCACTTATTCACAAAACGTAGTCATGGATCTTTCTTGTGTTTCATATGTCAGTTTCCCTTGGCCCCAAGATGTGCATGTTTAATTTTGAGACTGATATGAAAACAAGATGGCCAACAGACAGCCATTTGGAATTTGACAGTTTGTTATAGCTATTTCTCAAAGATATTCTTGGATCGTTCTTGAATTTCATAAGCAGGTTCCTCGTGTATTAGTTGAAGGTGTTATCTTTATTTCACAGAGCGTTTTTGATGGATTTTTCTCAGATTTCATGTGTAGGTTCACCTCATTTTCAAACGATTGGGAGGAAGATATGAGAAAAGTAGGGAAAAGGACTGTCTAACGGAAACCCAAAAAGGTCATTCGATGTTGGGCGTCAAGGTCCCTCTGGGAATTCTTGTGATAATTATGCTTGGATTTATTTATAAACATGAATGAGATGCCTTGTATGGGGAGTCATAAAATTGTACAGATAAGTTCAGCATGATGATGGCTATGTAATGAAACTGAGTTTTGTGGTTGTGTGCATGTAAACAAATCTAGTGTTTCTATAAACCTGGAAACACCCTTTGTGATATAGCAGTTTACATATACATTAATTTGTATGTTGTTTATGTCTGGTCATCGTTATAAACATCATGTCTGGCAGCTATAAATGAAACCTACTGGTTTATACTTGTCTTCTGTATAAAGTGAAAAGTTCTTCATGGGTAAATTTTTTTCTCGGTTGAGGAACCATAAAAAATATATCAAAACACACTTAATATTAAACTTAAATACTATATAACAAGGAAAGTTGGTAACATGGAAAAGCTGTATCTGGGACCAGTTCAAAAGGTGAACTAACTTTTTATTTTCATGAAACTGCAACGTTTCACACTCGTTGGTCTCTTTATACCTGCCTACTCTTCATATCGGTCTATTTTAAGGAATACACACACTCAGGTTTTGAAGTAAAGGAGAAATATTCAAATATATGTTTATCAATGACTTTTATTGGCTGTGGGTTAAAGCCAGTATATCAAGCTTGTATTCTCAGGAACATAAATATCTACCAAAATTGTCCCAATAACCCAATTATTTTGTTTTCACAGAGGTAAACCCTCCCCCATCCCAAACTAGTGTTCTTCGGAAAATATTGTACATCTACACCAAAAATGTCTGGATAATCTTGTTTTCCCACACAATTCAGACAATGAAGATAGTAAAGGTAACTGAATTGTACACTGTAGGTATTAGGTATATTCAGTAGATATTTTGATACATTTTACCTGTATATACATGTATACTGTACTTTGTTACACCTATATATTCCGTTAGTGTTTTTGTTGACCTATACTGTATTGTTTTCCTGTGTATATTTGTTACTTTTTAGTAAACTCTGTATATTGAGGCAATAATTTTCTTATACCTTTTTTCATTTTTTATGTCACCTGAAAAAAAGTCTCCGATGACCTATGGATGTTGCATTTATGCGGTGTGGTGTGTGTGTTACTACTTACATTTCTTACTTTTTCTTTAATAAATAAGATTTCCAGAATCATATTTGCCCATTACCATGCCGGGGTGAAGGGCTACCAAATTCGTTCAAATGAATGACCTTGACCTACCTTCAAAGTCACAGTGGTCAAATTTAACACATTTGACAAGAGCTCAAGTGACCGATAAGGCCCATTGGCCTCTGGTTTGTAAAAAGATTCCATAAGCAAAATCATGATGTTTTTTATATCTGTAGGAACAAGTGATTCATTATAAAGTAACTACCCGGTACAGTAAATATATAAAATACAGTGGGACTACTCCATACACACAATTTTACAATGGGGCTCCTCCATACCCATTGGGCAAGTCGTCTAAAAATATTAGCAACATTATCTGCTTATTAATTTGTGGATTTTACAATAAAATGGCAGATTTAGATACAGTATCTTGGTTTTGCTTTCTCTTATCTTACACAAAAAATATTGGAGGGCCAGATGTTTGTGTGGTTGATATCCTACAATAACAATGGTCACAGTTCACCTGTTGATAGTCCATCAGAAATGGCAAACACAAATAGTGTCAGTAATATAATTACGATGACCAAGACACCCAACCCAATGTGTGCTATGGCCTTTGTTAAAATCTCTTCTATTTACACACAGTCTGCAATCAGGGCCCAGTTGTTCAAAAGGTGATTAGGCTAATCATAATTTAACAACAATTTTAAAATCCTGATCAATCATTTGTGGTAAAACTAACTTAACCAAAGTTTATGAGACTATAACACTGCTCAGTCTCTTCCTACTTGCCCACCTGAAGGAATATATCTACACAGGTATTGAAGTAAATGAGAAATGAGATTTTCACTAATTAAGCGATCAAACTAATCATCTTTTGAACAACTGGGCCCAGGTATTGAAGCAAACATCTGCCCAGTCAAATCTACATATAAAATTTGATGTCATGCAATAGCTTGCCAAAACCTTGGCCAATATCTTCCTGCAAACTCTTGCTGGATAGATTATATGTTTCTCTTTGAATAGATTTATTGTAAAGTGAGATACACAATCTGTCAACTATGGAGAAATACAATTTGAACAACCCTCGAGATATACAGACCTTGGGTAAGGTATTGAGTGTAGTCCCCACGGACATCTCCAGATACAACAAAAGTCTATGACTGATTTCTCTGCCCATATCCTGGACAGATAGATTTATTGATGTAGTCTAATAACAAACAGTGATGTTGACTACCGTTTCACCACGGTTGTCATGGTAACAATTGATGGATCACATGTGATGTATGAATCACATAAAAATGTTCGTAACTTTCTCACCCATATGTCCCATGATTGATCTGGTCCAGTTGTAACATAAAGGTCAGATCTGGTCCAGTTGTAACATAAAGGTCAGATCTGGTCCAGTTGTAACATAACGTCGGATCTGGTCCAGTTGTAACATAAAGAAGTTGTTTCCACCCTAAAAAGGCACATTTCTATAGTCATATATGACAAAATTTATTTTTGAGGTCGCAAAAATTACATTTCTGCAGTAATACACCTGAAAGGTTGTTCATGCAAAGGATTCTCATCAATATGGTGACATTGTTGTTTAATGAGTCTCTCATCAAAAGTATTCCGTGTCAATTAAACAATGTATTTTATTATCAAGAAGCCAAAACTGACTGTAAAATGAAACATTTCCTCCTTTTTTTGATTCGACTCATTTTTCTACCTCTTAACTTTCATTTCTTATTTTTGGCCCCCTTTCCCCACATCAAGCAATTAATCATAGGGGAAGATTAAAATCATATGCAGTATAGATTGCCTAGGCAAAATAATAAAAAAAATACTGGGTGAATTTGATTTGCAGTGTCTGGTGACCAAACCTTTAGTAAAACATAAATATCAAGGTATACAATACTCTGAGCTGCATCTGATATTATATTTAACAAAGTGGAACAAATTTCTATACCCAAAATACATGTATATGGACCAGCTCAATATTTTCATAGGGGTGTGAAAGTTAGTATTACAGACATGTTACTGTTCCTTTCGCCCTAAAGTTATACGTAAATTAGACTCTCCCAATCAAGTCCATTGCATAACCAGAAGGGAGTGAAGGATTCTATGGTAACTGATAAAATAGCATGACATCAATCATTACAAGCGATGACAACAAAAATCATAACCTACGCTACAGTGTTTGATGTTGGTGAATGAAATGGGATACAGGTTCTATATCACAATGCATCAGTTTCTCTGTCCTGCCCAATAAGCACAGGACTCCTGTTTACAGAAATACTTCAAAGGAATTTTGTAAGATGTGTTACTGTATTGAAATAGATTTTTTGAGGGATTAAATTTTCACTTTTACCTCATAGTTGAAGCCATCCCTCAAATTTTCACTTTTACCTCATAGTTGAAGCCAAACAAAAAAAGGATTAATGATAATAAAAATTTGGCAAAAATTTAAAAAAAAATGGACCATAATTTTTCTCATTACTAACTTAAATTCAATTCAGCAATTTTTTTGTCCATCTTTGAAAAATATATGGAAAACAGAACCCCATGTAAAAAAAAACCAACCTTCACAGGCATCTTTGTTTGATCATTTGATTTAAAAGTTTATCCTTAATACAGAATTCAAACTTTGACTGAAGACTGAGTTTAAAACATTGAAAGAATAAAAATAGGTTACAAATCTTGTATGTGAAAAAAGACAATAAGCCATATTCACACTCAGAACTTGCAGTGTCTTAAATTTTTTGTAGCACAATTGTATTTATTATCAATATTACACCATCTACTGGAAAAACAGGAGTATATACGGCCTCTTTCTAAGGATTTACACCATACAGTTGAGGCTGCCCTGTTTACTCAGCAGTTCACAGCAATTACCACATAGAGCTAAATTTTGAGACATTTCAGTTGTAGGATTAAAAATTTTAACAAGTCATAACATTGTAATAAATCATTATTTTGTAGCTTTTTCTTGAAAATTATGAAACACCGATACTTATGTAGAAATATGTTTCTCCAGAAGAATAATCAGTTTTCCATGAAGACTATTTTTACAATACGAGAGGAGCGATTGGGGTAAGGTGTTGGCTGCTCTCTCCTCACCAGTACCATCTCAAAGTGACATCATACAACTGGGCATCAGAGTAGGAAACACATTACATACAACACAGCACTTATACAACAACAGGTTAAGATACGGGGCAACAACAGCTAGACATCGTACACGGTAGTACTGAACGTGTATTAAACTGGTAAATATGGAGAACAAGCGAAATAACAATAGATCAGCTGAGAGGATATAGAGGGGGATACAACTGTACTATACTTGCATATTCTGTAAACTCTGATATTCCGGACTTTGTAAAGTGAAATGTACATCAGGCTTAATCTAAAATAATCTGTACATTTACTTAAGATTGTAGAACAAAATCATTACAACAGTTTGAACATCCTTAAGATTTATTTTGACATTATTTTGAGTAATTAATTATAACACTTGAAATTAGGACTACTGATGGATAAATATTCTAGAGTTGAGGCAATATCACCCTTCAGAAAATTTAATACCACTAGAAATACTAGTGAAAAGAGTATAAACATTAATCATTAGCAATGATCAATTTTTTATCTGAATTGTTTGGTGTTTTTCACATGTGGAATCACAGATATTACAATGTGTTAAAACAGATTCGAACTGACAGGTACTAGCCACGTCGGTCTAAACACCCACAGTAAGAGTCTAGACAACCTGGCCCTGTAAATAATACATGGTCTCATCCCCTTAAGATTTTATAGATAAACTCATACAAAACCACAGAAATCTTATATAAATACATACAGTCACAGTCTAATATGTTGTTATATAACAATTATTATTTAGATTTCTGACTAGACAATCAAGAGATCATGAAAATGTTTTTTTTCTTTTTAAAGTATTAAATAACTGACATTTACTGCTGCAGTGTAAAGTTCACTCGGAGAATTACAGGTCACTATCAGAACCCAAGTTTACTCAGAGAACTAAAGGTCACTATCAGAACCCAAAGTTCACCAAGAGAACTACAGGTTGCTATCAGAACCCAAAGTTGCCCTAATGACAATCACACCCAAAAATTTAACAAGACATCTAGCATACATAGATTTCAATACTATAATGCATAAGTACACTGTATACTTTCTCAAAATGCTGACATTCTTAATATTTCATAGAAATAAAGTGAAGGAACTATGAACTGTTTTATATCTGTTGATTAAAAAGAAAATATTATGAAATATTATTTGCCTCTTTGTGAAGGTAGGCACCTGTATGTACTGATATCAATCTCCAAACTTGTTAAGGTGTAAAATGAGTGATGGACATTGTGACCTTTGAACCTCATGCTAACACAACATACCAAGATCAAACCTTTAGTTATAATACTTCAGAAAAAACACTCCATTTGGACAGTAACTCCACCCAGAAACACACCATTCCAAAGCTGTGATTTGACCTAGATTTGTGGGTGTCACTGATGAAGCAGTTAAGACGCTACCCCTCCAGAAACACCTGGTCTTATTCTCTGTATTTATTTAATATGTTGATATTTTGCAATCGTCATAATGATTTTGAATAAGAATTTTGATTTCATTTGCATGTGGGTATTGCTCTGCATGTATTTTTGGTGACAAAGCTCTCACAAACGACAGAGAAAAGGTAAATTCGTAATCTTAACACCAAATGGTGCGGTATGTCAATTTAGCACTTCGTTACTCTGCTTAATGATTATACACACATGTACTACAATTTGATTTCATAAAAAAATATATGGTTACAGACTCTTCACAAAGATTACAATTCATGTGCGAAATATTTGCAGGTATTTAATTTGCACTGTTTGTAATAAGTGAATATAGCCAATTTAAATCCCTCACATATATATATATTATATATATTGATGGAATATGGACTAGTCCTACCACAGCCTGTATGTGTGATGATGGAATAAGGATTAATCCTACCACAGCCTGTATGTGTGATGATGGAATAAGGATTAGTCCTACCACAGCCTGTATGTATGATGATGGAATAAGGATTAGTTGACCACAGCCTGTATGTGTGATGATGGAATAAGGATAAGTCCTACCACAGCCTGTATGTGTGATGATGGAATAAGGATTAGTCGTACCACAGCCTGTATGTGTGATGATGGAATAAGGATCATGAGTCCTACCACAACCTGTATGTGTGATGATGGAATAAGGACAAGTCCTACCAGTCTGTATGTGTGATGATGGAATAAGGATTAATCCTATCACAGACTACAGGTGTGATGATGGAATAAGGATTAGTTGACCACAGCCTGTATGTGTGATGATGGAATAAGGATTAGTCGTACCACAGCCTGTATGTGTGATGATGGAATAAGGATCATGAGTCCTACCACAACCTGTATGTGTGATGATGGAATAAGGACAAGTCCTACCAGTCTGTATGTGTGATGATGGAATAAGGATTAGTCGTACCACAGCCTGTAGGTGTGATGATGGAATAAGGATTAGTCGTACCACAGCCTGTATGTGTGATGATGGAATAAGGATCATGAGTCCTACCACAACCTGTATGTGTGATGATGGAATAAGGATTAGTCCTACCACAGACTACAGGTGTGATGATGGAATAAGGACAAGTCCTACCAGCCTGTATGTGTGATGATGGAATAAGGATTAGTCCTACCAGTCTGTATGTGTGATGATGGAATAAGGATTAGTCCTACCAGTCTGTATGTGTGATGATGGAATAAGGATTAGTCCTATCACAGACTACAGGTGTGATGATGGAATAAGGATTAGTCCTACCACAGCCTGTATGTGTGATGATGGAATAAGAATTAGTCCTACCACAGCCTGTATGTGTGATGATGGAATAAGGATTAGTCCTACCACAGCCTGTATGTATGATGATGGAATAAGAATTAGTCCTACCACAGACTACAGGTGTGATGCTGGGTGGAGTGATACTTTTAGAAAACCTATGAAGATGTGTAAACCCTAACAAAACAAACTGGCACCCTGTAAAATAAACGAAAATTATATAAAACTCTGACATCTTATGATCTGTGGTGATCGAATCAAGTATCGATCTATGGAAATATTCAGATAGAAAGCAGTCCTAACTTAAATCATAGAAAACAAAATGATAGCAAAATAATCATAAAATATTGGGTTTTTTTTCCTTCTTTTTTACAGTTTACACACTCACTCAACAAAATTAACAAAGTTGTTATATATTTCAATGCTAATAAAATGTCCCATTTGGAACATACAGTATATATACAAACAACAATATACTTATTTATTAAAAATTAAACTGGAAACTCAATCTGTATCAATTTAGTATTACACACAGCCTTCACGAGCTTGACCTTCAATTAGGACCAACAAGGTGACATGATACATATTGTAAAATGGTTGACAAATAATTTCAGTGTTGCCTTGTAATGCAAGTCCGGTTTATTGTTACAGAGCAAAGCATTTGTAATCATCTGGGTATATAATTATATACCAAGTTATCTCCCTTCATGATTATATTGTGGACAAACTTGATCATGGAATGCAGCTGGAAAGACGTCAGAACAAGTCAACTGTGACTAGGCTTATATATCATACATGGTTTAAAATTTGTGTACAAAAACAGACAGGCATGTGACAATGTGCCAGAATTCCTACTGGTTTTGAGAAACCGGCAATGTAGCAGGAAAGATGGTTATTTATTGATTTTTCTAACTACTCCGATAAAATTGAAACCTTTGTTTTTGTGGGTTTTTGTAAAATATGATGACAAGACCTTTATTGAGCCTTCGGACAAATGCTGCCTTGATAAAACATTGTCACCTAACACGACAAATTGCACAAGATGCCAGAATCAAGATTGTCCTCCGACATACTAACAGGGGAGATAACTTTTTGTATAGATGTAACATTTATTGCACACATGATATATTTATGCTTTCTTTTTACATGTGATAAAAAAATCTAATCTATTGTAAACAAAAATTCCATTTTACATTAGTTTTCCTTACTAACTATTACATAATTATTATTTCATTTTCTGTTTAAAATGTTCTGCCTTTGACACAACAGCCATTGAAGGATTGCGGATGTAGCAGCCAATCAGAAACGTGTTTATATATTTGGTACCCAATCATGGCCATGCTCTGTAATGGAGTGGTAGTATAACTTCCTGTATATCACACTTCATTCTGCACCAATACATACCTATCACACGGATAACTTTGTCAATCTGGTGACACTAAACTAGTATTTAACATTTAATCAGTAAATCATAAATCTTAATGCATGTTTGACATACCTTATTGAGTATATAAATAGCCTTGACAGAGACAATCACTCTGAAGCCTTGATGTACATACAATTAGTATTACCTGGTCAACTATTTAAGTTATTTAGTTAGTCAATTCCAGCTATTCAGCGTTTACTGAAATAATCAACTTAATTAGTACCATGAAACATGTGCTATGAAAATGTGCACTGGAGCTTCATGTAAAGTATTTTGAGGACACCGATTTCAAATAAAAAAATAATTCCATCAGCTCTAGAAGTTATATGGTAATTTGGGATTTCAATATAAATCACATATTGTAGTAAAAGCATATGGAAAAAGCTTGAAAAACCTTAATAAATTTCTTTTCAAGTTCTACATGGATGTTATTGATTGGCATTCAAATTTTTCCTTTTTTTATTATTATTGAATAGTTGATCAGGTTAGAAATCAATAGTTTCAGAGTTACATCTGGAACAGATTAACCTTTTGTTAGCAGAAACCTGATGGCTTCGGGTCACAATTTTTACATTTCTTTCCTGCTACCTTTGGACAATTTGGACTGTTACTGATATGCACATGCTTTTACAGGACACTTCAATCTAACATATTCTACTTAAACCATCCACACTTCAGACTCCATCCAATTCCAACACATCAGTTCATTACCAGCAGACAACTCATGATAATTATGAGGAAAATGAAGCATTAGATTTCATTGACTACATTATCTAAAACAGATTTAACTCATTTTCATAATTTTTAAACACAGACATACAGAAAATGGTGGAAGTACTCAACAAGAGGCTATACACAAAAACTTGGATGCTAGCACATTTTACCCGAGAAATTATTTCTTCACTTTCTACACAAGTGCTGGTGGTGCTAGGGGAAAATATCTGGACATGTTCTGATGAGGTAGAAATTACATCATTGATATTCATTTTTGTACAAACTAATATCAAATTTCAACGTGTTTCATTGTGTCTGAATTTCTCCTCTTGTTTATCATAATAACAATTTTGTTGGTGGATAAACTAATACTTGTTATGTGTTGAAAAATGAAAGTAGTGAATTTTAAACCTGGATTGTTCAAGTTAACCGTTTCATTTTTGTAGACAGAAATAACAGCCATACACTCACAAACACTTTTAAAAGATATAAAGATGAAAGTGCAAGTCAAAGAGTCCAAGAAAACCTCATTACAGTGAAGAAAAGTTTACAACAATTGAAGGTTCTAATGGTCTAAACCTGTCGCTGTGACTCTGTATCTGCCAATATACAGTCAGGAAAAATGACATCTCTACTGTCTAACAAATGTTTCTAATTACCAGTAAAGTATATAAATGGAACATTTTAATATAAAAGTGTATTTTAAATCAATCCAATGATATATAAAAATCTATAAGCCATTGTCACTACGCTAAGAGATCATTGCTTTCAACTGATTTTATTAATATGTATGATGAGAATTCCCTGATAACACAAACTCTGATACAAACATACCGGTCTCGGCCACATTTTGTTCTCTTGGCGACTTGTAGATCAGCTGAGTTGTAGAGTAACATCTAGCTAGTCATGTTTGAATATCAAATTGTGTTGCTTTTTTCTTAAAATTTGTAACTATGGATTTTCTGGCTATATATAAACCACATCTGTTGTGAAATTATACATGCTTACTTAAATGTCATTATCAACCAAGTTTGTGATGAAATGCTGAATGAGTTTGATGGACTGAAAGGGAATATTGCGTATGGAAGGAAGGAGTGAAGACAGGGATGATAATTTGATGATTTGTAAGGGAAAGGATACTTTAGTCTTCGAGAGGGATATATAAAAGTTCCAGGACTTGATATGTTTTGAGGATGGGTGTTCAGATGGATACATGAGTTTAATTTGGATACGTAGGGTGTGAGTGTGTGTGTTTGTGAGTGTGTAGTACACATATGATTATACTGAGTTCTATATTACAGTGAAGATGACAAGATGTCCACAAAAATGATCAATGTCCAGGGCTATGTACGATGTAGATGCAAGTTTCTACTAAGCACTGATCGTACATCGTTACTAAACCTCAATGCATCCAGCATTGGTAACAAGCAGAGAAGTGCCGTATCTGTAGGATCACTGAACCACGACCGTATTGGGATAGCATTATCTGTAAACAAAAATAACAACAGTTCTCACCCTTCTGCAATTTTTTTCAGTTATCATTGTTTGAATCCATTTAAGAGTTATCTCCCATGTGTAAACATATTGCTAAGAGTTATCTCCCATGTGTAAACATATGGCTAAGAGTTATCTCCCATGTGTAAACATATGGCTAAGAGTTATCTCCCATGTGTAAATTCACTTCAAAGTTATCTTACATGGTTGAATTCATTTCAGAGTATTTAATCCCTTTGTAAAAATAGAATTTAAAAGTTATCTCCCCTTGTGTAATTCACACAAGGGGATAATAAACAATGAAGCAATACTAATTGTTTTTGCAAATTTTGGTCTGATTGAATTAAAATGCAAATCACACAAGGGGAGATAGCTTTCCAGAGTTGTCCCCTTGCATAAATTCATATACCAGGTGTTATTTCAATTTGATCAAATCAAAATCTAATAAAACATTATTCAGTGTTGTTTCACTGTTTAATATTCAATTTAGATGGAGGTTTCAAACAGTATGAACACATTTTTTGTCAAGTGAATGAAATAAGCTTACTGAATTATGTGACATCATTAAATGAATCCAGATATTTGTCAAATGCATATTTACACTTCTGAATGACCTACCTTGATAATTCCTATATGCCACCGGAGAATTGTCAAGAATAAATATACTGGAAAGGTCACTGCAGATATCACATAAATTCTTGGTGTAGCTGCCTTCTGCTAAATGACAGTGCTGTAACATTGACAAATAGGATGTACAACTAACTACTCATCTTCAGTACATATCAAATTTCTTTCCTTCCCCAGCTCAAATACTATTCTTTATTGGTGAAACGACAACAGATTAATTTTAGAATAACTTTACATGACAAGATCACAATTTCTTATTAAAATGTCATGTTTGTTTTCATTTCAAGGTGGAGTTCTTCTCAATTAAAGGAAAGTAAATTCTGTTACCTTACCTGCCTATAATACCTGCGTCGCAGCATGCCTTTATTATTGTCAAGTTTATCTGCTACTGCAGCGCCGTAAATCTCCATACTAGCTGTAAAAACCACCAGGTCGTACCACTGGCTTACCTGTGGGAAGTTGAAAATCATTTATATCATGTGAAAATCGTAAGTATCAATTTCCTGACATTTAAATAGGAGTTTTTAATATCAAAAAATATAAGTTAAAGGTTTCCTCAAACATTTTGTTTCAATAAAAATTTTCGTGAAATTGGAAAAGATTGGATTAAAATAATATTTCTGACAGCATTTATTACTTAATCAAGATGTACTTACAATTTCTAAGAAATAATCCACATGTGGTCTCTTGTGTACAAAAAATCTTACAGGATGTCGGTCAATATTAACCTGTAACAAAAGGAGATTAATGAGACAATAACTTCAAAAATTCATATTAGTCTCATAATCAACCATTAAGGATCAGGGGTAACCTATATAGCTAGTAAGTACTAAAGATCCATCAGGTCATTCTCAATAAATAGTTATGCTTTCTGTTGTTTTACACAATAATGAAGATTGCATAATCAATTCAATAAGCATGGTCACATCTTTAGCTGTCAAAATCCAAGATGGCCACCATTCAGTTGTTTAATTCATTAAACGGGTGATTGTTGGGACCCTTTCCAATTAAGCATGTGGTCTACTTTCATACTTGTGATTTATGTAATTGGCCAATTAACATACATAGTAAAGGTACATACTATTACAGATACAAGTGTTTGGCATACAATATCAGGAACCAATTCACTCTACATATATACTTACTTTAAGGACAAAATCGGGTGGCGTTCCAGGCTTAACTGTAGGCTTTAATACTCCATCATGGTGAGAATGTATCAGTGTTTCATCTAGGTCCAATACTAGCGTCTTCCTTTTTAGCATACCTGTAATATAACATAATATATATATCATAATTCTACACAGAATTACATACATACATAATGTATCCACAAAAATATCAGGGCTTCCAGTAGACCCTTGAGAGTAAGGTTGTGACTCCCAAAATGAGATCTGACCCTTGGGATTGAAGGAACTTGAATTGTCTATTTGACATATACAGTATGTTTTGATCCTTCAGATTTTTGAGAAATGGCGATTTCACTTCTTATTTGGCTAAAAATTAAGTGTGAACTGGATACCTGAAATATGATGAAAATGTAAGACAGGAATTAAGATGTTTACTGGGTATTCCCGATAAATAGCGATGCTCTCCTCTACACCAACAATGTTTGAATGGGACTATAGTGCTCAAACATTTTTTGAACTTTTTATTCTCATTCCTAAAATTAGCAATTCCTCATTCATGACGTATAATAATTATGGGGTGTATTGACACTTTTCTACCTCCAATGAGTAAAGCTACCGGTATAAAAATAGTATGGTCATTTAAATATGAGCAGAAGACTTGGAACAATCATCAACAGCCGATGCAGACAATCATCAAAATAAACATTGCTGCCTAATTGGAAAGCATCTTTAATTTCATTTGTTTACATCTGAAATAAGAAAAGTATTCTTGTAATGTGTATCTGGGACGACTTACCTAGTATACCTAAAACATGTACTAATCCAAATTTTACTTCACATACCACCCCATACAAATATGTGCTATAGCTAGATATCTGAGGCTTTTCTGACCCAAATGTGGGATACTGATCTGGAAAATACTAATTGGTGTTGTTTAGAGTAATAATAGTAGAGGTTTGATTATTATAATATAACAGTATGGAATACACAACAAAAATAGCATTTTTACTACCTAGTTACTGGTCCCTATATCTGCCCTTTTCGGCAGTTTCGTGTTACTAGCTGCCAAGTGCCCTGGCTGTTGATAGGACGTTGAATAAAACAAACCAAATAGCTGCCAAAAATGTAGCAACTTGTCCATATGATTTTAACATTGATGAAAATATTTGTGGTAAAGTTTGTACTGAGTTATTAAAAACTTTAGTAATTGTCTTCGGATTAAAACATTATAAAAACATGTTTATGATTAATGTTTGAGCACTGGTCATGTGAGTATATCATCAGGTTTGAATTGAACTACTGAAAACTGCCATATATTTAAATGTTTGGTGTGCTATACTTACTAAGTCTATGCTTTGATAGTGGTGATAATGGTATAACTTCATATCTAACTGTTTGGTGTTGTATAACCTGCAAAACAAATAAAATATATTTCATTATTAGGTAAATAGATTAGATAAATAATTGATCTTCACACTTTTTTCAAATTCATATCTTTTCTTGAAATGTCACCTGTATTTTACACTATATATTGTGCAAGCCACACCAACCATTACATTAAAAGCAAGAGTGTGAATTTTCTTCCAATTTGCAACTCTCCACCAAGACTTGATACCACCACTGTGAGATTATTTTGGGCACTAATGTTAGAGAACACAGAGCAAAAAAAACTATTCCTTAGGCGTATCAACAAATCCTGGCTCTGTCAATTGACTCTGAACTGATCATGAGCCAATGAAACATGTTCTGTCAGCTAAGTGACAGAGATGCAAAAAAGAGAAAGCAGTGGTCAGTGATTTGAAACTGTGACCTAAAAAAAAGAGAAAGGAGGAGGTTTCTTTTACGGATTGATCGAACTGCTTAACTCGAGCTCAGTCCAGGTAAATTACAGTCCTATAGTACCCGTTTTCAGTCTGCAATTTCTCAGAAATCTATAGGCCTAGGTCAAAACATAGCAAAATACACGTCCCTTCTAACCTCAGAGTCAAATCTTATTTTGATGAGTCAAAAACACACTCACAGTGGTCTACTCAATGCCCTGAATACTCAAAGAGTCAAATTGACCACAGACTAGATATATTGTTTGTAAACACTTAAATGTCATTTCTGTTGGTTTTGTCACGATACTAGATTTGTTTATGTTTGCTGGTTTACTTATATGCTAATTAATAAGTGCTCATTACAGTAAACAAATCCTGGTTTAAGTTCACATGCACGCAGATTTAGGAAGTTGAAATAAACCACAACTTCACGGGTGAATGACCTTGTGATTAAGGATATTTAGGTCACGTGCGTGCTTATCAATTAGTTATGTGCATTGCCATGATTGCTACTGTGCGTGTCGTATGGACACTAGATCATTTGCTTTGATCGACCGATCGATTAATTGACCGTAAACATACGATATATGTGTAAATAACCATAGCAATACAATACTAGGTCAAACTGTGATCCGGTTTAAATATTTAAATATGCGGGCACGTGCTTGTTTTATTTCAAAACATTTACAACTGAACCTTGGCCAAAACGATTCTAATCAATTATTTGTTCAGACGTTGCAATCTCACCACACTATATGTGATTATGATATTTTTACAGACGTCAACATGTCTAAATTTAACAATGATAACATAACCTAGTTAAATGTGTGTCACTCACCGTCCTGGCTTGTCTTTTGAAGCAGTAGCAAACGAAACTCCAGATCTTAGCAGCCAGCAAAAAGAAACCGCGTAATCCCATAACAAAGTACTTGATCATGAGTGTAGATGATTTTATCAAGACGCTGTAGTTCACGTATTATGTCTTCAGAGGTCTTTAATTATATAAATAAACAACAAGTTGCAGGTAACTGTCAACTTGCTTTTATCTGCAAGGCGCCATTGGATTCCCACAATTCTCCTTCACGCAAAATGTCCCGATTTTCGGGAATTTAGATTGACTCTAATGTAAACATCAGAAAGTGTCCGAACAAAAATCCAGGTCACGCGAGATTTAATGACACGAGAGATTTCCGCAATGGCGTCTGTGGAAACCATTTTTCGCTTGTTTTTACTTGCTTGAAGTGGCAGTTAGCATGTAAAAATCAATGGTAAGCGATTCAATATGACAAATACGTAGCATTGAAAAGCACGTTATTTTCAAATGTCCTTCTACGTGTTGTAATTGTTTTAAAAATCACTAAACGTAAACAATCCAACGCAACAAATTAGTGAAGGGTTACAACGACCACAGGTGACAGTACTCGGTAGTGGATGCACTGGAATTCCAATAACACTCTTTTTCAGAATGAGACACATAATGTTTTCCCATCGAATGAGACATAATAAACTACAAACACACAATACACGTTGTGCATACTGACGATATATTTAACTGGTAATACCGCTTTTTAATTTTACACACCTCTTCAGTTTTTGTAAGGCAGGTTTTTATTGAATACATTTGAATGTAATCCGAAGGGTTCTGATGTTAATATCGCCTTTCAAGCTGCCTACGTAGTAAGATCGTCAGAAAATTCGGACTAATTTGAATGTAGTTTATAATCACACAGTCGGCAAAACAGTGAACCAGTGAGCCGGGTATCAGAGCCCAGATAGCATGACTACGTTGGGCCAACGTTGGCATATGGTTGTACGGTTGGCCAATGGTTGGCGTTGGTCATACAACGTTGGCCCGACGTTGGCCCAACAACAACTTGTTTTACTCGACAGCAAGTGAAGATAAGTTGGGAACACTACGTTGGCCCAACATTGGCCCCCTGTTAGTACATTTCAGTGCTGAATTACCTAGGTTGGTCCAACGTTGGTCTTACGTTGACCCGATGTTGTAAGCCCAAGCAGGTTTACAACAAATTCAAACAAAAGTGATTATCTGTAATCAAAGTTGATATATATATAATCAATCATTTTTTAAAAATACACTTCATAAGATTTTTTAATAGTGATTTTTTTTTCAAAATCACTATATAATAAAATGTATTGTTTGCGTGAGAATAACTAATCATAAATTAAAGTCTTTTATACTGTAGTAAAACAGGAACAAGGACATAAATGTTTTGGTAAATATTTTAGTGGCCTTAAGGATACCATTTTCTATGCATGTTTACTGCCCACAAAACTGGATCAGCGCTTCTCACAGCAAGGGTCGGACCAGTTCCCTTGGTAACCGTGACATCTGATACTAGGGATGGTCAAGCTGCCTGCAGATGTTACATTCTTATCAGGGACCTTGTCCGAGCTGTTCAACTGGTTGTACACAGTACACGTGCTATTTCGACTTACACAGAAGATATTTGGATTAATCACGAAGAAGAAAGAGAGCATTTCTTTGACCAAAAGACAATGTAAGTAGGCTATATGATTTGCTTTTTAATTATATGTTTCAATTCCTGAAGTAATTTTATTATATTAATTAATTCCACAAGACCACCTGCCGTACGTACACTACCGTACGTACACTTTTGCTTGCTAGATATCGGGGTCATAAAGTTTTCAGAATTTATTTTTCATTTCTTACACACACACACATATATATACTAAGTATATTTATTTACAAAATGTGTGTAGCTGTTCCATGTTCAATGTCAGATCGTTTGTAATTCCCTTGTTTCTTGATAAAGGGGCAGATTGCCTCGAAAATACTTGTCTGTACTGTCGTTATTACTACTTGACAAATTTCATATATATTACTTTAATGCCATAACTGCAGAAATGTCCAGGTTAGCGATTCAGGCCATCTGTGCCGCTTGATTTTTACATTCTGTGTAGATTTGATATATTGTTTATTTATTCCAACAGCTACCGTAAGGAAGAACCGCCTGTGTGCGACAGCAACATATTCGGAAATTGCAGCAATTGGAAAAGATTGGTTCAGATTTGCTTGTGATCGCGATGGTGGCAGGAAAAGGAGAGAGGAACAAAATAGGACACAACAGGCAGCTACTGTAACTATCAATGCTGTGCTTAGTGACAATTCCGAACAGGACTGATCTGGGACAGATAACTAAAATTAACATCTGATAATCATTTATCAGTTTTTACTCTTTATAATGATACATAACATACTGTATTTAAAACTGTCATCATAAAAAAAATAAATTGTAAAGCACTTGCCAATATGACAACTGATTAATTTTTATGTTGCCAGCATTACACATAAGCATCACTTTATCTACTGTTTGTTACGTTGGGCCAATGTTGGGCCTATGAAGGTGAAACCAATAGTTGGAAATACACACTTGAAACCAACGATGGGCCAACGTTGGCTATCTGACATACAGTGCATGTTGGTCCAACGATGGGCCAACATTGGCTATCTGACATACAATGTTGGTCCAACGATGGGCCAACATTGGCTATCTGACATACAATGTTGGTCCAACGATGGGCCAACACGTTGGGCCAACGATGGGCCGATGAGCAAAATTACATTGGGCCAACGTAGTTTGCCAACATTGGCCCTACGTAGTCAACATCTGTGGGCCAACGTTGGCCCAACGTAGTCATGCTATCTGGGAGGTTCGAGACGCACTATTCTGTGAACTGGCTTAATTCCCTGTTAAATAATTGTAACAGGAGAGGAAAAAGATTAACGTCCAAGCAGGGACTCATCCCAAAAAGAGGAAAAATGCATCAACCAGACTTGAACCAGGGACCTCTGAACTCTAAATGGATGCTTTTACCATTTGAGATTTTTGAAATCTCATCCCAGAATTTCAATATGTGTACCTCCACTGGGATTTCATGGGGTGCCATTGGTAAAAGAACAAGAACAACTGTCAAGCACTTCTGTTGAGTGCCCTACAGGAATCCAACTTAGGTCTATGGGTTGATAATCATCCCTCACTCTACCTCCTGAGCTGAAGAAGCATGCTCAATTCTCTGAGTGATAGAGACCGTATCTAATACTATACTATATATATATGAGCTACCCGACCTGCTCCTTTTATGTGTCCACACCGATACAGGCTACTGTGTAAGTCATGACTATATAGAAATAAAGTAAATACCATATATGGCTATGCATACCATATAAGGGAGACAGAATTTAAGATAATATACAGTCATTTCAGTGTTCATGTTGGATCTGTTATGGTGGTCATTGTATTCATATGAATATTATAAATTGAGCATTTTTATTTTGCCCTATTTGCCAGAATTGGGTCACATCACAGGTAGAAGTATCACATTCAAGGTCAGGATTCTATGTCAGGAGATTAGTGATATAAACTACAGGACAATAACTTCTGTTTCTATTTAAAGTGGTAAACTAGTTTTACTCAAATGTTTTTGCTGCTCCAACTTAAAATATATGAAATTAAACATTATTTCGTTCAGGTTTGGAAGGATGGGCAGTCTGGAACATGGCACGTTTGACACCAAACTCCATGAGGCTGTACGTTATGGTGACCTAGATGCTGTGAGAGTAGCTCTGCAGCAAGGCTACGACCCTAATCTGATTGGTCTGTATCAGTGGAGTGCTCTACACGAGGCCTCACACAATGGGGAGGAAGACATCCTCAAACTTCTACTTAAACACAAAGGTCAGCCTTTAGAACTAAGTACCTACATCCTACATTCTGTTTGTTTTGTATAACAAGGAGCATTAAACAAAATTTGAACTTTCAATTGTTCAAATAGACCAATTGATTTTTTTGTGTTTCAGTTAGAACAATATTTAACATATCTTTGTGTTTTAAATTCAATTTTCAGGTTCACATGTGTGTTTGGTAATGTTGGTATGATTTGTACATGTAAGTTTTGTATGTAAAAGAAACATAATATTATACAGTACGTATCTATATTTGTGACCATACATTCTATAATTGATGCTGCTTTAATTTATCAATACTTTCACTTTCTGGTATGAAATTATTAATATATATATTACAGGAAACCCAGACAAGCCAGACTCCCTGGATGGACTTACGGCTTGTCACTATGCAGCCCAGGCAGGCCATGTTGACTGTCTCGCTATGCTGCTTGAAGCTGGGGGTCACTGGGATGTTACAAACAAGCAGGGGCAGACAACTCTAGATGTTGCTGCAGAGGAATGCCGAAATATCTTGGATAAAGCTAGTAAGAAAAGAATTTTGACTGGTAGTGAACAATTCTACCAGGCCGACATCAAGGGCTGGTGAATTTGGAATTTTACAACCATGGACTGTGTGATCTAGTAAAAATTAAATTAAAATTATCAAATGGGTAATGTTTTTAAATTAAAATGTTTTATGTATTTTTAAAAAAAGTTTTGAAATTATAGTTAAGGCACAATGTCACACTGTGTGTATTTTACTGAAAATGATTCAATTTGATATCATCTATTTTGTTCAGGATTTAATACTGTTTAGACGCCTATACAAGATCTCAGGATCTTAACCTAACAGGTGGTTATGAAACTTACACAACATCTAAAACTTACACCAAACTTTGTTTAACACCTCACAAACTTGTGGTGAAACAGCGTTTGAGGTAAGTGTCTTTTTTAGTGCTATTCCAGTAAAATATGTACCCAGTGGGAGGACTTCAGGTTTGTTACACAAGAACCACCAAATGAGGTGATTTTATTCAAACTGTTTTTTACTGGAATAACCATAATATTATTATCTCTTTAAGAGGAGAAAAGACGAGAGCAGGTCAGTTGCTTTGTTGAAATGTATAATTATCAACATTCATGATTTCAGAATGTCAAGTGGATGAGAAGGATAAGAAGACAGAGTTAAAAACAAACAAGGCACCTGTTGACCTTTCCGACCCTATAAAAGATGATCTGTCATTATCAGGAGATTCAGCTGTGGAGTCTGTTAATCAAGATCATGTGACGGTCAAGGACACTGTTAATCAAGATCTCATGACGGTCAAGGACAAGAGAGCTAAAGATCCTGGTATAAATTAACTTGTTCTCACTTTGACAAATGTTATGAGTTTTTTTTATTATCAATAGTATACAGTACTTTGTATTTCTTTTAAATGTATCAGTTCATACTCTATTCAGCCTGAGCATGCTGTGCCTATTTAAAAATTAAAAAAATATTTTCCAGGGATATGCTTCTAAGTGAAATCAGACTTGGAAAAAAAAATTAAAGAACAGTGTGTGTTAATATGGCATTTGGGGAACATCTTTTCACACAGAGAACTAGCAGGCTGTATTCACATTTAAGGTCTAACCTGCCCGATTTCTACGTCATCCCACAAATACTTTTACTGTTTATGATAATATTTGCCTCTGTATAACAATGTTGCCAAATCTTTTTTCTTGATATACATGTCAACTCGGTAAAATTATGCTGTATTTTCAGTTCTGGGCTACCTTCATCTGACATTTGAATACCATGCTAAGAAAAATACACTAAAGATTAGAGTATGGCAAATCACAGATCTTCTTTTACCACCGCGTAAGTATATATACCCAGTTATACCCAATTATTTTGTAAGCAGGGATGGATTATATACTGTTTGCTTTGTATAACTTACCTGGTAATAGTCTTAATTAGAGAAAAAAGGGGAATCTCATATCTCATATTTAACAGGTAAATAGGGTATTTAAGATGTTAGACATAAAACATTAGTATATATGTTTTGAGAGACCAGAGTTAATTCCTATCAACAAACTGGACTCTTTTGTCACATTATTTTACACTATATTTCCACTATTTGTAGCTACAACATCAATGATACATTCCATTTATGTGAAGACCTACCTCATGCCAGACAAGAAAAAAAATTCTAAAAGGAAAACAGAAGAAATACGAGTAGAAAGTACAGAGGCCCATCTTCAGGTGAAGAAAGGAAACCTAGGGTACCAGCATGTCTACTCCCCGACAACATTCAAGTTTGCCAAGCCTCTAGAGTACACAGATGTCACTGCCGATCTTGTTCAAAATCGTAGTGTGCAAATTGAGGTTTGTATCACGCAAAAGTATTCAAAACGCAGCTTTTTGATTGGTCAGTACCACTTGTCGTTGAAGTCTGCGGTGCGTAAGTTGGTGCGGACAAGTTATCCTCTGATTCCCTGTATGAACCACACTATACCTAACAACATGAAAGTTTACTATGCTTCAGACCTTCATGTAACCAACTCGGCACAGGTGTTTTATAGTAACCCCAACATCAGAAACTTGTCTCTCAGTGACTTGTCTGAGGGATCAGAACGTGCACTTAGCGAACTTGAGCTCACAGGGGTGACAATCGGAGATGACACGGTCTCACCTTCCGATGATTCTGTAGTAAAAGTGAAGGACTTCGATGAGGAAGTGCCAAAGACTACGCTGAAACGTGTGACAATATTAGAGGATGAGGATTATAACACAGATGTGGTCAAGGTCAATATGAAAAAGGTCACAGGGTCAAGTGTTCAGGGTTCAGAGGTCAAGGGAAGTTCATCTAGTGTTATTGATCTATCACATCACAGTTTAGGTAGTACTCGCACGACGACGGCTGAGACAAGTACATTTGTACCGATACCAGAAAAATCAAATCTCGGTCAAGATAAAAAACGTCAGAAAAAGATACAAAAGGGGGTTCATGGTAAACACACAGAAAATCATGGATCCAACTCGAGGCCTGAGACTCCTACCTGGGATTATTATGATTTTGACACAGGCACCAGTGTTGTAGAGATCCCATTTGAGGATGATGGGCCTGGTGTGGAGAGACCCACTGTACACAAACCTACAGTACACACTGTCGCCCCAATCTGTCTCCCCATGGAAACCACCATGGGACTACAGACAGAACGTAGGTCACAGCGACAGAAAGGTCAGAGAAACTTAGATACAGTTCCCATCATAGTCGTCACACAGGACGACGCTCCAAAGTCTACGACAGTTGATACTACAAAGATAAAAAAACTCACAACACCCAAAAAAATCATTGCTAATGTCACACCTCGGGATGTTGAAATTGAAATGGACAGTTTAGGTGTGAAGTCTAAAACTAAAGATCATAGGTCATATAAAAGTTCAAAGTCAAGGTCAAAAGGGGTCGCAGTAGAGGTTGCTGCAGATGTGCATGTGGATGGACATCATAGAGTTAACAGTGATACATCCATTGAGATCGAACCTGAGGATTCTTACGTCATTGATTTTGAACAAATAGAGGAGAGTGATTCCATCATGCAGTCAGACTTACTAAAACAACACAAGGTGCCAATGCAAGTGTTTATAGATGAAACTTACGATAGTATGGATGAGTTTAGTGTCAGTTCTAGTAGAAGTACACAACCTTACCTAACACTGGGGAGGATGACACCCAGGGATACAGGGACCTTCTCAGGGGACGAAGATCTAGAGGTGATTGAGGTTTAATATTCTGTATTATTACTGGGGACGAGATGTCCCCAGGGATAGAGAAACCTTCCCAGGGGACGAGGCGTCCCCAGGATACACCAACCTTCCCAGGGGACGAGACATCCCCAGGATACACAATCCTTCCCAGGGGATGAGACGTCCCCAGGATACACAATCCTTCCCAGGGGATGAGACGTCCCCAGGATACACAATCCTTCCCAGAGGACGAGGATCTACAAGTGAGTCCTTACCTCAGAACAGTGGATTCAGATTTCCTATTAATGGAAATGGTGAGGATGTGGAAGTCTACAGGATCCTGTTTCTTAGTAATAAGAAAAGATGAAACTCTTATTATTGTTGTCTACATTCTACCTCAGTGAAAATTAAGGTTCTGGAGAAAATGTAGTCTAGGGCCGTTTTCGTTTTTGCGGTCCAAACGGTTTGACCAGTGTTGATTGTTAATGAAATAAAGATGGGCCTGGTGATTTTATATTGTTTTCAGACGAGCCTTGACAAAGACTTCCAAGGCCTGTATTAACATTCACAGGTCAGTCGAGAGATATATATATATGTTTGAAATATTATATTTAAAATCTGCCTAACCGGTTTGTCCGCATAAACAAACAGGCCCTAGATTGACTCACTTCACTCAAATAAACACACACAGGTAGGTCATACAGGTGTGAGACAAGGACTTAGGGATATCAGTAATGTGTGGCATTTTTACCTCAAACGACAAGATGGCTGTTATGGTAGAAACTTTCAGGAGAGATGATAAAATTATTTAGGTGTAACAACCTTGAACTCGGCTACCGTATCAATTTTACAGGAGATCTGGATGTTTTTAAGGTCCAATATCTCAAAGACTTCTGTACTCATCTTCTGGTGCTTTTATAAAGGGTGTACAACCCAGCTTTAAATTATGGCAGCAAATATGGGTACATATATATCAAGGAAATTTATCAATATTTTACTAAGTAGTCACATATATACATACACCTGTATATTTAAATCTTACTATATTTAAATAGATTTTGAAATTTGCCTTCTGTGGAAAAAAAATATCCCAAGGATTGGTACCATACAGAATTGTAAGGTGAACTAGCGTTTATGTTTACAGTTGATAAATAAACAGACATTTATGTTAGGATATATAGTACCTATATACAGATCTGTATCCTCAATACTCCAGGGGTTACGTTCACGTTTGCTACCTTCACCCCTGGAAGTTGTTATGGCAAAATCAAAGATTGGTGTCTGGAAAGAAATGGCGACCAATTGCTAAGCTTATGCATTTCTTTAGAAGATCACAGAGCAGCAACAACAAAGTTCAAGGTCAGTCAATGTATCCTTATGACAACCTATTGTTTGATGAATCAAAAAACTACTTCATCAAGCTACATGTAGTTTTCTTGTTTTATCCACAAGGTGGCCGAGACGGAGTCTTTGATTTTGCCGTGACATATTCCAGGGTTACAGAACATGTGGAATATCGAGGAAGGCAAATCTAGTTACATATACCAGTACATGGTAATTTTGCAATTTCGATATGTTAACTATACGCATGGGAGATTACGTAAACTGATATCCAAATAATAGCCATGGGGGGAATTTTTGTGATCAAAAGGACTGTGTAATTAGTGTAAATTTTCCCCTCACGTAAATTTCTATGTTTACAGTATATAAAGATTGTTTGTGATTTTTTGAATTAGCAGTTTGTTAACGAATCATAGTAGGTCACATATAGTGTTCCTCGGTACACAATATTTGTTGGAATTTTTATATGTACTTTGTTTTTAAACATATTGAATGAATTTTTTTCTTTTTGATTATTTCTTTTTTTACTGATAATCAAATAAATCTCAGACTTGCCACAACAATATTAGACTTTAACTTGTTGTAATGAATGTTAAAAGTGACTTCCATTTTATGAGAAGACCTTTTTTGATTGAGATCCGTTACCATGGTATTTTACTGTGCTCGCCCAATGTGCTTTTTTAATGGTTCTTACACATGTTTTCTATTTTAGCTGGTCATTGTTAAGTTTCCATGTATTTCCTATGATTATGTGATCAGTTTATAACACTTTTGTATCTTACCCTTGGGCGTTATAGGGTGGGAATTATAGGGTGGGCGTTATACGGTGAGCGTTATATGGTGGGAATAATAGGGTGGGCGTTGTATGGTGGGCGTTACAGGGTGGGCGTTATAGAGTGGGAGTTATAAGGTGGGAATTATAGGGTGGGCATTGTATGGTGGGCGTTACAGGGTGTTATAGGGTGGGAATTATTGAAGGGGGGGAATTATTGAAGGGGGGGGGGTGGAATTATATGGGGTGGGCATTATATGGTGGGCGTTATAGGGTGGGCATTATATGGTGGGCTTTATATGGTGGGCGTTATAGGGTGGGCGTGATATATGGTGGGCATTATAGGGTGGGTGTTATAGAGTGGGAGTTATGGGGGTGGGCATTATATGATGGGCGTTATAGGGTGGGAATTATAGGGTGTGCGTTATATTGTGGGAATTATAGGGTGGGCGTTATATGGTGGGTATTATAGGGGGGAATTATAGGTTGGGCATTATATTGTGTGAATTATATTGTGGGAATTATAGGGTGGGCGTTATACGGTGAGCGTTATATGGTGGGTGTTATAGGGTGGGAATTATATGGTGGGAATTATAGGGTGTGCGTTATATTGTGGGAATTATAGGGTGGGCGTTATACGGTGAGCGTTATATGGTGGGAATTATAGGGTAGGGGTTATGTGGTGGGAATTATAGGGTGGGCGTTATATTGTGGGAATTATAGGGGGGAATTATAGGTCGGGCGTTATACGGTGAGCGTTATATGGTGGGAATTATAGGGTAGGGGTTATGTGGTGGGAATTATAGGGTGGGCGTTATATTGTGGGAATTATAGGGTGGGCGTTATACGGTGAGCGTTATATTGTGGGAATTATAGGGTAGGGGTTATGTGGTGGGAATTATAGGGTGGGCGTTATATTGTGGGAATTATAGGGGGGAATTATAGGGTGGGCGTTATACGGTGAGCGTTATATTGTGGGAATTATAGGGTAGGGATTATGTGGTGGGAATTATAGGGTGGGCTTTATAGACTGTGAGTTATAGGGTGGGATTATAGTGTTATCACCCACAAACTATCTTGTGTAAAGCCAGTATTGAAAAAATTGTTGTGTCTAATCCATTTTAAAACCAATCTATATATGTATATAACTATTAATGCATATTATATTTGTTATGATATATTAAGAATATAGTGTTTTTTATTAATAGATGCTTTAAGGCCCTCTGACGTATAGAAATTCCTTTTATCCAGGGCAAATATATCTATATCAGTGCAAATCTTAACTTTAAGACATACCAGGGTTTATGTGCTGGAGAAAAACATTTTACTCCTCAAGTTGTCCAGGACAGTGCTTTGAGAATTATTTTTCACCCTTGGTCATTTAAAATATTTTTTACCACAACCAATTTGTGATATAATTCCAATTATGTTTGTAGCCAGATATCAGCAGTGGTTTGTTTGAATTACTCATTGTTGTCCGAGTACATCCATCTGCCGACAGTTCTTGTTATTGTTTATCAGATATCAAAACTATAGATTTGTATGGGGACCGATAGTAAGGTTAATTGGTGATAAATACAGAGTCTAATTAAATTTGTAATTTGTAGCTTATTAATTACTCATAGAATTGTATGTGTTTTTATCTCACCAGGAGCGCTACTGTTATACCCCCGGAAACAGTGTCCATAGACAGCTACATCATGTAGATAAAGTCTATATAAAACAGCATTGTATCAATACTAACGAGGATATAGGTATCTCACATATGTGTTCCTAGTGACAAGACCTTTCTATTTGTATATTTGCAGACCTCCTGACCTTGACTATGACATTTGACCTACTTTATAAAAACAATAATCTTGACCCTGACATTGACTATGACATTTGACCTACTTTTTAAAAACAATAATCTTGACCCTGACATTGACTATGACATTTGACCTACTTTTTAAAAACAATACCAGGTAATATTGACCACAGTATGTTAACTGTACAAGATTGGGCTTTCATATTTAACAAGAGTGTTCCTTGTGACAAGACCTTTCCATTGGTACTACATTTGTAGACATACTGCCCTTGACCATGACCTTTGACCCAGTTTTGAAAAACAAATTCTGAAATTCAACCCACTCAACAAGCTATGTGTTCTTCCAACCACTCTAGTTTTCTATATACATGTATCATAATCTTAATTTTTACAAAATTTCTATGCAACAAATGTTTTACTTTGTATGTGATAACAAGATTATATTGATGTGATTGTATATTTGTAATGTAATTTGTATATACAGGTGGGGAATACCATAAAAGGATGTATATGTAATTTGTATATACAGGTGGGGAATACCATAAAAGGATGTATATGTAATTTGTATATACAGGTGGAAAATACCATAAAAGGATGTAGATGTAATTTGTATACACAGGTGGGGAATACCATAAAAGGATGTAGATGTAATTTGTATATACAGGTGGGGAATACCATAAAAGGATGTAGATGTAATTTGTATATACAGGTGGGAAATACCATAAAAGGATGTAGGTGTAATTTGTATATACAGGTGGGGAATACCATAAAAGGATGTAGATGTAATTTGTATATACAGGTGGGGAATACCATAAAAGGATAAAGATAATCATATTAATAGATGAACCCCTCCAATATAAACTGTATAGTCTACATCCTCGTTATAAATTTCATTAAAAGCATCTCTGTGATACAGCTCTTCAGCCATTAAACATGATTAAATTAATGGAAAACTATATGAATATATATATTGTACAAAGTTTAATGATTGAAAATTAGGTCACTGCAGGCTCATTCTCAAGGTCAAAGGTCAAGCAGGATATTTTCTGTAAAACTTTGTCTGGGACATGAGATTTAAAATGTCAGATATTCTGTTTAAATTACCATTATTGTTGTCACTAAGGACTAAGGGGAAGGATTCGAATCGAACTAGTAACCTCTCGCTATCCAAGCAGACATCCAACCACTAGACTAAAGGCAAATTACTGTAAGACTAAGCAAGTTAGGGGACCTATAGTATACTCTTCATGCGGACATCATATAATTATTGTAAAGGGAAATTCCCACTAGCCTGAGTCAGTAAGGTGACCTAATATACTCTCCAGGCGGACATCCTATAACTATTGTAAAGGGAAATTCCCACTAGCCTGAGCCAGTAAGGTGACCTAATATACTGTCCAGGCCGACATCCTATCACTATTGTAAAGGGAAATTCCCACTAGCCTGAGTCAGTGAGGTGACCTAATATACTCTCCAGGCAGACATCTTATCACTATTGTAAAGGGAAATTCCCACTAGTCTGAGCCAGTAAGGTGACCTAATATACTCTCCAGGAGGACATCCTATCACTATAGTAAAGGGAAATTCCCACTAGCCTGAGTCAGTGAGGTGACCTAATATACTCTCCAGGCAGACATCCTATCACTATTGTAAAGGGAAATTCCCACTAGTCTGAGTCAGTAAGGTGACCTAATATACTCTCCAGGCAGACATCCTATCACTATTGTAAAGGGAAATTCCCACTAGCCTGAGTCAGTAAGGTGACCTAATATACTCTCCAGGCAGACATCCTATCACTATTGTAAAGGGAAATTCCCACTAGCCTGAGTCAGTAAGGTGACCTAATATACTCTCCAGGCAGACATCCTATCACTATTGTAAAGGGAAATTCCCACTAGCCTGAGTCAGTAAGGTGACCTAATATACTCTCCAGGTGGACATCCTATCACTATAGTAAAGGGAAATTCCCACTAGTCTGAGTCAGTAAGGTGACCTAATATACTGTCCAGGAGGACATCTTATCACTATTGTAAAGGGAAATTCCCACTAGTCTGAGTCAGTAAGGTGACCTAATATACTGTCCAGGCAGACATCCTATCACTATAGTAAAGGGAAATTCCCACTAGCCTGAGTCAGTAAGGTGACCTAATATACTGTCCAGGTGGACATCCTATCACTATTGTAAAGGGAAATTCCCACTAGCCTGAGTCAGTAAGGTGACCTAATATACTCTCCAGGCAGACATCCTATCACTATTGTAAAGGGAAATTCCCACTAGCCTGAGTCAGTAAGGTGACCTAATATACTCTCCAGGTGGACATCCTATCACTATAGTAAAGGGAAATTCCTGCTAGCCTGAGTCAGTAAGATGACCTAATATACTGTCCAGGCAGACATCCTATCACTATAGTAAAGGGAAATTCCCACTAGCCTGAGTCAGTAAGGTGACCTAGTATACTCTCCAGGCAGACATCCTATCACTATAGTAAAGGGAAATTCCCACTAGCCTGAGTCAGTAAGGTGACCTAGTATACTCTCCAGGCAGACATCCTATCACTATAGTAAAGGGAAATTCCAGCTAGCCTGAGTCAGTAAGATGACCTAATATACTGTCCAGGCAGACATCCTATCACTATAGTAAAGGGAAATTCCCACTAGCCTGAGTCAGTAAGGTGACCTAGTATACTCTCCAGGCAGACATCCTATCACTATAGTAAAGGGAAATTCCCACTAGCCTGAGTCAGTAAGGTGACCTAGTATACTCTCCAGGCAGACATCCTATCACTATAGTAAAGGGAAATTCCCACTATCCTGAGTCAGTAAGGTGACCTATATCTCCACTTTTACAATATAGTGTTAATCTAGACAAAGAGACAGAGACAGAGACAGATAGGGACTGTTCAAGTGCATAAATTACGTGATATAAACGCTCAACAGGTAGGTTGTATTAAGTAAATTGTTAGAATAGATGTACAATTGTATGTACTTTTATTACATTACACAATTTTATACCCGACTATAGATTAGTCATTAGGAAATTGTTTTTGTATGTTTGCTAGATACATAATTAAAGACTGAAGTTTAATTTGAATGAAAATATATAGGGACAGTTCAATGCATATATTTACATCAAACAGATCGTTGAAATATAATACCATTCGAAGAAAATAAAAGTTAAGATGTGTTGCGACGTTGGTTACTATGGCAGCTGTGGTTGCTAAGATAATATAGTTTTAGTGTATCTACGTAAAGACACCAGTATTGTTAACAAATTAAAAAGAAACAACTCAATATTTTTGTTTAATACATAAAGATACATGTACAATATGAAAACCATATATATTGTACAGAGATTAATAATTGATAATTGGGTCACTGCAGCCTCATTCTTAATGTTAAAGGTGAAAATGTATACTTAAATGTATAATAAATGATTAATATCATGTAAAATCATTTCTTATACTGATTTCTTTTACTAACATGTTACATATCTAATTGTCATTATTGTTAGAAATTGTAAATTAAAGCTAGAAATTTTTATATCTGTGATAATAAGTTATTGTAGCTAGATTTGTTTTTTTATTCTTTGATTAATTACATGTACATATGTAGGTAATTTTGACTAATCATTTAATGATACATGTACATCGAAGATATAAGATATATGACATGTGTTGGTATGCTCAACCAGCCTATCAGAAAGTACCTACAAAATTCTGTTGTTAGAATGGAGAGAAAATGTTGATTTCTGCATTTATGTGCTAAAAGTTAACATATAACATACATAACTTCGTAGTGGGTAATGATAACCATTAACCTGCTAAAACAGATTTCACTGCATACCTGGGTTATCTTCAAAGATACACCGTAATAATTTCATTATCAAAACATCACTTGGATATCACAAATGCCACTGTTCGAAATAAACCAAAAATCATTTTCAAAAAGGAATATTTGCAGTTGCACACAGCATGATTAGCAGAATTAATGAGTCTCATCTGAGACCAGTTCCATGGGCTGCTACCAAGCAGAACTATGTTTAACATATTTATTTCCCCTAAAATGAATGAAGGTATTGAATCAGTAACTCTACCTGAAAGTAGTTCTAGATAAGAGGAGGAAGGCCTGCATCGTATGGTAAATACCTGGGGTTAAATTTGGTTGTTTTTTTTATTTGTTTGGAATGGGGCCTTTTTGTCTCAATTTGGGAAGAAAATTGGCAAATTGAATTGGGAAAGAAATTTTACTGCAAATTTTGGGAATTCGGTTTAAATATGAAATAATTTCAGTTGAAAATGGATCTCATATCCCTCAGAAAATGGAGCGATAACGGTCAGTTGATCAGAAGGGATTAGATGGAGCGATCTCTTTACCATAATACGGTGTTAATCATTTTATAATGGTGATCGATTTTGTTTTAAATGTCTCATTACCAATATCAGATCAAGTTTGTGATTCGTTAGTTTACCTATATCCCTTTACAGTTGTATATGAGACATTACAGAACTCAAGCATTACTGTCAAATCTACAGATTCTACTGATGCTTCAATGTTTACAGAAAAGAATTTCAATTTCAAAAAAGAATTTCAATTTCAAAAAAGGAAATATATTAACATATTTCTGGACATATTTCTAGAAAGTCCCTCAAAATAAGCATCCTGGCAGAAAACAAAAACAAAAAAGTTTAATGAAAAGTAAGTGTTGTACATTTTTCAGTTATATTTTTATAAATCTACAAAATAAATTTGGAGATAAGATTTTGAAAACTGCTGTAATATTTGTTATGGTGACATAAACATAGGTTAGTGGTCTACCCTAGGCCATAGTTAGAACAGCAGACATGATGTTGTAGTCTGTTACTAGTTTATACACTGCAAGCTGGTTCTTGCTGAAATGTGTCGTCTACAATATTTTTCTGTGTCTGCATTTACATCTTATACACATATATTCTGGTAATAAAACTAATTATAACTTAAATTGTGTTCATTTTCATTAATTTCAACTTTTCAAATAATAAATCCTTGTAATAAAGTTGTAAATAATGTCATCATTCACAAAAGATTTTTACCACTTCATACAGTGTAAACTTAGTCACAATATGATAACATTTTCTCCCATCTGCATGGGTTCACAGAGTCAACCTTTCTGTCAACCCTTAGGGTATGGCAGATTGCACCTGCAGGCAACAAGTGATGTCACGTCGAAAATTCAATCACATCACATCAATATTGTTTTGCAGTATAATTGTTTTTAAATATTTGAACAACTAGATTCTGCATGAATAAAATCGAATGATGGGAGAAAAATAGATATCCCTAACCTGGAGGGTGTGACAAAGAAATCTCCAAGTCCTTTTGGGGGGATATTGTTAACTGTCTGTCGAGACAGAGCCTTGGGTTAGACAACTAACAATATCAACCCAAGGGTTGGACATTTTTCGGCCACACCTTCAATGTAGGGGGAAATCTGTCAATAAATCTTTACATATGTTTCAAGAACCATTGGGTTCACAATTATAATTTGCTGTATTTAATTTTGTGGGAGGAAAATAACAGTTGCCCGAGTGTGATGTGGACAGAGCACCTTCAACACTCGGAATAAGATTTTTGGTTTAGCACCAACTGTAAATTAACCTGATGCTACACTTCTAAACTAACACCCTGGAAGAGATATCTGCTACATCACACAGGGGCAAGAGGTTCTATTAATCTTTAAACCACAACTAGGATCAGATTTGTATGTTAAAGAAATTAATATTAATAATCATTAGAATATGTCTGAACAAAAAATCGCTGGGAACCAATGCAATGGCCAACAGGATCAGATGTATTGGACAGGTTGAATACCATGTGACCTAATTACAACCAATCACTGAAACACAAATTTATCACAGCTATATGTATAAACTGCTGCACTTATGATGTATGATAATTATACACAATTAGAAATAAACAAGTTCAACGCTACACAAAAGATAAGAATCGCTTCTGTAAAAACTTAAGTATTATTCATTTAATGATAAGTTAAAACTTGAGTGTACAATAAGGAATGCTGGCCAGTCGAGCTATTGTCATACAGTATCATACGTGATGAAACGGTCCCAGACGAATTGCCAACTAATGTAATATCTTCGTTAGGTCTCAGTCATAAACATGGTTTTTCCTGAGTGTTCATTCTTTTGAATTCATAAAAGTTCACCTAATAGCTGTCTAACACACATGTATCACACATATTACTTTAAACACAACCCTTAGTATGCACACCGGTATCGTACATATTACATCTCCCTAAGTATGTGGGATAATAGTGTAGATATGTTTCGTAATATTGAAAGCACACGGTACAATATTGCACATAGGCTAATCACATCGAAGGCTAATCACATCAAGTATTTTCTTCAGACACGATTATGGCAGTAATACTTGAAATCAAGAATAATGTTTTGTGAATGAAAGCGTTATCCCAATACTCATTTGCAAATGTCAAAAATTGATTACAATGTTTTTGTTAAAAATAATATCATACAAACTATCACAGTGGCTTTGGTACACCAACATACAGTGTTAATCAAGAGGAGTAATTCCCCCCTGGTAGTCGTGTATACAGGCGTGAATCAGGACTCTGTATGTGAAGGTCAGACTTAAATGACGATGTTATTTCGTCAATAGTCTTTCCTTTGGTCTCTGGAACTTTAAAAAAGGTGAATAACCAGAAAAATACCAGCATTCCGATGAAGGGGAAAAAGGAATAATCCGCGATGGCAGTCTACAAAAACAAGGGGAAAGCATCAGTATGATGATTATTCTACTCACAATTACAGTAAATACGCATAGCAATACATAGTAACAAGTTCTATATACCAACTTATAATATTTCTTATTCGTCTAAATCAATACATATTTATCCTGCAATGAACTGCAATAGAGGCAGGTTTATTACCAGATAGAATACATACAGTCATATACATGTACATCAATAGGTTGAACGGAACATCAATTAAAACATTGAATAGGAAATATATCTCACATGAATTTCTGGGTATGAAAGTCCAACGGTGAAGTTTGCCAGCCAGTTGGTCAGTACAGACAAACTGACCGCAGCTGACCTTGGTCCCTGAGCAAATAATTCGGCTACATAAAACCATGGTATAGACCCTGGGCCTGTGGCGAAGGAGACGATGTATCCCATTACTGCAACAATACTGACATATGACAGCCACGGAGCATCGTCCTGAAACATACACAGTTACGATTTAACAGCTTTCAGCTGGCATTCACGATCAATATGAATACTACCTACACAAAATGAAAACCAATCCTTTCACTGACAGGCATTTCAAAAGCCTATCACCCCTGCTCCATTATACTGACATCAGAATGACATCTCAGTCCATTATACTGACATCAGAATGACATCTCCCCAGTCCATTATACTGACATCAGAATGACATCTCCCCAGTCCATTATAACGACATCAGAATGACATCTCCCTGGTCCATTATACTGACAACAGAATGACATCTCCCCTGTCCATTATACTGACATCAGAATGACATCTCCCCAGTCCATTATACTGACACTAGAATGACGTCACCCCAGTCCATTATACCGACATCAGAATGACATCTCCCCTGTCCATTATACTGACATCATAATAACATCTCATTCCATTATACTGACATCAGAATGACATCTCCCGAGTCCATTATACTGACACTAGAATGACGTCACCCCAGTCAACTATACTGACATCAGAATGACATCTCCTCAGTCAATTATACTGACATAATGACATCTGTCCATTACACTGACACCAGAATGATATCTCAGTAGATTATACTGACATCAGAATGACATCTCCCCAGTCGATTAGGGCCTTCCAAACAGGGGTAGATTCTACTGACAGAGGAAATCCTAATGTGTCGTCACAAATCAGAGGAGATCCTAATGTGTCGTTACAAATCAGAGGAGATCCTAATGTGTCATCACAAATCAGAGGAGATCCTAATGTGTCGTCACAAATCAGAGGAGATCCTAATATGTCGTCACAAATCAGAGGAGATCCTAATGTGTCGTCACAAATCAGAGGAGATCCTGATGTGTCGGTCTACAAATCAGAGGAGATCCTAATGTGTTGTCACAAATCAGAGGAGATCCTAATGTGTCGTCACAAATCAGAGGAGATCCTAATGCGTCGTCACAAATCAGAGGAGATCCTAATGTGTCGTCACAAATCAGAGGAGATCCTAATGTGTCGTCACAAATCAGAGGAGATCCTAATGTGTCGTCACAAGTCAGAGGAGATCCTAATATGTCGTCACAAATCAGAGGAGATCCTAATGTGTCGTCACAAATCAGAGGAGATCCTGATGTGTCGTCACAAATCAGAGGAGATCCTAATGTGTTGTCACAAATCAGAGGAGATCCTAATGTGTCGTCACAAATCAGAGGAGATCCTAATGCGTCGTCACAAATCAGAGGAGATCCTAATGTGTCGTCACAAATCAGAGGAGATCCTTATGTGTCATCACAAATCAGAGGAGATCCTAATGTGTCGTCACAAATCAGGGGAGATCCTAATGTGGTCACAAATCAGAGGAGATCCCAATGTGTCATCACAAATCAGAGGAGGTCCTAATGTGTCGTCACAAATCAGAGGAGATCCTAATGTGTCGTCACAAATCAGAGGAGATCCTTATGTATCATCACAAATCAGAGGAGATCCTAATGTGTCGTCACAAATCACAGGAGATCCTGATGTGTCGTCACAAATCACAGGAGATCCTGATGTGTCGTCACAAATCACAGGAGATACACTGCTGGAGTAAGTATACTTACCCTGAAGATGAGGGCCATTGAGAGGACAACACTGAACAGTGTCATCACAAATCAGAAGAGATCCTAATGTGTCGTCACAAATCAGAGGAGATCCTAATGTGTCGTCACAAATCAGAGGAGATCCTAATGTGTCGTCACAAATCAGAGGAGATCCTAATGTGTCATCATAAATCAGGGGAGATCCTAATGTGTGGTCTCAACTCAGGGGAGATCCTAATGTGTCTTAACAAATCAGAGGAGATCCTAATGTGTCGTCACAAATCAGAGGAGATCCTAATGTGTCGTCATAAATCAGGAGATCCTTATGTGTCGTCACAAATCAGAGGAGATCCTAATGTGTTGTCACAAATGAGGGGAGATCCTAATGTGTCATCACAAATCAGAGGAGATCCTAATGTGTCGTCACAAATCAGAGGAGATCCTAATGTGTCGAATCAGAGGAGATCCTAATGTGTCATCACAAATCAGAGGAGATCCTTATGTGTCGTCACAAATCAGAGGAGATCCTAATGTGTCATCACAAATCAGAGGAGATCCTAATGTGTTGTCACAAATCAGAGGAGATCCTAATGTGTCGTCACAAATCCGAGGAGGTCCTAATGTGTCATCACAAATCAGAAGAGATCCTTATGTGTCGTCACAAATCAGAGGAGATCCTAATGTGTCATCACAAATCAGAGGAGATCCTAATGTGTCATCACAAATCAGAGGAGATCCTATGTGTCATCACAAATCAGAGGAGATCCTAATGTGTCGTCACAAATCAGAGGAGATCCTAATGTGTCGTCACAAGTCAGAGGAGATCTTAATGTGTCGTCACAAATCAGCGGAGATCCTAATGTGTCGTCACAAATCAGAGGAGATCCTAATGCGTCGTCACAAATCAGAGGAGATACTAATGTGTCCTCACAAATCAGAGGAGATCCTAATGCGTCGTCACAAATCAGAGGAGGTCCTAATGTGTCGTCACAAATCAGAGGAGATCCTAATGTGTCGTCACAAATCAGAGGAGATCCTAATGTGTCATCACAAATCAGAGGAGATCCTAATGTGTCGTCACAAATCAGGGGACACTCTAATGTGTCGTCACAAATCAGGGGAGATCCTAATGTGTGGTCTCAAATCAGAGGAGATCCTAATGTGTCTTAACAAATCAGAGGAGATCCTAATGTGTCTTAACAAATCAGAGGAGATCCTAATGTGTCGTCACAAATCAGAGGAGATCCTAATGTGTCATCACAAATCAGAGGAGATCCTAATGTGTCTTAACAAAACAGAGGAGATCCTAATGTGTCGTCACAAATCAGAGGAGATCCTAATGTGTGGTCTCAAATCAGGGGAGATCCTAATGTGTGGTCTCAAATCAGGGGAGATCCTAATGTGTGGTCTCAAATCAGAGGAGATCCTAATGTGTCGTCACAAATCAGAGGAGATCCTAATGTGTTGTAACAAATCAGAGGAGATCCTAATGCGTCGTCACAAATCAGAGGAGATACTAATGTGTCCTCACAAATCAGAGGATATCCTAATGCGTCGTCACAAATCAGAGGAGAGCCTAATGTGTCGTCACAAATCAGAGGAGATCCTAATGTGTCGTCACAAATCAGAGGAGATCCTAATGTGTCGTCACAAATCAGAGGAGAATCTAATGTGTCGTCACAAATCAGAGGAGATCCTAATGTGTCGTCACAAATCAGAGGAGATCCTCATGTGTCTTAACAAATCAGAGGAGAATCTAATGTGTCGTCACAAATCAGAGGAGATCCTAATGTGTCGTCACAAATCAGAGGAGATCCTAATGTGTCGTCACAAATCAGAGGAGATCCTAATGTGTCATCACAAATCAGAGGAGATCCTAATGTGTCGTCACAAATCAGAGGAGATGCTAATGTGTCGTCACAAATCAGAGGGGATCCTAATGTGTCATCACAAATCAGAGGAGATCCTAATGTGTCGTCACAAATCAGAGGAGATCCTAATGTGTCGTCACAAATCAGAGGAGATCGTGATGTGTCGTCACAAATCAGAGGAGATCCTAATGTGTTGTCACAAATTAGAGGAGATCCTAATGCGTCGTCACAAATCAGAGGAGATCCTAATAAGGTCACATATCCGAGGAGGTACACTGCTGGAGTAAGTATACTTACCCTGAAGATGAGGGCCATTGAGAGGACAACACTGAACAGTAACATCCCTCCGAGGCCAATCAAGTGTAGGGTCCGCCGACCAAGCTTGTCCATGATGTTAGCCGAAACAAACGTCATGGCAACATTCACAGCTCCTGTGCCTAGTGTCGCATACTGCGCATTGAGCTGGCTCAGCCCAGCACTCTCAAATATCAGAGTGGAATAAAATATGACCTGAAAGGATAAAAACCATAGCATCTAACTCATTTTAAACCATGGCATCCAATTCATTATAAACCATGGCGTCCAACTCATTATAAACCATGGCATCCAATTCATTATAAAACCATGGTTGTGGTAGGTTTTGGGAAATGCTCAGGTTCAATTATGGCATACACTAATGAGACCCATACTGAAATTTTCACTTGAAAAATTTTATTCTTTAATGCAAATTTTTGAACAAAAATTGGTGAAGTGGGAAGGAAATACACAGGAGTCAGCTGCGTTTTTTGTTGTTGTTAATTTGTCTTCATTATGAAAAAAACTCAGTTGGTAACTTAACCAAATCTATTATCAGCCCCTAAAATCCATAAAGAAAAGACCTGGATATGATTTAAACTCTTACAGCATTGATACCACTGAACTGCTGAGACAGCTGTAGGACCAGGCTTATAATCAGCGGGGTGAGGAGTTCTCGGCGCTTAAACAAGTCTGTGAAGTGGAACTACAACACAAACAAATAAGACAGGTAAATAAAACGTTACATCATTAATAATTCCAGACAATCAAAAGTATTAAAGTTTTAATTCTCTTATCTGGTATGATTACCAAGTATATGGTTTTATAATGTCTGATATAACCTCACAGCATAGTGTTGAGATCCTACCTCTTCTGCCCTTTGTGCCTTTTCCATCTCGGTTCTCATTTCTTCGATCTCATCACTGACATCAATGTCTTTTCTCAGCCATATCAAAGCTAAAACAGTTGGAAGAATAATCGGTAATATACACTGTACATCTAAATCCCCCCTCCCCCCGTAGATTGCTTCCTTCTGCTCTACTGTTCTCCTATTTCTTCAATACTTCTTTTTTCTTCATATCTCTCTTACTCTCTACTAAACATTATTCCTCTTCCAAGATCTTCTACAGTTCTTCTCTCATTGCCATTTCCCTCCTGTAGAAATATCTCGTACCTCAACATGTTCCTTCATAATTTCACCTGTTCTCGTATTACAGAGTCACATGACAGCTATTACATGACCCCTCCTCCTCCGTAATATCATATTCCCATCAGGTGCCTTCCCTACTACCCCGACTGCTAACCTTCCAATCCGAAACCTCCTCACCCCAGATATCCCCAGACCTCCTCTACCCAGATATCCCCAGACCTCCTCACCCCAGATATCCCCTGTACCTCCTCACCCCAGATATCCTCAGACCTCCTCACCCCAGATATCCCCAGACCTCCTCACCCCAGATATCCCCAGACCTCCTCACCCCAGACATCCCCTGACCTCCTCACCCCAGATATCCCCAGACCTCCTCACCCCAGATATCTCCTGACCTCATCATCCCAGATATCCCAGACCTCCCCACCCCAGATATCCCAAGACCTACTGACCCCAGATATCCTCTGCCCTCCTCACCAGATATCCCAAGACCTACTGACCCCAGATATCCCCTGCCCTCCTCACCAGATATCCCAAGACCACATCACTCCAGATATCCCCATATATCCTCACTCCAGATATCCCCAGACCTCCTCACCCCAGATATCCCCAGACCTCCTCACCCCAGACCCTCCTCATCCCAGATATCCCCAGACCTCCTCACCCCATATATCCCCAGACCTCCTCACCCCAGACCTCCTCACCCCAGACCTCCTCATCCCAGACATCCCCAGACCTCCTCACCCCATATATCCCCAGACCTCCTCACCCCAGACCTCCTCACCCCAGATATCCCCAGACCTCCTCACCCCAGATATCCCCAGGCTTCCTCACCAGATATCCCAAGACCTCATCACCCCAGATATCCCCATACCTCCTCACCAGATATCCCCAGACCTCCTCATCCCAGATATCCCTAGATCTCTTCACCCCAGATATCATCAGACCGCACCACCCCAGATACCTCCTGACCTCATCATCCCAGATATTCTCAGACCCCATCACACCAGATATCCCCAGACCTCACCTCAGATATCCCCTGACCTCCTCACCCCAGATATCCTCAGACCCCATCACACCAGATATCCCAGACATATATCCCAGAGTTAAATCTACACTTTGATTTTCCCCACTCCCCCTGACCACATCTCCAAGTCCAAGAACTCCTCACTCTAGATATCCCCAGACTTCTATTCCCCGTTAAATTTACACCTTGATTTCCCTCACTCCCCTAACCACATCTCCTAGTCCAAGACTTCCCAATCCGCAGATATCCCCACACATCCTTACCCCCAGATATCCCCAGACCTCCTCACCCTTAGATAACCCGACACTTCACCCCAGATATCCCCAGACCTCTATCCCAGAGTTAAATCTACATCTTTATCACCTTTTTCTGCCATGTCCTCATTGCCCTTGTTTATCATAAGGTATCGTGGACTTTCTGGACACCAGGTGAGAGTGAGTAACTGGAAGACCATCGGTACAAGTGTGCATCCTGTAACACAACACGTGATTAAAAACTTTGAGCGATACAGTAACCTGCTGTCTGCAATAACCCTTCATAATAACGTATTGATTCATTTATTAAGTCATTTATAATTTCTAATAATGATGACATTCAAACTTTACCTACAAGTAGTTCTATGTATAAATTGTTACTAGTACAATGTATACTTGTCTAGAAAGACACTAAAAGACATTAGAATGTCTAAACTTATCCGTGAGTCCCATTTGTGCTCTGAGGAGTGTAAATGCAGTCTTGGACTCAAAAGCTGAAAGAAAGAAACTCTTACCCAGCAAATAATTCCATGTTTCCGCCCTGGCAAGTACATGTTCCAGACCCAGAATCTCGGAGACGAGGGTCCCAGAACAGATGGCTAGTTGATTAAACGTTCCTGATAATCCCCGAATAGAGGTCGGGGCTGTCTCCGACAGGTACAGGGGCACTATGGCTGTGTTTATACCTACAGATACATCAAACACTTTAATTAATGGATATTTAAGCAATGATGGCAAAATATTATCTTTAAAATGAATACTGCTGGTAAATCTTCTAGGGTCAGATCAGCCCCCAGATTTTATCATACTTGTAAAGTGGCGTTCATAGAGTGAAGATTGAACTGAAATCCTCAAGGGTGATACTGAATCCTCTTATCATAGCATAACTGAAATTGATTAAAGGTTAGCAACCGCATCTGTTTCCTTGTAGTAACCCAAGTCTAAGTCCTCAGAGTGGCACCATACCCCTGAAATGATCTTGATACCAAGGTAGCATGATTGTGTTTGCCTCCTCAATCCAAGCAATTGTAACAGTTTGGTTACCCTTTGGAATCTCAACCATTTAGATGTTATTATTTGTATAAATAAGAGTCCTCAGGGTAAGGTCATACTCCTGGGACAGATTGGGTTTAAGTGGTTATTAGAAGAAAGAGCAAAGAATGGAGGGAAAAAACTTGAATTTAGAATGTTATTCATCTGACTTTATCAATATGGTGGTTCACAAGGAAACCATACTTTTGGGGATGTAAAATGATGTTTTGACATAATACAAAAAAGAAAAATGAAATGGTGCAGAGTTTTATATACTCACCACAACAAAGTCCAGCCACAAACCTTCCAGCTATGAGCATTTCATATGATTTGGCAAACTTGGAGGATATGAGCAAGCCACTTGCAACCAAGTTCAGAAAATTGTTCCTTAAAAGGCCACCTTTCCTGGAAATTAAACTTTGTTTCAATATTTCCATATCACCTCAACAGAACACATAAACAATTGACCCGATATCATGACCTATCAAAATACCCGACACTAGCTATAGGGTCCATGTGTGTGTTAAAATACTCAACATTTTCAAACAAAAAAATTTAGTTTGATACCCTAAACAGAACAAAGTATGATAATACCTCCCAAATCTGTTGGCCAGATAGCCTCCTGATAGTCCCCCTATCATGCCCCCGATGGCGAAGATGGACACAGTGAATGACCAAAGGAGAGTAAGAAGGGAGGAGGACATGTATTCTCCATTTCTGTTGTAGTATGTGCTGTTGTAGAAGTCTTGGATCACCTGTAATGATATAACGAGATTTGGCAACACAGGTAACATAACATCCAATCCTCTCTGGTTCTGTATCTCTGAACAATTGAAACATATTATATGATATGCCAGCTCAGAAAACTGATATCTAATGATTCATATCTCCAACAACAGTTCTGTTGAAAGTATAAACTGGTCATCCAGATCAGAATGCTTTTAAAAGTCAAATGTTAATCAAATACTAATGTTGTAATCAAATCAACCTAAATTTGGTTGTGAAATATAATAAGTATTATAAATATGCTGGTATAATTATGGTGATCACTCTCTGTTCTTCATTTACTTGTACATTGTATATTCAATTATATATGTTATTATTTTCACTTTTCGGAAATAAACAAGACCAATGTAATATGGATGAGAACTTTAAACAAGGAGTGAGATGTAACCATTCCTCTTAAAGAAATGACAATCAAGTCAAGCTAAACATAGAACAGCTACATATGTAGCTAAAGTCTCTGGCTATTGTTTGTTTTGTTTAATGACACCAACAGACATGGCGCTCGTCATAAGTTTCTCACCGAGTAATCCTCTTACATTGTTGGAGTAAAGCTAAACCAAGATTTCAACGACACCAAGACTCTGATTCTGTAAGTGCGGGAAGGGAGGACAAGCCGTGGGATGGAAGGGGTAGGATCGGTTTGGGTTTACGCACCTCAGACGGTTCATTGATGACACCAGAATTGAACCCAACGATGAAAGAAGAACCAAGGATAGATGATAAAATGGCGAAGGCTAAACGGGATGTCACGCCCTTCAGACAGAAAAAAAACAAATATCATGAAAACGTATAAAATTATAAGTTGAATTATTAATTTAATACATTATGATCAATATAACTTTTCGTCTTAACTTCATGATTGTGTAAAAACATGAAACATATACAGTTACATTGATACAGAAAGGTAATACATTAAAAACAGGACAACAGTCGGTTGGAGACTGCAGTTATGATCGAGACTAAACAGCCGGTGGACCGCTGAGAGATACATTTTCATAGTACCTTCTTCTCCGTCGTCAAAGAAATAGAGTCAATGATGTCTCCGTTCTCTCCATAGAGAAGGGAAGCGTGCTCATTTTCCCTGACATCACTACCAAAACTGAGCCGTGACATCGCTATCTTGTAAAAATATCACATAGGCCTGGGTATTTGTTTACTATACGTCCACCATTTTGTTCAATAAATGTCACGTGATTATCACATGACTAAGTTTTACACAGAGGAAGAGGGAAAAATTCAAACTGAATGTTTCAAACACGTTGCAATAACAAGCGATTTAACCAAAAACAGTTATCCCACACAAGATTTAATTAAATGCCAAAGAATAGGTGACAAAAACGTACCTTTTGAAGGTTTACCCAGTATAGCCTATAAGGTGAGTATTTAACCATGAAAAATATAGGCCTAACGAGAGACGTATGGCAAGCCAAAGTGGAAAAAAATCCCCATTTATTGATATCAATAATTATTTTTTGATTTCCATAATTCATTCATGGAAATCAATAAACAGTTATTGATAGCCATAAATGAATTATGGAATTCCGTAATTCGATTTATCGATATCAATAAATACCTATTTTTGTAAATCAATAAATAGGCACATTTGTTGATATCAGAAAATGATTTATTGATATCAGAAAATGATTTATGGAAACACGTCTCTGGCCTAACGGTGTTATATATATAAATATATAACTAATATATTAACTCTACCCATTAATTTATGAATATATGTACAATGCCACGTTAAAAGACAGCTTAATAGTAAAATTACGTCATTGAGAAATAGCTGAATATTCACATACATATACCCTATATCTAACCGAGGCAATCATTTTGACGAGTAGTGCAATTCTTGGTTGTCAAAAATCCCACAGAGTAAAGGTCCAACACGACCAACACTTATCTATAATTAAGTTGGAAAAACTTATAAACTATTCCCTTTGTCATTATGATGTCAACAAAATATATTTAAACTAAAATCTGATTGTTTCATAACCATATATACGGAATTAATTAATTATAACGATTTCTGAATAAAATCGAAAAAGATAAATTAGTTGATTACATGATTATTGAAAAAAAAAATACAAGGAGAATCCGACCATACGTTCCGGAAAAGTAAGTGTCTTCTAAATGAGAATTGTGGTGTTCAGCGACAGTGGATATCAAGCTTCAACAAGCACCGACAGGAACAGGGGCACTATGGCTGTGTTTTTACACCGTCGGACTTCTTATTGGACAAGGAAATAGAATTCCCAGTGAGGTCACGATATCGACCATAAACCTATCAAAGATTTCCGTCGACCAGCATTTCTAGAATTTCCCCAAAAAAAATTTCTGTCTGTTGTCGACGAACTTTTCTCGTTGTTGCCTATGCCGAACGATTTGGACTTTGTTTTAACGACCGATGTGTTATCGGGGCCCCGTGTTTGATGTTGGAGTGCCCTAATAGACTTATAAATCTGGCCCAACAGGTACTGCTGGTATATGCCCTGTCATATATCCCATATGTGACAACAAGCCCGTTTGATCTAAAGGAAATTTAAAAACATCGAGAGACTAAATTTATCAAATGTGACAGAGTAAGGAGCGCGGGTAGGGCCGTAGTAAATACTTATTAACTGAGGAGGGAGCGGAGAAAGGGTGGACGCGGCGACAGTAAATCTTAATTACAGGATTATCTTGAGAAAGGGTGGGATGGTAGAATTCTGTAGTTTTGAGAGTCACAGTGGAAAACGTCGTGTCTTATTCTGAGGTCTGGTATCCATAGGAGACATGTTGTACAGGAGTGGAATCATTACCCTCATCTTAATTCATATGGCTTCGGGTGAGTTGAATGTACTCTTTGTACTTTTTCCCAGTCAAATGTAAGACATTTTGCTTTTAACATTGTCCTTTAATTTTCATCTTATTTCTTCTGGGTATGCGTATGATAATGGTTGGACATATTAACAGTGAAGTAGCTAGGCGAAAATTATATGAATGCTTTATAAACACACTTTCTCTGTAACTACTTTTAGTGGTTTACAGGCAATATTAATGCCAATTAAGCTTTCATTAAATCCAGCAATAGATTTTTATTTCTAAAAGTTGTATCATTACAATATTTGTTTTCCGGTAATGAAAATTGTCTGTGCACAAATAACTCGTGACTGATGCTTTGGTCCAATTTTCACAATAAATGCCAACTGTGGGAGAAGAATATAAAATGGATCGCATTTTGTTATCTCTATACCTGTACGCTATACAGAAATATTAATTGATTATTTTATTTTTGATTGTAACACTTTTTGTTTTTTTGATTGTTTTTTGTTTTGTTTTTGTTTTTTGTTTTTTGTTTTTTTTTTCATTGACTGAGACTGAAAAAATGAAGCGCACTTTTTAATAATGTCATACACAGAATACATGGGTTTCTGGCGATTTTTTCATAAGATCTTTCGCTAAGTATCTTAACTATATATTGCCGACCGTTAACATGCCAATTTGCGAATACCATAAAAGAGGTTGAATTCAGCTTCTTTCCGGTGAATAGCACGCTGAAAATTTAAAACGACCTGTGCTTTTCACCATCAAAATCATTGTGTTGTTGTTGTTGAATAAACTCATGATGATTGAATAGGGATACTAATTGATCTATCGATGAATAGAGCGAAAGCGTCTTCAGAGTGCATTTCGGCTTTCATTTTTACGTCGATTTTGAAACTCAAAAAGAAAAAAATATTGAAAATATAATACAGTTCACAATTTTCTCTAAAAAAAATTACTTCCATCGTTAGCTAAAACCACAACAACACTGAGTATTTATAAGTCACAAAAACACAACTTCGCCAGAGAAAACACATTTAATATCGCTCTCATAAAATGTTAGATCTTCGCGAAACACTCGGAATTGTGAAGTGATAGTCTACACTTTTATCAGGTCAGACTTACTTCTGATCGTAGGCCGTTTGTTTATCGCGGTCCAAGCGGTTGTACCAGAGTTGTTCGTTAATGAAGTAGCGATTTTCTTTCAGACGAGCCTTGACAAAGACTTTGAAGTCTTGGTACAGTTTGAACATCAGTCCGTCAAAGTTTATGTCTATTATGTTGCTTAAAAAATATGGCGAGTCGGGAAGGTTTGTCCGTAAGCGCTGTGATTTAGAATATGTCTTAAGTGTTATCAACTTTCATAAGCTTAAAATTTTTCAAAGGCAAGCAATTGAAATTGTTTTTAACTAGCCCGAAATTGAGATTTCTACCTTGAATTAATTAATGCAGTCAAAGAATCGACTTCGGGAACGTTGTTGAAAACGGAACCTTGTGATATTGAAAGTCTGGAAGCCAAAAGTGCAGGTTTTGAATGACCATACAAATGTCCATACAAATCAAATATTTATACGGTTTCATCATTAACTTAAGGATATTCCTGAACTTAAAAGTTTTCATGGGTTTCCACAGTGTTGGATTTAAGATGAATGTTTGTAATGTTTGTCTATGGTTATTTTTAAGGACTATTTATGTTCATATGTTGTACATCTTATTATGATATTCAACTCATCCAATCTTATTCACGGACCCATGTATAAACCGACATCAATCGCTACTAATTAGGAATGCTCTCGTCGGCCATTTTGTAGTGACCATCCAATAGCTATGTTTACGGTTTATATTGGAATGTGTATGTAGAAACAAGAGAAAAGTAAATGCTCGTGTACGCTGTATAGCAAGCCAGATTCAAGTTTTTTTCGGCATAGCCGTATAATATTCTTTTGTCCCCGGAAATGACGCGACAGGTGGCGTTACTGGTCAAGATGAAGTATGTGATTGGTCAATGTAGCGGTAAATGCAAAATGCAGATATGCAGTTAAAAAAGTTAAGATTGAATGCAAGCTGAATAAATTGATGCATCTTTTCAAATGACACATTAATAAAATTATATTCCTGATTGAAATGCAGTCGTATTCAGGCGCGTAGCTGCCTATACGCAAATACGCAGTTGCGTACACATCAGTTTCAACAAAAAAATAACCAAAACAAACAAACAAAACAAAACAAAGAAAGAAAAAACTCTTATATTTATATGAGCTTATCTATACACAAACTATGAATGCTGTCCCTAGGTGATGGTTCTAGTCAAACCGACTAATTGATATAACTAGTCATTGGTAGGGAACGCAATCAATCGGTCGGTTAAAGTGGGACAAAGAAAAATCCGAAGACCTGTTTCTTTGGAAGAAATTTCAGCTCGCCCCGCAGGAACCGTCAGCATCAGAAACAAGTCAAAATGGTACACCTGATGTAACAAAGCTCCCTGGTGGTTGTCAGAATTGCAAAATGCTTACGCTAACATTTTAGAGCATTCAGGATATTAAAGATCAATGCCAAATTTATGCATTTTATATACAAAATTTGCAAGATATATGTATATATGAGAGGTTGAAGCAAGTTCTAAATAGCACACAAAACTGAGTTTTGATATCCAACGGTTTACACAAAATATGGGAAAAATGAAAATAAATCCAAATAGTTTCAAAATTAGTTGTCAAATAAAAAAAGATGCCAGATATATATACACGTGTACTAATATAGACTTAAAAACTTAATATAGACTTAAAAATGTTTCGATAAGTTTAAAATGAGCTTTGATACAAAAACGTTAAGTCCTAAACATAGGAAACTTAAATTAAAAGAAAAAAATAGAATAATTCAATAATATTTTTTTTTGTAACTTTACTCTATTAAATGATTATTAACTTGATTCCGGTTTGGCGTCCTCCACCTCTCTTGTCTTGATCAATCAGTCTATTTGGTATTGTACCTTCAAAATAGAGCAAATTATTTTCTAAATTCTCCTAATTTTCTTCTGTTTATCTCTCCTACCATTCCCTTTTACAATACATATTTATTTTATACAATTCAGATTATCTTTTTTATACTAAACAGATTATAAATTTAAATATATCTTAAGTACACGTATTTGCTTTTTTGCAGTTAGACGTACATGTAAAACCATTTCAGGGTAAAAGTAGATTTCAATTGAAAGCTCTTTTACACATGTCAGACAATCTAACAGCTATATTCAGATACGTGCTGAATGTAAACTATATAGCATTGTTAGATCTCCTATCCCTTAAAATGTATTTATCTTATATAAGATGTGTTATCACGATGATATGCCGAAACACAATACAACATAGAATTATAATTTAACTCTTTCCATTATAACAATTATACACAACGAGAAAAACAATTTTTTTTTAAATATGTGTGTGTGTGATATTCGGCACAAATTGCATGAAACTTGTAGAAAAAATAATCTGATACTTTCTCAATTAAGAAAAGTAGAATAAGCGCCTATATCATCTATTGTTAAACGTACATGTAGTGAATGAGCTAATAGTGAAAATTGGAGATGATATCTCATTTACATATTTGAATTGCTCATTTAAATATGATTTAAAATTTGGGCATAGTAACATTTAAATTTTTTTCTGGGGTCTGATCTAGCCCACCATCCTCCCTTTAGTTCCATTCCTATAAAGGACTACTTACAACCGGAAACCAGGGTGAAGTCTGATTTACATATTTGTTACTGTTTATCTTAAAATGAATTATAAAACATTAACCAAAAGAACAGGTCCGAAGTTATATATGCGCATAGAGTACAAAATTCACTATTGGAATTTTCATCACTACATGACAGTTGGTAAGATGCAGAAATGAATCAATACTTTTAAGGAAATCGTTTGCTTTCAAACGTTAGGTGAACGTTACTATACGTATGCTTAGGAATGTTATTGAATATAATTAAACACAGCTTTCTGAACGCAGATAGACACAGAAATCTAATTTTCATATGTACAGATTTTGATGTTATATATGTACCCTTTGTCTGATCTTCAATGAAATTAGTAAATTAATGTATTTTTAAATCATTAGGTGTTCACACCAACGCTGTCACGAATGTTTTGCCTTATATATCAAGGCTGCTAAATAGTGGGATTAACGTCTCCAAACGAGACCAAATGTGGTTTTCCTGGCTTGCCTGGGTTGTCACATGAACACAGTTCCCTGGTAGTTTAGCTTCTGAACTCTGACCCCTATCTGAGAGAGTGTCCTACGCTCGGATATAACCGGGACAAGGACATTAATCCTCGTCAATCCAACCCATCTCTGAGTATAATGATAATCGTTATAATTCCAACTTTTAACTTAACTCTAACATGTCGTGCTATGTTATGACCACCGGTACAGTTGAAAGATTCATTTATATTCAATTCAATTCGATTTTACTGGAACTTTTATAACTACAACTGTATTTTATATATAAATGTATTTTACCTACACATACCGTCATGAAAACATCACCCATTGTCGCAATGATCATCCCAAAACGTCGTGTTACGGTAACGCGACTTAAATACAAGGTTGATCTCAGGTTTTTGGTCTTAATTTCTTTCTTTTACAGCCCTTCCCACAGGAAAGGTATTGCTTTGCCCAATGGACTATGGTTATGTACGTATGGTTATTGAACACATATTCGGACATTATGTAAACGTGTTTCAAGCGTGCAAAACAAGGTAAAGTCAACACAAATTATCATTCTAAATGCTGTACAAGGCTCGTCGTTTAAAGAAAACAGGACAACGTAACTATTCGGACATCGTTAAATGACAGACTTAAATTGTCCAAACACTTAACTGTATATCACAATACGGTACTCATTCACCCCTCATTTCATTTCTCTGCATACACATATAAAATAACTTAGCTACGCGCATGGGATTATCACCAAAATGATTCAAACTGATATCATTTTGTTATCTGTGCTGAAACACATTAGTTCGTTCATTTATTTCACCAACAGTTTTATATTATAGACACCAGCATTTAAACTATGCCGTTTATCTTTTAAAAAGATATTTCTTGGTTTTGGTATTTTTTGTTTTTAAGTTTGTTTTTTGTTGTTTTTTTGTGTAGATTTTTGTTTGTTTTGTTTTTTGTTTTTATCAAAACCCACATCATCCAAAGGGAAGAATTGACATGATATAAAAAAATGCCTCACTTTTGCAAATGTTTGGCTATTCAGCCATCCTCAGGCAGAAATCTAGTCTTTAAAAAAATTCATTTAACACAATGTCAACATTGCTGAACACTGGATCAACATTGCTTCGTAATTTATTTAACACTGGTTCAACATTTCTCATAATTCATTTAACACTGGATGAACATTGTTCCATAATTCATTTAACACTGGATGAACATTGCTTCGTAATTCATTTAACACTGGATGAAAATTGTTCCATAATTCTTTTAACACTGGTTCAACATTGCTTCATAGTTCATTTAACACTGGATGAACATTGCTTCATAGTTCATTTAACACTGGATGAACATTGCTTCATAGTTCATTTAACACTGGATCAACATTGTTCCATAATTCTTTTAACACTGGATCAACATTGTTCCGTAATTCTTTTAACACTGGATCAACATTGCTTCGTAATTCATTTAACACTGGATCAACATTGTTCCGTAATTCATTTAACACTGGATCAACATTGTTCCATATTGCATTCATTGTGCAATGTTGATCCAGTATTAAATGAAATTATATCTGAGCGATTAAATAAAATAATTATATCCACAACGTAGAACGGACGTAATGAGTTTATACAGAAGTACGGACTTCTCCGGTAAAACTATGTCCTGTATAAATCAGGATCGGGATATTAACAGGAGAGAATGAGAACATTCACTCTCATCCACCCAAATAAAAATAGCACTTAAGAGGCGAGATAGACAATAGAACTTTTGATCTACCAACAAGAACTTGCCTAACAATCTTTCCACTAATATGGTATGCGAATTTAGTCAAACTCGCAATAAAATTTATGATTTCCATTCTATATGATGCAACTAATTTCTGGAAAAAGCACGGAAATAAAAGAAGTATACACAAGCTTTCTGATTTTTATCCCCATACAGATTACTTGTGTGATAGAAATACTTATTAAATGCGCAGGCATAAATTGACTCTTTATCAATAATTATTTTGTTAATAAAGTTGATTCATTTTATACGTGGGTTTCTCCGATTTAAACGGTCTTTTGTGGGCTAGATTTCAATACTGTTCCGCTATACGAATGACCCCCGTCTCTTCCATGATTATGTTGAAATCATCCAATACCCCAAAGGTACCAATTGAAATTAAATTGTGTGTTATGCACTTCTCCTATATTTAAGCACATTTTCGTTAACAAAAGCAGTTTGTGTTTTGTTTAATTTCATTTTATACCTGTGTAAACAACTGACTATTTGACAACAAGCGTATATGTCTTATAACAGCTACCACATCATCATTCCTTATACATAGAGGATAGACTTAATTATAGCATTTCTGGAAAAAAAAATTATTTATGAAAAAAAGAAAATAGATAAAAAAATAAATGAAAGTAAAAATATGAAATAAAACGCGCATACGCACCCTCACACCCACACATACACCCTCACACCCACACATACACCCTCATAAGCACACACCCACACGTTGATAACGTTCTTCTATAATTTGTGAACAACTTTTAAACGGCTATGTTGTTGTGATATAGCGGTGCATAAACTACAAATTTCTGTCATTATTGTTTTATCGTAGAACCGATGGCTTCCTTCTATGAACGGAGAAATAAAAGATATTTGTCTTTACTCAGATATCAGTTATTATTTCCAGTAGATTAATTCAGTATCCAAGCTAATAGATAATGTACAAAGAATACGACCATGTGTTCCTGAGGGGTAAGCGTCTTCTTCATCGGCGACATCCGCCATACAAATCTAGGTCACGGCGACACACGCCATACAAATCTAGGTCACGGCGACACACGCCATACAAATCTAGGTCACGGCGACACACGCATACAAATCTAGGTCACGGCGACACACGCCATACAAATTCAGGTTAAACTCGGTTTAAGTCGTATTTTCTTGATGAGAACCAGGAAGGCGACTTTAGAGGATGAGAAAAACTGAGAGTTACGGGACCTTACGGAGAACAACTACTGGAATCCCCGGGAAACTACAGTGCTGTTTTCAATCCGATTAAGATAATATCTCCATTATACACTGTATATCTAATTTATATATAATTACGATTTGTACACATTATCATTATTTTTACTCCACTCCTCTGAGTAGCCATAGTTTATTTATTATCTATGTCCAGTTGTTCAAAAGGTGATTAGGCTAATATCAGTTTAATAACTATTTTAAAATCCTGATAAAATCATTTCTGGTAAAAATAGCTTGATATTTTTTGGCAAAACTCTAGCACACTTCAGTCTCTTCCTATCTACAAATTTTAAGGAATACACACGCATTAATAAAATTATTAATCTAATCACCTTTTAAACAACTGGAACAGAAGTTAGCTTCCCTACATATGATTGGTGATACTCAATTTGTTTGTTTGTTTTTGTTTCGTTTGGTTGGTTTTGCTTGTTTGTTTGTTTATTTTTTCCAGAAAGCTCGTAGAAATGAACAGTTTAAAATTCATCCCATATAACTCGTAGACTAAGGATAACTCATTACAGGTCCGCCTCACATGACATATACATCACAGATATACTGTATACTGTATAAAGAGTGTAGCGTGCGAAAGGTTTTGTATCACATCCAATATTGCTGTACTTTCAAGCAATCGAGCTAGCTCTAGTACTCTATACCCTTATCAACCACGAATATTGCGAATGTTTTTACACATTTCACACAGTGGAGATTTTCCTATTACAATATACTGATGTACTAAGTCTTACTATTATCATACTGAACTTCAAATGATGCATATTCTAATTCAAATTATTATTTTTTAAAACAGGCATGCCACGGCCATCTGAAGAGATATCAACCAGTACCACAACACCTAGCAGTGTTGGCCCTCCAGGTAATTATCCTACATACAATTAAACGTTGTTCTTGGAAAAGGTAACATTATGATATGTAACTTAACCATGTATTGATATCTAAATTAATAATAATATATTTGTATATTTATCAGATCCAATGAGGATATGCACTGAGCCAAAGCATTGTCACTGTATAAACGGAATCCCAATCTGCTATAACTCCCGGTGTGTCTGCCTGTATGCGTCGGCGATCGACAACTTACCGGTAAGTACAAATATCTCCAAACATCACCTGGTAACTATCGATCGAATTGTTATTCATAAACACAACATGACAACAGTTTTTGTAAGGTTACGATCTCAAAATGAGAGACCACAAGGTATAGAGAACACATGGAACTTTATATCACACACAAAATAGAATATTTCTAAGGATATCATCATGTTGACCGTAAGACTTCCTGTGGTATTCTTATCTTACATCTTTCGAATTTCTGTGTTTTTTTTGGCTGTTGTAATCAGCTATCATGACTCGTGAATCATGACATTGGAACGAGTCCTTGAATATCGAAACAGCTGGGGCATGCAAACACCGTATGTTGGGGATGCAGGTGTGTTGCCATCTAGAAATGGAAAATTAACAATTGGGAAATTGAAATCGTCCCGTTTTTCATACAGCTTAGTGGTTGGTCTCCCTGTTGGTTATGTTGTATTTCTAGAGCTCTGCAGTAAAATCAGTGATTTATTTTTATTGGAAAAACAGCACAATACAACTTACGATGAAATCAAAGGACTCGTCAAGGTAAAGGGTTCTGTTCTTATCTGCCCTTGGACGAATTCAGTCTCATATAGACACAAAACAAGGGCCAAAAAGGGGCACAGTTTGTTCCCATTGATATGCAGTTTGTCCGTTGGAAGATGTTGTCAGCTAGAAATTTAATAATTGTCAAGGTTTGCGTTATTCTCGGGTCTTGTTTCACCATATAATGATCCTCAAATATTATTCATCGTCATTATAGCTTTCTTGCTTCAATCTGGATATTTTCATCATCATTATGATTTCCTTTTCAAACTAGTGAACGCTACTCGTAATTTGCTTTTCATGTCCATTCTTGTGTGATAAGCAACTACGACTCCAGTTTGCCCCCACTGTTGGTGGCATACTGCACCACATGTGGAGTTGTATCATACTGCACCACAGGTGAAGTTGTATCATACTGCACCAAAGGTGGAGTTGTATCATACTGCGCCACAGGTGGAGTTGTAGCATGCTGCACCACAGGCGGAGTTGTATCATACTGCACCACAGGCGGAGTTTTGTCATCGATATCACGTATCCTCTCGGTGGCACCACTGCCACAGTGTGAAAGCTGTTTTTCATGATTAATGCTTTCTTGTTGTATTTGTATAGAACACTACCTAGATACATATAATTTGCATCTTCTTCGGAATTTTCAGCGAGATTTACTTTCATGAACACACACTGTCCCTCTATAGCTGGGACAAGAGCTTGTATGTTTGTTTTGTTTTGTTTTGCCTTTTTAAGAACTCTAAACTCGCCACAGAAGAGGCTGATATCATTTACTGCGGTATACCACGACAAGTCTTCGTATTTATTCCAAAACATGCACTGAACTCAGATTTAGTAACCTATTCAATGAGAAATTTATATACACACCAATTTTACCAAAGGGTTGTTTGATACGAGATGTTGTGTAAGCGCGCATTGTGCTAGTTTTGGCTGATGTTTGGTTCTTACCTTGCGCGATGCAGCTGTTGACATGAAATAGGTTGATTCAGGTCGGGTCAATTTAAAACTTGATAAGCTCGTATCCTACTTTTTGTCTATCCGTTAATGCCTCACACATATTATCTTGAATCACGATTTTGTTTTGGCGTTAAATTGTACTTTTGCCCCAGTTGCATGATCGTATGAGGCGACTAAATTTGGGATCTTATCTTTTCTCTTCTTTTAGAGCAATTTTCTTCTTTCTATCGTCCCTTTTAACACTGAATTACTTTTGACATTTAGTTGTGTGATCGCCCCATATGAGGAAGTTTTTTGGTTCTGTCTTCCGGTGGGGATATACCAGTCACTTAAAATGGTAGTTTCTATTTCTCACGAATATTGCGAATGTTTTTACACATTTCACACAGTGGAGATTTTCCTATTACAATATACTGATGTACTAAGTCTTACTATTATCATACTGAACTTCAAATGATGCATATTCTAATTCAAATTATTATTTTTTAAAACAGGCATGCCACGGCCATCTGAAGAGATATCAACCAGTACCACAACACCTAGCAGTGTTGGCCCTCCAGGTAATTATCCTACATACCAATCATGTTGTTCTTGAAAAAGGTAACATTCTGATATGTAACTTAACCATGTATTGATATCTAAATTAATTATAATATATTTGGATATTCATCAGATCCAATGAGGATATGCACTGAGCCAAAGCATTGTCACTGTATCAACGGTATCCCGATCTGCTATAACTCCCGGTGTGTCTGCCTGTATGCGTCGGCGATCGACAACTTACCGGTAAGTACAAATATCTCCAAACATCACCTGGTAACTATCGATCGAATTGTTATTCATAAACACAACATGACAACAGTTTTTGTAAGGTCACGATCTCAAAATGAGAGACCACAAGGTATTGAGAACACATGGAACTTTATATCACACACAAAATAGAATATTTCTAAGGATATCATCATGTTGACCGTAAGACTTCCTGTGGTATTCTTATCTTACATCTTTCGAATTTCTGTGTTTTTTTTTGGCTGTTGTAATCAGCTATCATGACTCGTGAATCATGACATTGGAACGAGTCCTTGAATATCGAAACAGCTGGGGCATGTAAACACCGTATGTTGGGGATGCAGGTGTGTTGCCATCTAGAAATGGAAAATTAACAATTGGAAAATTGAAATCATCCTGCTTTTCTTACAGTTTAGTGGTTGGTCTCCCTGTTGGTTATGTTGTATTTCTAGAGCTCTGCAGTAAAATCAGTGATTTATTTTTATTGGAACAAGAGATCCCAGAGGGATCTTGGCGCCCACCATTGAATGATCTTTATAGGTTCCATTTCAGATTGATCTTTTCTCTACTTTTCCCTTCCTCTAAGTCTTACTAATCTGTGTAAATTCAGAAACAGCCCTCTAGTACTTTTCAAACAAGGGGAACCTATATATAAAATTTAAGATTTAGCGATAATGGCTGTCTGTTGTTTTCTGATTGGTCCCAAAATGCAACACCAGGGACCAAGGGGAACCTACATATGAAATTTGAGAAAGATCCCTTCATTACCTTCTGTAAAATAGCGATAAAAAACTTCAATTGTCAAAATACAAGATGGCTGCCTGTCGGGCAGGTTGTTTTCTGACTGGTCTCAAAATCCAATATGCATAACTAGGCACAGAGGGCAACCTACAAATGAAATTTCACAAAGATCCCTTCAGCAATTTCTGATAAATAGCGATAACAAACTTCAATTGTCAAAATCAAAGATGGCTGCCTGTCGGCCATGTTGTTTTCCTATTGGTCCCAAGAATTAGATGCAATATGCAGAACTACAGACCAAGGAGAACTTGCAAAAATGTTTGAGAAAGATCCCTTCAGTACTTTCTTAGAAATAGCGATAACAAACTTCAATTGTCAAAATCCAAGATGGCTGCCTGTTGGCCATGTTGTTTTCCGATAGGTCTCAAAATGCAATATGCATAACTAGGCACAAAGGGGAACCTACATATGAAATTTGAGAAAGATCCCTTCAGTACTTTCTCAGAAATAGCGATAACAAACTTCAATTGTCAAAATTCAAGATGGCTGCCTGTCGGCCATGTTATTTTCCGATTGATCTCAAAATGCAATTTGCATAACTAGGCACCAAGGGGAATCTACATATGAAATTTGAGAAAGATCCCTTCAGTACTTTCTCAGAAATAGCGATAACAAACTTCAATTGTCAAAATCCAAGATGGCTGCCTGTCGGCCATGTTGTTTTCCGATTGGTCTCAAAATGCAATATGCATAACTAGGCACCAAGGGAAACCTACATATGAAATTTGAGAAAGATCCCTTCAGTACTTTCTCAGAAATAGTGATAACAAACTTCAATTATCAAAATCCAAGATGGCTGCCTGTCGGCCATGTTGTTTTCCGATTGGTCTCAAAATGCAATATGCATAACTAGGCACCAAGGGGAATCTACATATGAAATTTGAGAAAGATCCCTTCAGTACTTTCTCAGAAATAGCGATAACAAACTTCAATTGTCAAAATCCAAGATGGCTGCCTGTCGGCCATGTTGTTTTCCGATTGGTCTCAAAATGCAACATGCACAACTAGGCACCAAGGGAAACCTACATATGAAATTTGAGAAAGATCCCTTCAGTACTTTCTCAGAAATAGCGATAACAAACTTCAATTATCAAAATCCAAGATGGCTGCCTGTCGGCCATGTTGTTTTCCGATTGGTCTCAAAATGCAATATGCATAACTAGGCACCATGGGGAGCCTATATGTGAAATTTGAGAAAGATCCCTTTAGTACTTTCTCAGAAATAGCGATAACAAACTTCAATTGTCAAAATCCAAGATGGCTGCCTGTCGGCCATGTTGTTTTCCGATTGGTCTCAAAATGCAATATGCATAACTAGGCACCAAGGGGAGCTTACATATGAAATTTGAGAAAGATACTTTCAGTACTTTCTCAGAAATAGCGATAACAAACTTCAATTGTCAAAATCCAAGATGGCTGCCTGTCGGCCATGTTGTTTTCCGATTGGTCTCAAAATGCAATATGCATAACTAGGCACCAAGGGAAACCCACATATGAAATTTGAGAAAGATCCCTTCAGTACTTTCTGAGGATTAGCGATAACAAGAATTGTTTACGGACGGACGGAGGGACGGACGGACGGACGGACGGACGGACGGACGACGGACCACGGACGCAGGGCGATTTGAATAGCCCACCATCTGATGATGGTGGGCTAAAAACAGCACAATACAACTTACGGTGAAATCAAAGGACTCGTCAAGGTAAAGGTTCTGTTCTTATCAGCCCTTGGACGAATTCAGTCAAATATAGACACAAAACAAGGGCCAAAAAGGGGCACAGTTTGTTCCCATTGATATGCAGTTTGTCCGTTGGAAGATGTTGTCAGCTAGAAATTTAATAATTGTCAAGGTTTGCGTTATTCTCGGGTCTTGTTTCACCATATAATGACCCTCAAATATTATTCATCGTCAATATAGCTTTCTTGCTTCAATCTGGATATTTTCATCATCATTATGATTTCTTTTTCAAGCTAGTGAACGCTACTCGTAATTTGCTTTTCATGTCCATTCTTGTGTGATAAGCAACCACGACTCCAGTTTGCCCCCACTGTTGGTGGCATACTGCACCACAGGCGCAGTTTTGTCATCGATATCACGTATCCTCTCGGTGGCACCACTACCACAGTGTGATAAATGCTTTCTTGTTGTATTGGTATAGAAGACTACCTGGATACATATAATTTGCATCTTCTTCGGAATTTTCAGCGAGATTTACTTTCATGAACACACACTGTCCCTCTATAGCTGGGACTAGAGCTTGTATGTTTGTTTTGTTTTGCCTTTTTAAGAACTCTAAACTCGCCACAGAAGAGGCTGATATCATTTACTGCGGTATACCACGACAAGTCTTCGCATTTATTCCAAAACATGCACTGAACTCAGATTTAGTAACCTATTCAATGAGAAATTTATATACACCAATTTTACCAAAAGGTTGTTTGATACGAGATATTGTGTAAGCGCGCATTGTGCTAGTTTTGGCTGATGTTTGGTTCTTACCTTGCGCGATGCAGCTGTGGACATAAAATAGGTTGATTCAGGTCGGGTCAATTTAAAACTTGATAAGCTCGTATCCTACTTTTTGTCTATCCGTTAATGCCTCACACATATTATCTTGAATCACGATTTTGTTTTGGCGTTAAATTGTACTTTTGCCCCAGTCGCATGATCGTATGAGGCGACTAAATTTGGGATCTTATCTTTTCTCTTCTTTTAGACCATTTTTCTTCTTTCTATCGTCCCTTTTAACACTGAATTACTTTTGACATTTAGTTGTGAGATCGCCCCATATGAGGAAGTTTTTTGGTTCTGTCTTCTGGTGGGGATATACCAGTCACTTAAAATGGTAGTTTCTATTTCTGCGAAGCGCTTACTATTTCTGGAGTGGACTACTGATTCGCCTATTGTCAGTATAATGTGACCAGCTGAGGTGTCCTACTGGATATCTTCGGACGTGCGAATTGCATTCAATCAAGGATTTTGATACACACATACATATATTAATGAAATATATTTTATAATAATTTAATTTTGCTTGTAACAAGCATTTTCATTGGCTCAAAAAATTATGTTATCATCTCATAACATAAAAAAAATAAAAGGAACTACTTTCAGTTATACCGGAAGTTGACTGTGACGTCAGCGGAGTAATAGTTGTTCACGGGATTTTGTATTTATCGATGTGTTTTTAAATATCTGGAGCAAAATAGACATGTTAAACTTATTGAAAATGTTTCTTATTGTTGTTAATTAAATTATAAGGGTGAACTGTAATATTTTTTTATGTTATTGAGCAATAACACAAAAAAACTGGGGTGTACTCTTTTCATTCGCGGTTTATTCAGAGTACACCCCAGTTTTTTGTGTTATTGCTCAATAACGTAAAAAAAAAATATTACAGTTAACCCTTTTAAATATTTTCTCTTGTAATCAGGTAAATACGGTTTCTGCTATGTTTTCATGTCCTTGTATGTTACGTGGTTTCTAGTAGGAACCTAAACAGTAGCGGGGAAGCTTTGTCCGTATTCATTATAAGCTACCACGTGGTTCTCGTTGATATATATAATTATGGCTGTCGTGTATAACCCCTTGCAGCTCTTCTACAAACACAGCCTAATTCCTTTGACTTTGGTTTGTGAATGTTAACATATGGAGACATGTGTAACCATTGGTGACCTTGACTGTAAACAATACGATCTACAGATAAAAATCGTGCTATCTGTCAAGAAACATTGTCCATACACCTGACAGCTGGAGGGGCTTTGACTCAACGTTCATGTTGATCCCACTATATATTATAGTCTAGGTCTAGTCGTCCGCGAGCTCTACATACTGGACTAATACATTCAAATATTTTAATTGTCGCAACATTTTATAATTCTCCATTTGTCAACATGCACAAATGTCTTTTTTTCTTAAAGATTTTGCTCCAACGAAAGTTTATTATTTTGATTAATGAGTAATGTTGTTTCTGATGTATGGTGTTGTATGATGTCAAATTCCCTTTTTCTTACTCTCTGTATTTAACCCTTAATTATACTGAAAGATGCTAATTATTGTCTTGTTTCTTTTGAACAATTCTTTCAGGCAAACGGTACAGAAAGCCTAAACGAATCTCAGTATCCAGACAGTCCTCAGTGATGTTCTCAGCTTCATCAGTCCTCATCATCCTGTCCGTCCTCAGTGATGTTCTCAGCTTCATCAGCCCTCATCATCCTGACCGTCCTCAGTGATGTTCTCAGCTTCATCAGTCCTCATCATCCTGACCGTCCTCAGTGATGTTCTCAGCTTCATCAGTCCTCATCATCCTGACAGTCCTCAGTGATGTTCTCAGCTTCATCAGTCCTCATCATCCTGACAGTCCTCAGTGATGTTCTCAGCTTCATCAGTCCTCAGTGATGTTCTCAGCTTCATCAGTTTTCATCATCCTGACAGTCCTCAGTGGTGTTCTCAGCTTCATCATCCTGTCCGTCCTCAGTGATGTTCTCAGCTTCATCAGTCCTCATCATCCTGACAGTCCTCAGTGATGTTCTCAACTTCATCAGTACTCATCATCCTGTCCGTCCTCAGTGATGTTCTCAGCTTCATCAATCTTCATCATCCTGACAGTCCTCAGTGATGTTCTCAACTTCATCAGTCCTCATCATCCTGACCGTCCTCAGTGATGTTCTCAGCTTCATCAGCCCTCATCATCCTGACAGTCCTCAGTGATGTTCTCAGCTTCATCAGTCCTCATCATCCTGACCGTCCTCAGTGATGTTCTCAGCTTCATCAATCTTCATCATCCTGTCCGTCCTCAGTGATGTCCTCAGCTTCATCAGTCCTCATCATCCTGACCGTCCTCAGTGATGTTCTCAACTTCATCATCCTGACAGTCCTCAGTGATGTTCTCAACTTCATCAGTCCTCATCATCCTGACAGTCCTCAGTGATGTCCTCAGCTTCAACAGATTTCATCATCGTGGCAGTCCACAGTGATGTACTCATTTTTCCATTTCAAATAACAGATGTGTAAATGATTAAGTGAAGCGTATCACTAATTAGTCCTGATTTTGTCATATTTGTATGCTTCACGTATTCACAATAAAGGAAAATACATAGCCAAATTGATTAAAATTTATTTTATTTATTTATAAAATCCATATTATGATTTTTTTATTTTATTTTAAAATCCATTTTTTTTTTATAAAATACAAAATATATACATAAATGTATCCTTTTATACATATATATAATACTACATCATAGGTACTATATCTCTAAACTGAAAGTAATAGGGTCTACGATATTCACATGGAAAATATATATCTAGTTTTCAGGGCAACCACAATCTTAATATTCAAGGAGATATTGCCATTTATTTTCGGCAACTTACTATTATCTTACCGATAATATAAAAAATTCGCATTTGTCACGTAATATTCAAGGTAAAAGAAAATGCTTTTCTTATTAATCAGCCTATGTTAATTCTATAGTCATTCATCGCATGAAAATGTGGCGCTCAGCAAATCTTTGTCTTTTTAGGCCCCCTTAGATTTGTCTTTACTTCCCGTCTAGATTTTAACAAGTTTGGTCCCTAACATCACTGACGAGTCCAATAACTAAACGGCTGTATGCTGTCACAAGCATCACTGATGAGTCCTAGAACTAAACAGCTGTATGATGTCCTTAGCATCAATGACGAGTCCTAGAAGTAAACAATTCTATGATGCCTTATCATCTCTGACGAGTCTTAGAAGAACTAAACAGCTGTATGATGTCCCTGGCATCACAGACGAGTCTTAGAACTAAACAGCTGTATGCTCGCATCACTGATGAGTTCTAGAACTAAACGACTGTATGATGTCCCTAGCATCACTGACGAGTCCTAGAACTAAACAGCTGTATGATGTCCCTAATATCACTGACGAGTCCTAGAACTAAACGACTGTATGATGACTCTGTGGTCACTTAAAAGTCCTAAAAGGCTTAAGTAGCTGTATATTATCCCTAGAATCACTGACGGGTCCTAGAGGAATTAAACAGCTGTACATAACGAGAACAAATATTAGGTGTAAAGATACACAATTCTACAATTTCTTGAATTGTAAACGTGGTTATTTTCGCGGGGGTTTAATTTCGCGATTTCGATATGTAAACTATACGCGTGGGTGTATTTCTCGCGATCGATCCACCTTCTTTTGTAGTTCGAGATTACGGAAATTGATATCAAAATAATACGCGCAGGGTAAATTTTCGGGATTAAATTGATTCCGCTTAATTAGCGTGAATTTCCCGTCTTGCGTAAATTTCCACGTTAACAGTATTTGTATCATACATTGTATGAACTGTATTTTTTTTAAACATGGATTATCTGAAAATGACAAGGGAAATAAGGCCATGTGTTCCTGAAGGGTAGACGTCTTCTATATACATAACTATAACATGTCTGTGTTGATCGCTTCTCTGAGTAGTTTTCAGATGGCAATTAATTTTACCTAACAGTTTAAAATCAATAAACTTCATTATCATTGGTCATATCGTATATTACTTCTTTGAGTTTAATGACAAGACCATTAACTTTTTGTGTACTGACGTAATCATATTTGTCTGAATCACTCTGGTGGCAACATTTTAACAAAGTATTAACACTGATTCCAGAAAGGAAATTTAGGCATAGTTCAACATGTTCCGGCCTAACAGAGCCATTTATAGCAATAATATTTTCAGTGTGCAGTCAGTCGACAGGACTAGCTACTGATGTTGACAATAACTCAACAAAGATGATATCCAATACATCTGGAAGACGATATGGTACGTGAAAATCGCTTGAACAACATGCTATAATCGTATTAATTTAGCGCAATAATATTTTCGCTCACTTCCAAATCATAACAAATTAGCGCAATGAAGAATTAAAGCATTCTGATATTTTCTGTAGGAAAACACATATATAATGTAATTAGGGCAATAGTAATTTAGCGTAATGCTTCTAGAGCAAATAGCGTTAAAATATGATAACCGCTAAAATATGTACTTTTACAGTATATGATTTCCTCAGACTAGTTGAACATTAGAAACAATATTCATTGAACTGACACAGCTATTTATGTTCACGGGATGAGAATTCTTCTGCCTCCCTCCGAGCGCGACAGGTATTGGCAATGTTCGTCAAATCTCCGAATCAAATTTTCATTCCTAGTCTTGGCGGAATTCGGTCGAGAGGTTGCGATTTTGTTTCGTTTTAAAATTTACGAGACCACTTTGTTGGACGCCAGAGAAGATAATGGCATATCATTTACTTTGATCTCGGGGATGACATGTTGATAGGGTTTCAGTCTAGACCTACTGACTCCGGGGTCGACACTATCCTCGGGATCACGAAGCGTCAGATGTCTGGGGTTGACGGTACGTTCCTGCATATTGGGTAAGATTTCCGAAAGAATCTGCGACCCACTCAAACTCATCCCCAGACTGCCAATCCCTGGAGTGGAAATGGAGAAGCCTTCCGAATCCATACGCTTTACCTCTGGTTTGATTCCGTTAACCTGCTTACCAGTCTCCTGAACATCCTGTCTGTCTGGTCTACTGACGGAACACGTAGATACTGGAAAGATTTAAAATACAAGACTTAAAGAGATGGTAGTTCCAATTGTGTTCTGCGGAGGTTGTCTTTGTTAAAATTTGGGAAATTTGAACCATTCAAATACATTCTTTGCAGCATTGGATTAAATAGATTTCTTCAGAAAAATCAATATACCAAAGTTTAACGTACTACTCTTAATTCATAATTTCTATATTCGCACATATAATTTGGAATTTTAATTACATTAATCAAACTATCACATTCATTAATCTAATGTCATATTAACAATAGCTGATGAAATATGTAATCTTCAAATTGTGTCTGTCCATTTACGTTGTTTGTCGTTTCTATTCGAAGAGAGTCGGACTTATTGCGGTATAAGGAAGTACTTATCCGGCCGAACACAGACTTATCGCGGTAGAAGAAAGTACTCATCCGGCCGAACACAGACTTATCGCGGTAGATGGAAGTACGAACCCGTCCGAATCCATACTTATCGTGGTAGATGGAAGAACTAATCCGGCCGAACACAGGCTTATCGGGGTAGAAGGAAGTACTCATCCGGCCGAACACAGACTTATCGGGGTAGAAGGAAGTACTCATCCGGCCGAACACAGACTTATCGGGGTAGAAGGAAGTACTCATCCGGCCGAACACAGACTTATCGGGGTAGAAGGAAGTACTCATACGGCCGAACACAGACTTATCGGGGTAGATTGAAGAACTAATCCGGCCGAACACAGGCTTATCGCTATGGAAGGAAGTACTCATCCGGCCGAACACAGACTTATCGGGGTAGAAGGAAGTACTCATCCGGCCGAACACAGACTTATCGGGGTAGAAGGAAGTACTCATCCGGCCGAACACAGACTTATCGGGGTAGAAGGAAGTACTCATCCGGCCGAACACAGACTTATCGCGGTGGAAGGAAGCACTTAACCGGCTGAAAACAGACTTATCGCGGTAGATGGAAGAACTAATCAAGCCGAACACAGGCTTATCGCGGTAGAATGAAGTACTCATCCGGCCGAACACAGGCTTATCGCGGTGGAAGGAAGCACTTAACCGGCTGAAAACAGACTTATCGCGGTAGATGGAAGAACTAATCAAGCCGAACACAGACTTATCGCGGTAGAATGAAGTACTCATCCGGCCGAACACAGGCTTATCGCGGTAGAATGAAGTACTCATCCGGCCGAACACAGGCTTATCGTTGTAGAAGGAAGTACTTATACGGTCGAACACATACTTATCGTTGTAGAAGGAAGTACTTATCCGGCCGAACACATACTTAACGCGGTAGAAGGAAGTACTTATCCGGCCGAACACAGACTTATCGTTGTAGAAGGAAGTACCTATCCGGCCGACCACAGGCTTATCGCGGTGGAAGGAAGCACTTAACCGGCTGAAAACAGACTTGTCTCGGTAGAAGGAAGAACACATGTTTATCGAGGTTGAAATAAGTACTTACCAGGCCGCGTGTGGACGTTGCTGTAGTTACTTTCTTTGTCGCCGAGATCATGACTCAAGGACGCTCGGCTCATCACCTTCTCGCGCGTGTTTTTCTTAGGTCTAAACAAAACGATGTAGATTTTCCTCAGAAAAAGAAGGGATAGTATCACAGTGGCATTCACAAACAGCGACAATGTCAACGACGCCATTCTTAGGAATGAGTTGTTCGTGGAGAAGTAAGTAGGGATAAATGCTATCCACACAATGACTGTGGAGGAGCAGCAGAATGTTATAAATTTTGTTTCGTTAAAACCATCAGGCGTCTTCCTTGTCTTCACAGCATACACAATACATACCAGCATCAGTATAAACGGGTATATGAGTACTCCGATGTAGGAAAAATCCATACTGTCATGACAGACCAAAATATTGTGTATCACGTCATCAGGTTTGTAGTCCATGTTTACTGCTTTTGGCGGATCGAATATCAACCACACAACAATGGCCACACACTCTATTGCACAGAGTAGTAGTGTTATCACCAGAGAAGATTTGGAGCTTGTAAAGCGTTTCATTATTACACGATTTGTTTTTCTTTCTCTCATAGAAAATATTCTGTATATTCTATTTGTCTTTGTAAGAATGGTGGCGTAACACATAGTGTAGCAGATTCCGAGAAGAGCTCGTCGGAAACCACAGATCACGTCGGAAGGTTTGGCTATGAAAATGAAAGTAGACGCGTAGGATAATACGATCCCAGCCAACAAGACAAAACTAAGTTCTATACCAGAAGCCTTGACTATTGGAGTTGACCGGGACCGGATATAGATTACAAAAACGAACACGCACAATAGTATTCCTACACTGGAAAACACACATGCAACAACGGCAATGGAATCACCAAATGAAACATACTCCACCGGAAGTAGAGAGCACGCATTCCGGAAGTTGTTTGGTGAAGTACTTTGTGGGCACGTTTCGCAGGTAAATTCTTCTGATACATATTGATCTTTTGTACAGTCCTTGCAGTACCAGCAACACGGCCGGCTGGCCAAAACTCGTTTCTCCTGGCCGACATCACAGGCGGAAGAACAGATAGACTTGTTGTATGGCAAGTTTTGGATGTCAAATCGGTATTGTCCTTCTAAGCCTTCTATGTAAAATAAAACTATAATGATAAGTTAAAGAACAAAAACTTTATCATAGTTGTTAACATCCAATGGCAAGATTGATATATTGATGTATGACGGGGACCACTATATTTTACGTCATAACAAAGACAACAGCTATATTTGAATCGAAACACGTACATCGCTGATATCCCTACGTCATCCTCGGTACTCCAGGGATTATGTTCACTAGCTAATCGTGGGGGCGATCTAACATATAAATCAAGATATTAAAATCATAGTTAATTCAGATGAATTGAAAAATCACTTTTATAATTATACATGAGTAACTCGTTGGAAAACAGTATTTTCCAACAATCCTTGCAAAGTGCGCGGAGAGCAAAAGAACGAAACCCCTGTAGTGTCAAAGACGTGCTCATGGAGAGTGCGGAGGCGATTTACCAAATCGCATAGATCTTAAACTTTCAAGTCTCTACAAGTCAAAAAGTCAAACAAAGATGGTGACGAATCCGAAAGTGATACGCCTTTATACAAAACAAATGTGGATATTTTATCCGGAAACCCGTATTTCATTTGATAAGGACAAAAAGTCGTGAAAACCATGCTATCTCTACTCCCGTATAATAATATGTCATCCTGCCAGGAAAACAACGAGATTTCCTCTGAAATTTTCCCAATATGACTATGATGTAAGCAAACATCACGGAAACCATGTTATTGAAAATATCCCCCAGAATAATGGAAATAAACCCTTGAATATCGAGTTAACTAGAAAAACCAGCTTGGTTGTGAAAGCTGGGATGTTATTTCAGGAAATTCAAGAAAACAAGGAAATTATATTTAAACCCAACATAACGTTTATACTTCGTAGGAGAAAAACGTTAAATTCGCTTGCCATAAAAAAAGTTATAATTTAGCTTACCATAATGATAGGGTAGATAATTGTTCTTTATTCACAGCGGACTGGGGATGCTTAGTCTATTTGTTTTAACAAATCAAGCCTTTTTAAGGATCAACCGTTTCTGGCAGCAATGAATCTGCTCTGTAAGGAGTTCATTTGTGTCAAATTACCTCGGATGACTAAACCCCGGTAACATCTACAATATGTTTATTATGGGTAAAAATAACCCGATTTTACTATATCAAAAAGTCCACAACTCAAGATGACAAACTGAGTACTCTTCTTATACATCTTGCTAGACATCCCCCTAATGGTGATATTGCTGTCTGACAGTAGTTCACCTTTTTGTCATTTACACTGATCATTCCATATTGTATCTTCATGAATGAGTAATGCTATAATTTGCTAACGTACCTGTGTAGTTTCCAACTTCCTGCCACTGGAACTTGTTGCCCTCCTTTCTGTATACCATGATACTGTACCGCGGAGGTCCATCAGTACCGTTGATGAAGTGGAATGGAAATCCTAAGGGGTCTGCATGAATGATAAGGGTTGTTTTCTAAAGTTCATCCTTACCGCTATGGTCATTTAAATACTGTCACAAATATTGGTAATTGCATAATATTGGTAATTGCATACATAAGTGGTTTAGGGCATTACACAAAACGATTCACACAATTCATCAGGTTTTACTTGTTGCTTTTGGGAAGCAGTAATATCACTTACAGGAAAGCGTATATTAAAGAACAAAAAACAACAATGTTTTCTTAATCTGTGAATTCAACATTATCCAGCAATATCTGATACCTTTGAACTCGACATTATCTTTACTGACAGTATCATTACCTGTGAACTCGACGTTATCTTTACTGGCAGTATTATTACCTGTGAACTCGACATTATCTTTACTGGCAGTATCATTACCTGTGAACTCGACGTTATCGTTTCTGGCAGTATCATTACCTGTGAACTCGACGTTATCTAGCGCTGACAGTAACATGTCTCCCGTAAGACTGGCTGCCATGTTCGGACATATACCACGGTAATATAGTCCACAAGTATCCCTGTGGATCTGGTGTAAAGCGTCGGCGAATGCTAGAATGGCGTCCCTGACGTAGTACAGGGACTGGAGCTGTTCATACCCTAAAAGGAGTGTCAGGTGTTTGTGATCAGTAGTCATAGTGTATTGAGTTAACATCCTAATTGGGAAGCAATGCTACTTGGATTGCGACTTCCTGAATAACACTATCGTCAAGGAAGACGGGCGAGGCCACGGTAGAATAGTAGGTATTAGACTCGTCTGTTGATACACTCAATAGATTATATATTGAGTGTATTGACAGACAGTCTCAGTCTCATACCTATTTCTTCTATCATTTCAGAAAACACAATTGATCCGTTTCAACCACTGTAACACGTTTGACCTCTATTTTTCAATAGTTTTCTTTCTGGGCATTTCATCCCCTAGTACTCGTATAATCTTAATTGTCATTCTGAGAGCGTTTAACCAGAGACATATATATCATGATATACAAGTCTCTGGTTTAACCATGATAAAAAAAATAGAGATAAAAAAATATCTGAACACCTTACAAAAAATGTCACGATAAAACAATAGTATAACAAGGAGTCAGAACGGGACTTGTCTCCATATTAAAAAAAACCAACAACATATACGTAAAGTAAGATAATGGCCGTAATGAGACGATGACGTCATTTCTGTCGACAGAATCCTGTCGTTATTTATCAGAAGAACCACATTAATATACTAATTACCGTTAGCAGAGCTCAGACGTTCCTTTCCTGTACAAGAATTCCCTGTTTTGGTATTTCCGTGGAGTTTACAGTTGAAATGGTACTCCCAGTATTCCCGGAACCACGGATTCAAAGAGTTCGTTGCCGGAGTCAGGCTGAAAATGGTATGTTCACTGTTAGAATGACTTAACACTAGAGTAAACATGTTTTCCCTAACAGTTCCGTTGTCACCACCCTAACTCTCATTTTGGGAATGTGACTTACCCCAATTTGACCAAGATTTACATAGCGAGTGTAGGTGATGAAGCAGAAGACGCTCATTCCTCCGGAACACCTGGCTTACTCTCCTTTAAATTCTGCAATGGTCTGCATGCAAATCTTTTGTTCGTATTTTGCCCTTGTTTTGTTTGGTATTACAGTTTCGTTTTAGTGTCAGTATTTTATGGTATTTATGTCACAAACAACTAGTAAAATATCACCTGTCAAAACGCCCTTTTTCGAATGACATCGGAACCTGTTTTACAGTAATTTTGCACATAATGTTTAAACAAGTATTATCCATTAATTCATAATTCCAGTAAGTCCTATACAAAGAACGGTCAGATGGTGGCCTATGGATACACTTTGGTTTAAAATATTAAAATTATTTGTATTTATATTTCACTGACCTTGTGAAGTAGTCATCGAACCCCTCCAACTTCCTGGCCAATGGCTGTACAGCTATAGCTCCTCCTACCACTTTCTGTATGGTCTCGTCAAACTGCCGCCCTGCCCATGCGTCAACACCTATCCAGCGTACAGTGTCTACCAATGACTTCCGGTCCACCGCCTGGAACAGCGCCTTGGCCAGACCATAGTGAGTGATGAGAATCACAACCACTTTACCTGAATAGATTTGTCCGAATGGACGAAAATTTCACTGATCAGAATACCTACAACTTTACGTGAATAATGACAGGGGAATGTTTCACTTTCTGTGAATACCTTCAACTTTACGTAAATAGTGACAGAGGAAGATTTCACTTTCTGTGAATACCTTCAGCATTGCATGGTTGTCATGATTGTAACGAAGAAACAAATTTATATCTGTTAAAATGTATATCAGAATACGTAGCTGAAACTGGAAGATTTGCCTAGATTATTTCTACTGTGTGTGATGGTTTGGGGAGATACACTGATATAATATGTTGTTTACTGTTTATATGTTTTGTTACCATTGTACCATACCGGATTTGTTTGGAGATGGCTAAAATAGGCTTTGCCTGATGCCAAATCCTTTTGCTTTTTGCAATAAAATTGGTTGAAATTGAAATTGAATACCTTCAGCATTTCCTGAACATGATTATCAGTATTGACTTCTGTTATGCTACATCCGGATATCTGGTATGATGACGCCTGACACCGATTTAACCAGCGTTCCTTAACTTAGGGAGATTTATCGGCATTTATTTCCATATGAAAGCATCCTTGACTTTTAAAAGTAAAGTATTAGTTCAGGATTTACCCCCTAAAATTATGTAATTATTTCCAATGTGATAAGTTATAAGTTTCTTTAAGCTCAGGAAGGATGATGGTATTGGGACATGTGGCATAGAGACGTAAAAGTGTAGTAAACAATGTATGGCCCATTGAAATGGCATCTCATGCATGACTTTGCTCCCTCTACCCTCCCGCTTTGAAATGGCACCTTATGCACGCCATTGACCCCTCCCCCTTAGAAATGGCACCTCATGCATGACTTTGCTCCCTCTCCCCTCCTGCTTTGAAATGGCATCTTATGCATGGCTTTGATCCCTCTCCCCTCCCCCTTAGAAATGGCACAACATGCATGACAGTGCCTCCCCCCCCCCCCCCCCTTGAATATGCAACTTTCCCCCACTCAATATAATCTACCCCGTTACCCGATTTATCCTCAGTAATAAGTCACCTACCGTGTGAGTTTTTGATATCCGAAATCTTGTACGCTAGCCGTTCTAACTCATCATCTATTCCATCTTTAGAAGGAGTGATCTTTTCTGTCAAACCGAAACAGATGCCTTCCTCTTCAGCCAGACGCTTCGTCTCGAAGTAAAGGTTTGCCCCGTAACTTGTCTGTTCATATAGAGCAACAACATACCACCATTCCAGGTGACTGAAATATAAACAAATCATCTTTGAGATTAAAACGACTTGGTATGTATATACTAGTAAATGTACATTACTGTGAACATATCCGTAACCTTTATAAAATGATCGCATATATATATACTTTCTGTTGAACTTTCCTAAAATCATCTTTACAGATACACAATAATTTTAAAGAAATCTTTAACATGGATCTAGCATAGGTAAGTCGTGGGTAAGACAAGAAAAGGGTAAGCGATTTCTTTTAAAACGTTATCAAAGAGAGAACCAGCGCATTGAAAACCATTATATCGCTCAAGACAATAAAAAGTCTGTAAGACCAGGATTGCAAGAAAATGACGGGATGTTTAAAATATCAGTAATAGGTAAGACGCGTACCCAGCTTTCGTCACGTGTCAGTGAGCTGATGGACAATCGTATTGAGATACTTACAGGAGAATGTTGACGATAACACGAGCTTGAAAGGCATCGGAAGGGACAGTTCTCTTGAAATATGAAAACCGATCCTGGTCGCTAAGTTCCGGACTAGTTGACCAGTAACTTATCTGTAACAAAACAGATTTAATCACATTGGGCCAATATACTAGTATCACTCAATGTTAATTGGTCATCTAATTTTGCAGCAATTGCATTTGTCATACACATCCAGCCAAATCCCTACTCCTAAAATAGCAGACATCTATTTTTAACATTATTTGATAAAATTTCATCTTAAGCGAAAATAAGAAGTAACCCCATGGTATCGAGGATGGGGTTCAGAGAGCGGAAGTAAATGTAACCCCGTGGTATCGAGGATGGGGTACAGAGAGGGGAAGTGAGAGTAACCCCCGTGGTATCGAGGATGTGGTACAGAGAGCGGAAGTTAAAGTAACCCCATAGTATCGAGGATGTGGTACAGAGAGCGGAAGTAAAAGTAACCCCCGTGGTATCGAGGATGGGGTACAGAGAGGGGAAGTGAGAGTAACCCCGTGGTATCGAGGATGTGGTACAGAGAGCGGAAGTTAAAGTAACCCCCGTGGTATCGAGGATGGGGTACAGAGAGGTGAAGTGAGAGTAACCCCCGTGGTATCGAGGATGTGGTACAGAGAGCGGAAGTTAAAGTAACCCCCGTGGTATCGAGGATGTGGTACAGAGAGGGGAAGTAAAAGTAACCCCCTTGGTATCGAGGATGTGGTACAGAGAGCGGAAGGAAAAGTAACCCCATGGTATCGAGGATGTGGTACAGAGAGCGGAAGTAAAAGTAACCCCCGTGGTATCGAGGATGGGGTACAGAGAGCGGAAGGAAAAGTAACCCCATGGTATCGAGGATGTGGTACAGAGAGCGGAAGTAAAAGTAACCCCCGTGGTATCGAGGATGGGGTACAGAGAGCGGAAGGAAAAGTAACCCCATGGTATCGAGGATGGGGTACAGAGAGAGGAAATAAAAGTAACCCCCATGGTATGGAGGATGGGGTACAGAGAGGGGAAGTAAAAGTAACCCCGTGGTATCGAGGATTGTGTACAGAGAGGGGAAGTGAAAGTAACCCCCGTGGTATCGAGGATGGGGTACATAGAGCGGAAGTAAAAGTAACCCCGTGGTATGGAGGATGGGGTACAGAGAGGGAAAGTGAAAGTAATCCCATAGTATCGAGGATGGGGTACAGAGAGCGGAAGTGAAAGTAACCCCGTGGTATCGAGGATGGGGTACAGAGAGCGGAAGTGAAAGTAACCCCGTAGTATCGAGGATGGGGTACAGAGAGGGGAAGTGAAAGTAACCCCCGTGGTATCGAGGATGGGGTACAGAGAGCAGAAGTAAAAGTAACCCCAAGGTATCGAGGATGGGGTACAGAGAGGGGAAGTGAAAGTAACCCCCGTGGTATCGAGGATGGGGTACAGAGAGCAGAAGTTAAAGTAACCCCCGTGGTATCGAGGATGTGGTACAGAGAGCGGAAGTAAAAGTAACCCCATGGTATCGAGGATGGGGTACAGAGAGGGGAAGTGAGAGTAACCCCGTGGTATCGAGGATGTGGTACAGAGAGCGGAAGTTAAAGTAACCCCCGTGGTATCGAGGATGGGGTACAGAGAGCGGAAGTGAAAGTAACCCCATGGTATCGAGGATGGGGTACAGAGAGAGGAAATAAAAGTAACCCCATGGTATCGAGGATGTGGTACAGAGAGGGGAAGTGAGGTAACCCCCGTAGTATCGAGGATGGGGTACAGAGAGGGGAAGTAAAAGTAACCCCCGTGGTATCGAGGATGTGGTACAGAGAGGGGAAGTGAAAGTAACCCCCGTGGTATCGAGGATGGGGTACAGAGAGGGGAAGTGAGAGTAACCCCCGTGGTATCGAGGATGGGGTACAGAGAGCGGAAGTGAAAGTAACCCCCGTGGTATCGAGGATGGTGTACAGAGAGCGGAAGTAAAAGTAACCCCCGTGGTATCGAGGATGGGGTACAGAGAGCGGAAGTAAAAGTAACCCCCGTGGTATCGAGGATGGGATACAGAGAAGGGAAGTGAAAGTAACCCCCGTGGTATCGAGGATGGGGTACAGAGAGCGGAAGTAAAAGTAACCCCATGGTATCGAGGATGGGGTACAGAGAGGTGAAGTGAGAGTAACCCCCGTGGTATCGAGGATGGGGTACAGAGAGGGGAAGTAAAAGTAACCCCCGTGGTATCGAGGATGGGGTACAGAGAGCGGAAGTAAAAGTAACCCCCGTGGTATCGAGGATGTGGTACAGAGAAGGGAAGTGAAAGTAACCCCCGTGGTATCGAGGCTGGGGTACATATAGGGGAAGTGAAAGTGACCCCCGTGGTATCGAGGCTGGGGTACACAGAGGGGAAGTTAAAGTAACCCCCGTGGTATCGAGGATGTGGTACAGAGAGGGGAAGTGAAAGTAACCCCCGTGGTATCGAGGCTGGGGTACATATAGGGGAAGTGAAAGTGACCCCCGTGGTATCGAGGATTTGATGCAGGTACTTTACTATAAACTAGACATTCATCTTTATTTACATTGCTTCTCGCAAGATAAAATTATTGATAATGAAGACACATATTCAGATGATGATGCTTATCAGCTAGGTCATTGCTATTGATAAACAATACAGCATAACATATATAATCTTTTGAATGATGTAAGCGTTGAGATGGCTTTTGGTCAATGAACAGATGTTTACACACAGGTGCCTGACTCGTTTTTATAAAATAATAACATATAGAGTACATATAAATGAGATCTCATTTATATGTACTCTATATGTTATTATTTTATAAAAACGAGTCAGGCACCTGTGGTTTACACGACAGTGTGTGTTAGACTTGTGACTATTGTTTATGTAGATACCATATTGCCTGTCTTATCATATTATAGCAAAGTTTTACCAAACAGAGACACAAAAAAGGCAATATGTCGATATGAATTCTATCTGGGTCAAAGACACACGAATGGCGTCCGCAATATAAACCGATAACCGTTCAATATTTACATTTTAAAGATAACTTGAAAATGCTATCGTGCCAAACTGATCACATAATGTGGGTTTTCTTCCTTATCTCATTAGAAAGAGTTTCATAAAAAAAATCATAATCATCAAAGTGATTGATGTAAAGCTACAATGTTTGATATGCGGAGTGACGTGTGAAGCGTCGACGTAACATAGGTCGGCTTGCAAGATGTTAAGTTTAGATTCTATGAAATAAAAACGTGCATATAGAAAAAATTAATTAATAAAACTCGTCGGAGAACGATAGATTCTTAGATAATATAATTCCAATATTCTGTATTTTTCATCAATTGAACAACATGTACAATGTACATATACAGTAAGGATATAAGTAAATTTTTACCTGCGGTACTTTGAAAAGTCGTAGAAAACTGGCTACGGCGATAGAAACCTGGCTAAAAGCTGCACCCACTACGCCAACCGCCCTGTTGCTCATGCGTACTGGACCGGTAAAAGAGTTCTGGTAAGGGAGGCTACCGTCACGACAAATGTATCCATAATCAATGGGATTAGACCCCAAATTAATTCCGTCCATGCTGACAAATTCTAACGCGTTCTCCAAGGCAACTGTGTCTGATTCACATGTATCCATAGCAACAAGGCCTATTCTGAGATTTTGATATTTGGCGTTTATCTGTTGTAAAGTCCAGATGGCTGTTTCGAGAGTTTGGATGCCATCTTGTTCCTGGATGTCGCCACATTGTCCATCGTCTGTACCTCTGTGAATTGGAAACAAACCACCCAAGATGACGTCACCGGTTACGTTTGCTCTCAACATCCCAAGGCTAGGGTTCACTAGTACACACAAAGTTATGACGAACACCCCAAACTCAGTTCCATATGTCAACATCGCCGTGGTCCTCTTTCATCGACCTGTTATAAACAATATTCGAATGTTTCTGTCACGTCCAAGAATGGTTCTTACAATACAAGCAGTCTTCTTGTGTTGACACATCACTATTTTTCTATAGATCTCAGGAACACAATGTATACTGGTCATTCCAACTTAAATATGGCAGTTACATATGTCTGTAAATCAATTCCAAGGTGACCAGCGCCACATCAGGTCTGGTAAATTGATTTGGTCATAGGATACCTTTAAAATGATATGTTAAGGAAATGTTATTTAAAAGTCACGAATTTTTTCAGTTCAATTCAAATATTTGCTGCACAATTCTAGTTATATAAGTAATTTGATGATAATACATATACAATAACTGAATATCAGCCCACTCTCCTCAGTTCTAACGAACTCATAATAACTAGACCCAATGTTTACAGTAGAACGTTACTGAGTTAATATGCACAGAGGAGCAGCTTAGCTGTGAAATGTTCTGTAAAATGTAAACTTAACATCTGCTTGTTTCTATAGCATTATATTTAACATTATTCAACTTCAGGCTGTAAATTACCTCGTTCCTACAATTATATGCCTGCGAGTGCAACAAATTTAGTGGGATTTTCACTACATGATTGTATAGGTAATTGAGGATTTCCATCTGTTACTCGTTATTGGCAGTGCTAGATAAAACTGTACTTTGGTGACTCTTCCATCGGTCGCCTTAATATGATACATTTTATAAATTCGGGTATTTATTATGATCCCCTCGGTAAAATGAGTTTTACCCTGTCCATAGACCTGGTATGTTGTATGATCCCCTCGGTAAAATGGGTTTTACCCTGTCCATAGACCTGGTATGTTGTATGATCCTCTCGGTAAAATGGGTTTTACCCTGTCCATAGACCTGGTATGTTGTATGATCCCCTCGGTAAAATGGGTTTTACCCTGTCCATAGACCTGGTATGTTGTATGATCCCCTCGGTAAAATGGGTTTTACCATGTCCATAGACCTGGTATGTTGTATGATCCCCTCGGTAAAATGAGTTTTACCATGTCCATAGACCTGGTATGTAGTATGATCCCCTCGGTAAAATGGGTTTTATAATATCCATAGACCTGGTATGTAGTATGATCCCCTCGGTAAAATGAGTTTTATAATATCCATAGACCTGGTATGTAGTATGATCCCCTCGGTAAAATGAGTTTTACCATGTCCATAGACCTGGTATGTAGTATGATCCCCTCGGTAAAATGGGTTTTACCGTGTCCATAGACCTGGTATGTTGTATGATCCCCTCGGTAAAATGGGTTTTACCATGTCCATAGACCTGGTATGTTGTATGATCCCCTCGGTAAAATGAGTTTTACCATGTCCATAGACCTGGTATGTAGTATGATCCCCTCGGTAAAATGGGTTTTATAATATCCATAGACCTGGTATGTAGTATGATCCCCTCGGTAAAATGAGTTTTATAATATCCATAGACCTGGTATGTAGTATGATCCCCTCGGTAAAATGAGTTTTACCATGTCCATAGACCTGGTATGTAGTATGATCCCCTCGGTAAAATGGGTTTTACCGTGTCCATAGACCTGGTATGTTGTATGATCCCCTCGGTAAAATGGGTTTTACCATGTCCATAGACCTGGTATGTTGTATGATCCCCTCGGTAAAATGAGTTTTACCATGTCCATAGACCTGGTATGTAGTATGATCCCCTCGGTAAAATGGGTTTTACCATGTCCATAGACCTGGTATGTAGTATGATCCCTTCGGTAAAATGAGTTTTACCCTGTCCATGGACCTGGTATGTTGTATGATCCCCTCGGTAAAATGGGTTTTACCCTGTCCATAGATCTGGTATGTAGTATGATCCCCTCGGTAAAATAAGTTTTACCCTGTCCATGGACCTGGTATGTTGTATGATCCCCTCGGTAAAATGGGTTTTACCATGTCCATAGACCTGGTATGTAGTATGATCCCTTCGGTAAAATGAGTTTTACCCTGTCCATGGACCTGGTATGTTGTATGATCCCCTCGGTAAAATGGGTTTTACCCTGTCCATAGACCTGGTATGTTGTATGACCCCCTCGGTAAAATGGGTTTTACCATGTCCATAGACCTGGTATGTAGTATGATCCCTTCGGTAAAATGAGTTTTACCCTGTCCATAGACCTGGTATGTAGTATGATCCCCTCGGTAAAATGGGTTTTACCCTGTCCATAGACCTGGTATGTAGGATGATCCTCTCGGTAAAATGGGTTTTACCCTGTCCATAGACCTGGTATGTAGGATGATCCCCTCGGTAAAATGGGTTTTACCCTGTCCATAGACCTGGTATGTAGTATGATCCCCTCGGTAAAATGAGTTTTACCCTGTCCATAGACCTGGTATGTAGTATGATCCCCTCGGTAAAATGGGTTTTACCGTGTCCATAGACCTGGTATGTAGTATGATTCCCTCGGTAAAATGAGTTTTACCATGTCCATAGACCTGGTATGTAGTATGATCCCCTCGGTAAAATGAGTTTTACCCTGTCCATAGACCTGGTATGTAGTATGATCCCCTCGGTAAAATAAGTTTTACCATGTCCATAGACCTGGTATGTTGTATGATCCCCTCGGTAAAATGGGTTTTACCCTGTCCATGGACCTGGTATGTAGTATGATCCCCTCGGTAAAATGGGTTTTACCCTGTCCATGGACCTGGTATGTAGTATGATCCCCTCGGTAAAATGGGTTTTACCCTGTCCATAGACCTGGTATGTAGTATGATCCCCTCGGTAAAATGAGTTTTACCATGTCCATAGACCTGGTATGTAGTATGATCCCCTCGGTAAAATGGGTTTCACCCTGTCCATAGACCTGGTATGTAGTATGATCCCCTCGGTAAAATGAGTTTTACCATGTCCATAGACCTGGTATGTAGTATGATCCCCTCGGTAAAATGGGTTTTACCCTGTCCATAGACCTGGTATGTAGTATGATCCCCTCGGTAAAATGAGTTTTACCATGTCCATAGACCTGGTATGTAGTATGATCCCCTCGGTAAAATGGGTTTTACCCTGTCCATAGACCTGGTATGTAGTATGATCCCCTCGGTAAAATGGGTTTTACCATGTCCATAGACCTGGTATGTAGTATGACCCTCTCGGTAAAATAAGTTTTACCATGTCCATAGTTCTGGTATATACTATGTCCAGTTTTGAGGGATGTACTTATGTATGTAGGATTATACGTAGTCGTATCAACCGCAGTACACATGTTTAAAATTACCGTTTATTTCCCGGTATTATGCACTTGTTTGTGATTTTAACAGCATCCTCGACCTACATGTATCAGAATTGCTGTTTACTTCCTTGTACAGTTCCACTTCCTTGACAACTGCGGCTATTTTACTCCCATGTTCAATGTACCAGGTCCGTTACCTGATACCAGTGGTTCTATATGTAAACAATAACGAAACCGGTAATACTTATTTGTAGTACACATTTCCGGCAGTTTTTTACATTTTAAAAGGGTTATCTTATTTCCACTTGAAATGGTCTTTTTTTCTTCAGCTTCTTACATAATGGACATTATATCTGTTAAATGTGGCCGATTGGTTACGTTCTTAAACGTATACACAAAACTGTGCGAGGGAGGCAGATTCGTGGACCGCTTTACAGTGTCTATATGACATCGTCTATTTGAGTGAGGCCGACTGAAGCGCCATATTGCAAGCTCATTGTCATGACACATCTTCGGCTTTCGAACCGTAATATCAATGATATCCTTGTTTAAATATCCGTATTACATCCCTGTTGGAACATTGATGTTACATACTAGGTGATAGGTATATTGATTTCTAAATATAGATATCAATGTTACCAACAGAGGACGGCAAACTGCCATAGTTATGAACTTGTTCAGGTCCTCATTTCCGAGAGATTCAATTTTCTAGGATAGAGTTAACTAGAGATATCTGACAGTAAAATTGAAATACATGTACTTGTATACATGTACCAAAATTATGCTAGAATTTATTTCGCGATTTCCACGAACACCGCAAGACTACGTTTTAAGCAAACCGCGAAAAAAGTAGTCATCGAAAACAACTTGTACAGAGTAAGCAGCTAATAGTTTGATTATTTTTTACATTATTGCAATAAGTGGTGACGAAACATGGGTTACTCGAGTTTAATGTATTAGGTTTATTGATTAATTGCGTCGACGCACTTTCCGAGAGGGTCACTTATTTGGGTGATTAATTATGACTTACATGCACGTAATACATACCTGATGAGTTACCTGTCTGTACCATCACCCTGATAGCTTACCTGTACGTGTAGGTTAATGAATCTGAAGAACTCCTCACAACCTGGCGCTAGTCAACCACATCAGATATCCCAACAACCAAACATGTATCTAAAAATAGAAGGCAAAATAATTTTAGCTGTTGCCCGTAAATTTAATGATGACACTATGTCTACAATGAATACCTATTTTGTTATAGCTGTAAAAATAATTGTTTGTATACATTATCAGGCATAATTGTTTAAAAAAAAAAAAAAAAAAAAAAGACTCCCTTAATTATGAATATTAAAAGTGTCCGCTACAATATTTGTTAAATATCTAATTCAGTGCAAAACAATAACATTACAATTTGGTCCTAAAAGAATGCTCGTTAACAGACCCACGTGACTCCATTTGGCTTTCTCCGTGAAACATTGTCTTAAAACATTAATCGAGGTAGAGAGTGCTTTAACCCCGGAAACATATAGAGAATTTGTGACGTCATAGACTCGTGTATCGGTATATCTTAAAGTACAGGGACACGGCACGAATTCTAAACCACGATCCAAACTCTCACATAAATATGTGAATGGGGGGCCGCGGTGGCCGAGTTGTTAAGGTGTCCAGGTCCAGACACTTTAACACTATCCCTCCACCTCTGGGTTGCGAGTTCGAAACCTACGTGAGGCAGTTACCAGGTACTGACCGTAGGCTGGTGGTTTTTCTCCGGGTACTCCGGCTTTCCTCCACCTCCAAAACCTGGCACGTCATTAAATGACCCTGGCTGTTTATAGGAAGTTAAACAAAAACAAACCAAAATCGTGTCAAGTCCCTGTGTTTTGAACCTATTCCACTATTAATAAGAAATTGTCACTGTCGCTTTGGCAGAAAATACGCGATCTAAAGAGTCTAGATCCATTTTTTTTTCTGTTCGATTGGCAACAAATCCAATACATAAGGTTGTTTTTGTAGATATTACTATATAAAGAGTAGCACACAAATGCAAAAAGGTGTTTGGCCTCTAAACGGTTATATTTATTACATTTTTACCAGTGAAATATCAAAAATTAGTGAAAAATATCATGCGCACGAGTGAAAAATATCAAAATATTAGCCCCACTCGTAAAATATATTTGGTATTACTGAAGACACTGTTAGATATCCTCTATATACTCATACGAAAATACTCGAATAAAAGAAATAAAATGGTGTGCCAACTCGTCACTGCGGTATGACTGTTAAAATTTAATGAGTACGCTAAAACTCTAGGGACGTCACAATATACCATTTCAATGTGGTACACTTTGATTTAACAGGGATTAAATGTTAACGGGAAACATGCAAATATTTCCGTATATATAATATATATTTATACCTAATATGTAAGTTTTCTTACCGTAGGTCTATGGGAACCCAATAACATGTTAATTAATGTCCAAATCGACATCTTCCGGTGTCTCCGGGGATATCACAGTCGAGTGTGCTTGAATGTGTCCAGGATCTCGGCGTGGACAAGACACTCACTGCATAAATATGTGTGGCGAATGTTAACATCAATTAAACCGAGCGGTAAACGAAGAGGCGTTCCGCATGTAGGCCTTTGACCTAAAATGATGATGACTAGATGATGAAAGGAAATGGCGCTCAAGTTGATCGACTATAATTACCTACCTATATCTTACACACATAGGGAATGTGTCGGGACTCTATTGTATACTGTATACAAAATAGGTCCAATGTGCATCTTACTCATAGTACAGAGTACAAAGTCAGTCTACCCCGTACAGTCTTCTAACTAACTATATCTGGAGATTTATTGTAAGTTGTAGATTTCGCGTCTCGTGTTAAGACAATATAGACAAGATATTGTTTCCCCGCAAGGACAATAAGATAATAACCCTCTCCTGACAATAAGATAATAACCCTCTCCTGACAATAAGATAATTACCCTCTCCTGACAATAAGATAATAACCCTCTCCTGACAATAAGACAATAACCCTCTCCTGACAATAAGACAATAACCCTCTCCTGACAATAAGACAATAACCCTCTCCTGACAATAAGATAATAACCCTCTCCTGACAATAAGATAATGACCCTCTCCTGACAATAAGATAATGACCCTCTCCTGACAATTAGATAATGACCCTCTCCTGACAACTAGATAATAACCCTCTCCTGACAATAAAATAATAACCCTCTCCTGACAATAAGACAATAACCCTCTCCTGACAATAAGATAATAACCCTCTCCTGACAATAAGATAATGACCCTCTCCTGACAATAATATAATAACCCTCTCCAGACAATAGGATAATGACCCTCTCCTGACAATAAGATAATAACCCTCTCCTGACAATAAAATAATAACCCTCTCCTGACAATAAGATAATAACCCTCTCCTGACAATAAGATAATAACCCTCTCCTGACAATAAGATAATGACCCTCTCCTGACAATAAGATAATAACCCTCTCCTGACAATAAGATAATGACCCTCTCCTGACAATAATATAATAACCCTCTCCTGACAATAAGATAATAACCCTCTCCTGACAATAAAATAATGACCCTCTCCTGACAATAAGATAATGACCCTCTCCTGACAATAAGATAATAACTCTCTCCTGACAAGAAGATAATAACCCTCTCCTGACAATAAGATAATGACCCTCTCCTGACAAAATAATAACCCTCTCCTGACAATTAGATAATGACCCTCTCATGACAATAAAATAATGACCCTCTCCTGACAATAAGATAATGACCCTCTCCTGACAATAATATAATAACCCTCTCCTGATAATAAAATAATGACCCTCTCCTGACAATAAAATAATAACCCTCTCCTGACAATTAGATAATGACCCTCTCCTGACAATTAGATAATAACCCTCTCCTGACAATAAGATAATAACCCTCTCCTGACAATAAGATAATAACCCTCTCCTGACAATAAGATAATAACTCTCTCCTGACAATAAGATAATGACCCTCTCCTGACAATAAGATAATAACCCTTTCCTGACAATAAGATAATAACCCTCTCCTGACAATTAGATAATAACCCTCTCCTGACAATTAGATAATAACCCTCTCCTGACAATTAGATAATAACCCTCTCCTGACAATAAAATAATAACCCTCTCCTGACAATAAGGTAATGACTCTCTCCTGACAATAAGATAATAACCCTCTCCTGACAATAAATTAATAACCCTCTCCTGACAATTAGATAATTACCCTCTCCTGACAATAATATAATAACCCTCTCCTGATAATAAAATAATGACCCTCTCCTGACAATTAGATAATGACCCTCTCCTGACAATTAGATAATGACCCTCTCCTGACAATAAGATAATGACCCTCTCCTGACAATAATATAATAACCCTCTCCTGATAATAAAATAATGACCCTCTCCTGACAATTAGATAATAACCCTCTCCTGACAATAAGATAATAACTCTCTCCTGACAATAAGATAATAACCCTCTCCTGACAATAAGATAATAACCCTCTCCTGACAATTAGATAATGACCCTCTCCTGACAATAAGATAATAATCCTCTCCTGACAATAAGATAACAACTCTCTCCTGACAATAAAATAATAACCCTCTCCTGACAATTAGATAATGACCCTCTCCTGACAATAATATAATAACCCTCTCCTGATAATAAAATAATGACCCTCTCCTGACAATAAGATAATAACCCTCTCCTGATAATAAGATAATAACCCTCTCCTGACAATTAGATAATAACCCTCTCCTGACAATTAGATAATAACCCTCTCCTGACAATTAGATAATAACCCTCTCCTGACAATAAGATAATAACTCTCTCCTGACAATAAGATAATAACCCTCTCCTGACAATAAGATAATAACCCTCTCCTGACAATTAGATAATGACCCTCTCCTGACAATAAGATAATAATCCTCTCCTGACAATAAGATAATAACTCTCTCCTGACAATAAAATAATAACCCTCTCCTGACAATTAGATAATGACCCTCTCCTGACAATAATATAATAACCCTCTCCTGATAATAAAATAATGACCCTCTCCTGACAATAAGATAATAACCCTCTCCTGACAATAAGATAATGACCCTCTCCTGCAACTAAGACAATATTTTGTTTTACGGATGTTAAGACAATGAAGTGATCGTGTATATCAGGAAACTATGTTGACGCTTTGTCTTTACAGAGACAATTTGACTTTAACTGACATAAAGACAATGGACTGTAGTTTGACATAAAGACAATGGACTGTAGCCTGACATAAAGACACTAGACTGTAGTCTGACATAAAGACAATAGACTGTAGTCTGACATAAAGACAATAGACTGTAGTCTGACATAAAGACAATAGACTGTATTCTGACATAAAGACAATAGACTGTAGCCTGACATAAAGACAATAGACTGTAGTCTGTCATAAAGTCAATGGACTGTAACCTGACATAAAGACAATGGACTATAGTTTAACATAAAGACAATGGACTGTAGTTTAACATAAAGACAATAGACTGTAGTCTGACATAAAGACAATAGACTGTAGTCTGACATAAAGACAATGGACTATAGTTTAACATAAAGACAATAGACTGTAGTCTGACATAAAGACAATAGACTGTAGTCTGACATAAAGACAATAGACTGTAGTCTGACATAAAGACAATGGACTGTAGTTTAACATAAAGACAATGGACTGTAGTTTAACATAAAGACAATAGACTGTAGTCTGACATAAAGACAATGGACTGATTGTAGCCTGTCATAAAGACAATAGACTGTAGTCTGACATAAAGACAATAGACTGTAGTCTGACATAAAGACAATAGACTGTAGTCTGACATAAAGACAATAGACTGTAGCCTGACATATAGACAATGGACTGTATTCTGACATAAAGACAATAGACTGTAGTCTGACATAAAGACAATAGACTGTAGTCTGACATAAAGACAATAGACTGTAGCCTGACATATAGACAATGGACTGTATTCTGACATAAAGACAATAGACTGTAGTCTGACATAAAGACAATAGACTGTAGTCTGACATAAAGACAATAGACTGTAGTCTGACATAAAGACAATGGACTGTAGTTTAACATAAAGACAATAGACTGTAGTCTGACATAAAGACAATAGCATGTAGCCTAACATAAAGACAATAGACTCTAGTTCGACATTAAGACAATAGACTGTAGTCTGAAATTAAGACAATAGACTGTAGCCTGTCATAAAGACAATGGACTGTATTCTGACATAAAGACAATAGATTGTAGCCTGACATTAAGACAATAGACTGTAGCCTGACATAAAGACAATAGACTGTAGCCTGACATAAAGACAATAGACTGTAGTCTGACATTAAGACAATAGCCTGTAGCCTAACATTAAGACAATAGACTGTAGTCTGACATAAAGACAATAGATTGTAGCCTGACATTAAGACAATAGACTGTAGCCTGTCATAAAGACAATAGACTGTAGTCCGACATAAAGACAATAGACTGTAGTCTGACATAAAGACAATAGAATGTAGCTTGACATAAAGACAATAGACTGTAGCCTGACATAAAGACCATGGACTGTAGCCTGACATTAAGACAATAGCCTGTAGCCTGACATAAAGACAATAGACTGTAGTCTGACATTAAGACAATGGACTGTAGTCTGACATAAAGACAATGGACTGTAGCCTGACATAAAGACAATAGACTGTAGTCTGACATAAAGACAATAGACTGTAGCCTGGCATACAAATAATGGACTGTAGTCTGACATTAAGACAATAGACTGTAGTCTGACATAAAGACAATGGACTGTAGCCTGACATAAAGATAATAGACTGTAGCCTGACATAAAGACAATAGACTGTAGCCTGACATAAAGACAATAGACTGTAGCCTGACATAAAGACAATGGATTGTAGCCTGACATAAAGACAATAGACTGTAGCCTGACATTAAGACAATAGACTGTAGCCTGACATAAAGACAATAGACTGTAGCCTGACATAAAGACAATAGACTGTAGCCTGGCATACAAACAATAGACTGTAGCCTGACATAAAGACAATGGACTGTAGCCTGACATAAAGACAATAGACTGTAGTTTAACATAAAGACAATAGACTGTAGTCTGACATAAAGACAATAGACTGTAGCCTGACATAAAGACAATGGACTGTAGCCTGACATAAAGACAATAGACTGTAGTTTAACATAAAGACAATAGACTGTAGTCTGACATAAAGACAATAGACTGTAGTCTGACATAAAGACAATAGACTGTAGCCTGACATAAAGACAATGGACTGTATTCTGACATAAAGACAATAGACTGTAGCCTGACATTAAGACAATAGACTGTAGCCTGACATAAAGACAATAGACTGTAGGCTGACATAAAGACAATAGACTGTAGCCTGACATTAAGACAATGGCCTGTAGCCTAACATTAAGACCATAATTGTAGTTTGACGCAAAGACAGCGAAATGTAGCCTTGGTCCCCCGACGTCATATGAATCACTGATTCCATTAATACCTTTATTAACACTATCTGTATGTTGTTTCACAGTATCGAGTTATTGAACCTGCCCCTGATGATTGGTTACCTTAGAACATTACGAATAATCAAGATAAATATCCTTAAAATGTTTTCGTTGGGTGTCCCAAGACGATATCCTTGGCTAAAATACACTCGTTTATCGTGTGTTTATCTTAAGTATTTTATCATAACGTGATTATTAAGTTGATTTTTTATTTACACAGATTCAAACTGCCTTCAAACAGTTATATTATCAGTAATTGCGCACACAAATAGTTTAACTCACGAAGAGACTGAAAGCGAGGGGAGATGGGACATGGATCATAGAGTGTACAAAAACATTAAGTGTTAACCTTGTAACCCCATCTATCCTCTCCCTCCGATCCCTCGGGGCATGGCGTTGTGTCGACATTTACAGGAAATAGCACATATTTCATCTCAACTACTAAAGTCTGATCTTCCTGGATGGACAGGGATCCTGTCACAGCCAACATTCAGAATAACAACATTTTCACAAATTACAACTTCGGATTGTAATCAGGATGTTGACGCTTAGGCTTGTTGTGTTTAACGTATGGTTTTGATTTGTTTCGCTAGATAACATCACTCACCATTCTTCCTGTATCTAGAGAAAGACATCAATATCCACAAATAAAAAACAAATATAATTTGCTGAAATGGTAAATAGTTTACCTTGCTTTTCTATCTATCTATCTATTAAATGCTGGATCAAACAATTCCGCGATGGATGTTAGGACTTACTTACATCAAACATCAGCTGGGTCCATTGAGAGTAAGAGGCGTATATATATCCGATGTCACATTTGTTTATAAACTGTAATGATTGTTGTGTGAGTTAGTCTTCCTCAACAATGATACACAATAACACCCACACCACACCGTTATCCCCGCTATCACCACTATCAAACCCATCACCACAGCACGGGATACTCACGTGACAGAGAGAACGTCGACGCGTACTATTCACTAACTTTTGTTCTTCATTTCAGATGGTGGATGTCGTCGACAGAAGACACTTACTCCACCGGAACACCTACACGTGTATAGTTTTGGAACACCTACACATATATAGCTTTGGAACACCTACACATGTATAGCTTTGGAACACCTACACATATATAGCTTTGGAACACCTACACATATATAGCTTTGAACACCTACACATATATAGCTTTGGAACACCTACACATGTATAGCTTTGGAACACCTACACATATATAGCTTTGAACACCTACACATGTATAGCTTTGGAACACCTACACTTGTATAGCGTTGGAACACCTACACATGCATAGCTTTGGAACACCTACACATGTATAGCTTTAGAACACCTACACATGTATAGCTTTGGAACACCTACACATGTATAGCTTTGAACACCTACACATGTATAGCTTTGGAACACCTACACGTGTATAGCTTTAGAACACCTACACGTGTATAGCTTTGGAACACCTACACGTGTATAGCTTTGGAACACCTACACGTGTATAGCTTTGGAACACCTACACGTGTATAGCTTTGGAACACCTACACGTGTATAGCTTTCTTCCGATTTTACCCTCGTTTTGTCGATTTTGCGTGAGAATTACAGTTTGTTTTTAATATTTCTATATTCTGTTATCTTTTTTAGATATATAAATTTATCATATTATAGCCCCTTGGTATTAGATACTTTATACTCCGCTACTATAAGTTTACCTGGATTCTGGAGTTACGTAAGTATGGACATGCATAGATCGCACTGAATCTTAACACTAAGCCAGTCTTTAATATTTAAAACTTGTCAATTCGACCTTTAAATGACAATCATAACATCTGAATATGTAAAGTTTATCCGATGGATGTTGAATAAATTCGGTAAATGTGAATTGTAAAAGTTATTTTAATATGCATATTTCAGTTACTGTGGTATTTATGTTTGAGTTACTGTGGTATTTATGTTTGAGTTACTGTGGTATTTATGTTTGAGTTACTGTGGTATTTGTGTATGAGTTACTGTGGTATTTGTGTATGAGTTACTGTGGTATTTGTGTATGAGTTACTGTAGTATTTATGTATGAGTTACTGTGGTATTTGTGTTTGAGTCACTGTGGTATTTGTGTAAGAGTAACTGTGGTATTTGTGTTTGAGTTACTGTGGTATTTGTGTTTGAGTCACTGTGGCATTTATATATGAGTTACTGTTGTATTTGTGTATGAGTTACTGTAGTATTTGTGTATGAGTTACTGTGGTATTTGTGTTTGAGTTACTGTGGTATTTGTGTTTGAGTCACTGTGGCATTTATATATGAGTTACTGTTGTATTTGTGTATGAGTTACTGTGGTATTTGTGTATGAGTTACTGTGATATTTGTGTTTGAGTTACTGTGGTATTTGTGTTTGAGTCACTGTGGTATTTGTGTATGAGTTACTGTTGTATTTGTGTTTGAGTCACTGTGGTATTTGTGTTTGAGTTACTGTGATAAATGTGTTTGAGTTACTGTGATATTTGTGTTTGAGTCACTGTAGTATTTGTGTTTGAGTTACTGTGGTATTTGTGTTTGAGTTACTGTGATATTTGTGTTTGAGTTACTGTGATATTTGTGTTTGAGTCACTGTAGTATTTGTGTTTGAGTCACTGTGGTATTTGTGTTTGAGTTACTGTGGTATTTGTGTTTGAGTCACTGTGGTATTTGTGTTTGAGTCACTGTAGTATTTGTGTTTGAGTTACTGTGATATTTGTGTTTGAGTCACTGTAGTATTTGTGTTTGAGTCAGTCTGATATTTGTGTTTGTAGCTTGCAAATGCGGCTTTATTTTTTGTGTGCGTTGAGATTGGTCAATTGTTTTCATAGTTTTGTTCCCAATTCATTAAATCATGTATTGAAGACCGACGTATGAATGGGAACCGTAATTCCGGATTAACATAATTAAATCGAGGCCAAAATATCAACAAAATATATATCTATGCGGAGAGCATTGAGATGTACACGGAGAAAGGTATCGGGCGTTCCGGAAGGTAGTGTCATGTGTCACATGTTTCATAGCTATGTTTCTATTTCCTTACACATCTCACCCAGTCAGTTAAAATGTTCTAAATTATATTCCTGGGTGTGGTGTTCAACAGAAGTTATTGGTATTTTCAAAATTAGGGCATCCCTAGACAAACAAACGAAAAATACAAATGTGGCTTGGGAAAATGATATTATTGTGTTAACATATGATCACAGACTGAACTGGATCTGATAATATTGTGAAAATAAAGATAACACTGCACTCTCAATATGTTTCTTTCTTCCTTCTAGAACCTATCTATTTTAATAGATTAGTATACACAAATAAACAGCCAAGAGTGTCCATCCTGGCAGTCGTGGCTCAGTAAATAAGAATGATCAGATATGCAGACAGGCGCGTAGCTGACTATACGCAAAGACGCAGTTGCGTACACATCAGTTTAAAAAAACAAACAAACAAACAAACAAACAAACAAAAAATATGAAAAAAAAAGAATACTGTCCCTAGGTGATGGTTCAACACTCGATATAACTAGTCATTACGTAACAGGGAACGCAATCAATCGGTCGGTTAAAGTGGGCCAAAGAAAAATCCGAAGACATGTTTATTTGGAAGAAATTTCAGCTCGACCAGCAAGAACCATCAGTATCAGAAACAAGTCAAAATGGTACACCTGATGTAATAAACCTCCCTGGTGGTTGTCAGAATTGCAAAATGCTTACGTTAACATTTTATAACATTCAGGTCATAAAAGATCAATACCAAATTTATGTATTTTGTATATTAAATTTGCAAGATATATGTATATATGAGAAGTTGAAATAAATTCCAAATAACACACAAAAATCAGTTTTGATATCCAACGGTTAACACAAAATATGGGAAAATGAAAATAAATACAAATGATTTCAAAATTAGTTGTCAAATAAAAAAGATGTCAGATATTAATAAACTTTATATAGACTTAAAGACTTAATATAGACTTAAACGTTTTTCGCCAGCTTAAAAATGAGCTTTGATACAAAATGTTAAGTTAAGGAAAAATTAAAAGAAGAAATATAACAATTCGATAATATTTTGTTGTAAGTTTATGCTACTATATGTTTATTAACTTGTTTTTGGTTTGACTTTCTCCACCTGCAGGCATAACAATGTAAACGCTCACTTATTCTAGTGAAATCACTTACATGAATTCGACCCCTTGTTGTGAATGGCCAAGTTAAGGATCCCTTGTTGAATAGTGGAAAACAAAATGGCCGCTATGAGGTCATCTTGGATTTTGACAGCTGAAATTTGTTATCAATATTTCTTAGAAAATCTTCAAAATTGTGGACGTCAAAAGCCCTCTGTGATCTCTTGTCTTGATCAATCAGTCTATTGGGTATTGGTTTACCTTCAAAATAGAGCAAATTATTTGCTAAGCTCTCCTAAAAGGGATATCAGAAAAGCTCTTTACACATGTCAGACAATCTTAACTACTATATTCAGATCCTTTCTGAATTTAAACTATATAGCTTTATTAGACTTACTATTCCTTAAAAATGTATTGTCTCATATAAGATATGTTATCATGATGATATGCCGAAGCACAATACAACATAAAATTATAAATTGACTCATTCCATTATAATAATTATACACAACGAAAACATTTTTTTTTTTCAAATATGTATGTTCGTTTTTCACAAGACATAAATTCCGTGAAACTTGTAGAAAAAATAATCTGATACTTTCTCAAATAAAATAAGCGCCTTTATCATCTACTGTTAAACGTACATGTAGTGAATGAAAGAATCGTGAAAATTGGAGATAATATCTCATTTACATATTAAAATTGCTCATTTAAATATGATATAAAATTTGGGCATAGTAACGTTTAATTTTTTTCTGGGGTCTGATCTAGCCCTCCATCCTCCCTTTGGTGCCATTCCTATAAAGGACTACCAACAACCGGAAACCAGGGAAGTCTGATTTACATATTTCTTACTGTTATCTTAAAATAATTCATAAAACATGAACTTAAAGAACTGGGTCGGAGTTATATATGCGCATAGAGTACAAAATTCACTGTTGGAATCTTCCTAACTACTAGACATTTGGTAAAATGTAGAAATGAGTTAATATTTTCAAGGAAAGTATTTGCTTCCATACGTAGAATGAACGTTACTATACGTATGCTAAGGAATGTTATTGAATATAATGAAACACAGCTTTCTGAACGCAGATAGACACCGAAATCTAATTTCCGAATGTACAAATTTTGATATTACATATGTACCCGCTGTCTGATCTTCGATGAAATTGGTTAATTAATGTATTTTTAAATCGGTAGGTTTACACCACCAACGCTGTCACGAAACCTTTGCCTTATATATGAAGGCTGCTAAACAGTGGTCAAATTAACGTCTCCAAACGAGACCAAGTGTGATTTTCCTGGCTTGCCTGGGTTTTCACATGAACACAGCTCCTTAGTATTTAAGCATTTGACCCCTATCTGAGTATAATGATAAACGTTATTAATTCAAAACAGAACACATGTCGTGCTATGTTATGACCACCGGTACAGATGAAAGCATCATTTATATTAAATTCAAATCAACTTTACTGGAACTTTTATAACTACAATTGTACTTTGATGCCTAAATATATAAATAAATTACCTACACATGCCGTCATGAAAACATGACAGGCTTAAATTGTCCACACACTTAACTGTATATGATAATACGGTTCCCATCCACCCATCATTTCATTTCTCTGCGTACACATACACAATAATCTAGCTACGCGTATGGCAGAGAATGGAAATAAGTGACTTTGGAGCCTGAAGTTGGTTCCGAGTTCCGAGTTCCGTTTAAGTAAAACGGAACTCGGAACTGGGACCAAAACCCATAAAGCTAATACTTTGCAGTTCCATTTTTCTTAAACGGAACTCGGAACTGGTTCCTAGTTATCTTAAACGGAACTCGGAACTGGTTCCTAGTTCTTTTTACTTAAACGGAACTTGGAAATGGTTTCCAGTTTCATTTATTTTAAACGGAACTGGGAGCAAAGACCAAGTCCCGTAAAGTTTATACCTGTCGATAAGTGTCCCTCCACTCATTGACATATCATTTCTTTTCAGATTCAGGTCTTGTAATGAGTTAAAGTACGTAGAATATTTTCTTTAAGGAATTTGAAAACTAATTCCTAGTTCCGTTTTTCTTACTTCAAGCTCCCGTTACTTTGAAACATCTGTATGACGTCCCTATAACCAATCTCTCTCAGACTGCATTGGGGTCCTCCTCATAACACCTGTTTCATGATTGGAACTGAAGAGATTACCTATAATCACTGACGAGTCCTAGGAGGACGAAACAGTTGCTGTATGATGTCCATACCGTCACTCACGAGTCCTGAAACAGCTGTCCGTATAATAACTGATGAGTTCTAGAATGACGAAACAGCTGTATGATGTCCCTAACATCACTGACGAGTCCTAGAAGGACTAAACAGCTGTATGGTGTCCCTAACATCACTGACGAGTCCTAGAAGGACTAAACAGCTGTATGGTGTCCCTAACATCACTGACGAGTCCTAGAAGGACTAAACAGCTGTATGGTGTCCCTAACATCACTGACGAGTCCTAGAAGGACGAAACAGCTGTATGATGTCACTATCATTACTAAAGAGTGTTAGAAGGACGAAACAGCTGTATGATGTCCCTATCATTACTAATGAGTCTTAGAAGGACGAAACAGCTGTATGATGTCCCTAACATCACTGACGAGTCCTAGAAGGACGAAACAGCTGTATGGTGTCCCTAGCATCACTGATGAGTTCTAGAAGGACGAAACAGCTGTATGATGTCCCTATCATTACTAACGAGTCTTAGAAAGACGAAACAGCTGTATGATGTCCCTAACATCACAGACGAGTCCTAGAAGGACAAAACAGCTGTATGGTGTCCCTAGCATCACTGAAGAGTTCTAGAAGGACGAAACAGCTGTATGATGTCCCTATCATTACTAACGAGTCTTAGAAGGACGAAACAGCTGTGTGGTGTCCCTAGCATCACTGATGAGTTCTAGAAGGAGGACGAAACAGCTGTATGGTGTCCCTAACATCGCTGACGAGTCCTAGAAGGACGAAACAGCTGTATGATGTCCCTAACATCACTGACGAGAACTAGAAGGACGAAACAGCTGTATGGTGTCCCTAGCATCACTGATGAGTTCTAGAAGAACGAAACAGCTGTATGATGTCACTATCATTACTAACGAGTGTTAGAAGGACGAAACAGCTGTATGATGTCCCTATCATTACTAATGAGTCTTAGAAGGACGAAACAGCTGTATGATGTCCCTAACATCACTGACGAGTCCTAGAAGGACGAAACAGCTGTATGGTGTCCCTAGCATCACTGATGAGTTCTAGAAGGACGAAACAACTGTATGATGTCTCTTTCATTACTATAACGAGTCTTAGAAAGACGTAACAGCTATATGATGTCCCTTTCATCACTGACGAGTCTTAGAAGGATGTAGCAGCTGTATGATGTCCCTATCATTACTAACGAGTTGCTGTGGTATTTGTGTTTGAGTTACTTAGGAGTCGTAAAAGGACGAAACAGTAGAATGATGCTGTTATGACATCATTTACTGTATACATAATTCATATTTAAATGAAATTCATCTTTGAGTCATTCTTACAATCATTCATGTTTATAAAAACAAAAACAAAGCAAAAAACGATCATTAAGCGTTTGCTTACCTAACTTTGTGTTAAAATAAATTAACAGTGCTGATGTGTAGGATGAATTTGATTTTGTTTAATTCTGATAAACACGACGTTCACAGTTTCAATCGTTAACGATAAATATGTGTACACATGTCAAAGGTCATAGATCGTCACAATCACCAAAGGCAGTCACGTGGTACGAGATAAAAGTGTTGTTCTGTTCTATCTTTTGTTTGTTCAGGCGTCACAGATTAAATTATTTCCAGTTAACACCATCACTAACGTATCGAGCAGCGCCAAGTGTCCGGTCATCTTAGACCGCTGATGACATGAGAATGAATCTGAATAAACGGCCATTCTTTACTTTATAATATAGCATCGCGCTAAATCTTTAATGTACGTAATACTACTGGGTTGGTATGTTATAATACTATGACAACAATTCTCACCTGTAATGCAGTTATTTGTTTTGATGCTGAGTCAAAATGATAATATCTAATGCTAAAACATATTTTTATTCATTTTTCCATTTATTTATTTATTTATTTATTTATTTATATATTTATTTGTTCATTTATTTATTTATTTATTTATTCATTTACTTATTATTTATTCTTGTAAAATACAAGTATGCATGCTGACACAATGACGAAACGATACTAGTTTATGAAATTTCATCTGTAATGAAACATATCTTAGGTGTATATATTTTGCAACCTTTTCTTTAGATTCGTATATCATAACCAGTCTAGGACGTGACAGAGCTTTAAGATCCAACACTGTCTGTGATATACCAAAGTCTGTTAACATATCTGTAGTCTGTACCATTTCCCTGTATCTGATATCACGCGATTTTTATTATGTAGACGTTATTTTGATACAGCTTGACTGGCGCGATGACGTCACTATTAAAACACCTGTATAACATGAATGAACCCTCAGGAATGGCTGTCGTCCTGTTGGCTATTTCGGTTCATTTTAGTGTTAGTGCGTGTCGGCGTCTTGTCGGCGTTCATGTGACTACTATAAATGTTCAACTGGAGACAACTCTGAAAGCAAAGTAAATTCACCCAACACATTAAGTTCTAGCTTTCTAGCTTTGGAGGAAAGGTTAACAACATCTCGCGTTGTGACAGAGCGTATTGTCCAGTTGATGAATCCGTCGATTTTAAGAAATGCATACAGCGAATTAGCGTAAGAATTTCATCACGATATCTTTGCGTTGTGAAATTTCCGTCAACAAAAACATGTACTATCTTAGTCCGCGATAAACTGTCATTATAAATTAGATTGTGTAATCGCTGTCTCCGAATTTCTGGTCGGTCGCATGTTAATGCTAATCTATCTACTGCCTAAGACCCTGGCGGCAACAGCGATCGAGGAAGTTTCAATGGTACATATGTATGTTGGATATATCGGTAAAACTGTCTTGATGACAGCGAACACACGTGTACCTGTTTGCTCTCCGCACGCGATCTGTTCCATTTGAAAATATCAAAATTATATCGTTAAAGCGGAATTTAATACGACAACGGATTCAATGAAAAGGATGAATGTGAAAAGTGTGGATTTTATCTACGCCGTCTAGGTATAAGGGAGAGTGTCATATATCGTTCTACACGAAGAATGTAGCAGAGTCTACTGGAATGATATTAAAAAACATGTCTTTCTTCCTCCTCACTGGTCGACACTCTTGAGTCGAGAATCTTCTGAAAAAAATCAACTATTATTCCATCAGTCGTCCCTACGGAAGCGTATTAGGCTCACATCAGAATATGATTTTCTTGCATGCGAAAACATTTTATCAAATACTAAGTAGCGGCAGCCAGATAAGATATTTTCGCATGCAAGAAAAAACATATTCCAATGTGAGCCTAATACGCTTCTGTACGTCCCCGCTATGGCGTATCCCTAATATCTGTTGTTGAATTGAATAGATAATTGAACAGTGTATAGGAAGTGAAGGGTAGTCTCGTTTTTTCTCTTATACTGTGGTGAAAAATGGTGAAAGTTAATTTTGTTTAAAATTTGCCCGTTTGGAGAGTTTTACAGCAATACTTGTGGGCTCCCTTTGACTTGAGCAGAGTGATGAGGTTGATATGTCTAAGGTTGTTTTACATATGATTGAAGTTAATGATTTTGGCTTTCAAAGCTTTGTTGATACTGGAATTCATTCGCCTATCAACATAAGTAGTTTTTTTCAGCAGATGCTAGGTTGTATTTTAATAAGATACTTTATGTAAGGTGTTTTCTATTGCGTAGCCGCCAAGACGGAGCATAGATTTAAGCAGACCAATGGCATGTTTGCGTTTGTTTACTTCAACATGTAGATATCCACTCAAGATGTAGACAACATCATCTGAAGTTGTTGTGACGAGTGATACAATGTGTTTTACATACTTCTTTAGAGATAATTCTAGTTTTTGTAAGGTAAGCTTATTTCTATTTCAAATAGTAGAAATAACAATATAGTAGAAATGAGAATTAAGTAGAAATGAGAATATAGTAGAAATAACAATAAAGTAGAAATGAGAATTAAGTAGAAATGGGATGACGTAGACTTCAGTGAGATGAAGTGATTTGACAGGGTCGAGTCCTCTCTCGCCATGTAGGCCTGTGCTCTCGGAGAGTTGTTGTCCGTGTCTTTTCGTCCTCTAGTTCGTTCATCTGATTTCCGTCAAAGGTCGAGGTCACCATCCGGTTACATTGGCTGGGTTCGAATATGTTAACAGCTAGTCGTGTGTGCCTTCGATACAGTGAGGGAAAGTGAACGTGATCCCTAGAGTATCGAGAATGGGGCACAGTAAGCGAAAGTGAAGGTGATCCCTAGAGTATCGAGAATGGGGTACAGTGAGGGAAAGTGAACGTGACTCCCGGAGTATCGAGGGTGGGGCACAGTGAGGGAAAGTGAACGTGACCCCTGGAGTATCGTGAATGGGGCACAGTGAGGGAAAGTGAACGTGATCCCTGGAGTATCGAGAATGGGGTACAGTAACCGAAAGTGAACGTGACCCCTGGAGTATCGAGGATGGGGCACAGTGAGGGAAAGTGAACGTGATCCCTAGAGTATCGAGAATGGGGCACAGTAAGCGAAAGTGAACGTGATCCCTAGAGTATCGAGAATGGGGCACAATGAGGGAAAGTTAACGTGACCCCCGGAGTTTCGTGAATGGGGTACAGTGAGGGAAAGTTTACGTGATCCCTGTAGTATCGAGGATGGGGTACAGTGAGGGAAAGTGAACTTGATCCCTGGAGTATCGAGAATGGGGTACAGTGAGGGAAAGTGAACGTGATCCCTGGAGTATCGAGAATGGGGCACAGTGAGGGAAAGTGAACGTGATCCCTGGAGTATCGAGAATGGGGCACAGTGAGGGAAAGTGAACGTGATCCCTGGAGTATCGAGAATGGGGCACAATGAGGGAAAGTGAACTGAAACCCCGGAGTATCGAGAATGGGGTACAGTGAGGGAAAGTGAACATAACCCCCGGAGTATCGAAGATGGAATGGAGGAGGGTACACCCGCCATATCGCCATTATCAATATTGTGAACATGCGTCCCCCTTTGTCGCCCGAAGAACTTGGAAAATAGCGAAATGGCGTAGTAGTGTTTGAGATGGACGACTATTGTAAATTCGTAGGGCAATGACACTCGGTTTAAAATATCAAAACCAAATACTACACAGACAGGGTCAGTTAGTGAAAAATGGTGTGATCACCAATCCTTTTATCTTATCTTTAGGGCTAGTGTGGCAAACAAAGCTTATCTGTCTATTTTGGCGTGGATCAGGAGGCAGCGGCGATATTCAGACATCTTAAACATGTCGGCTCTTTGGATTATTGCGTTAGTTTGTGCCATGTCCATGAGAGTGGAATCCTCCTGTATGTTGGCCCTCCCTGGCCGTAAGTGTTTTACTCTGTTTTAATAATTCAACTTCAAATATATAATCCTTCCAATATGTTACCATGGATATATCATTCAGTTATGAAAACTTAGTTACAATCTGCATATCCATCAGGACTATTTATTGCTGACAATGGAATTATCCAGTCATATTCTTCCTTACCAGATGTGACGTATTTGTCACACAGCAGGCTTACTGGAAAATCCGTTAAAACATTTACTGGTAGTAGGAAAATTGGACGACAGACCGTTTGCTCACCATATGTAATGATCACCTGAGTGACGTCTACTGTACCCATATACAATGTATATTGTAATGGCCGCCATAGTAACTGCTCTACCATATATATTTTAATGGTTACCATAGTAACTGCTCTACCATATATATTTTAATGGTTACCATAGTAACTGCTCTACCATATAAATTGTAATGGTCACCATAGTAACTGCTCTACCATATATATTTTAATGGTTACCATAGTAACTGCTCTACCATATATATTTTAATGGTTACCATAGTAACTGCTCTACCATATATATTTTAATGGTTACCATAGTAACTGCTCTACCATATAAATTGTAATGGTCACCATAGTAACTGCTCTACCATATATATTTTAATGGTTACCATAGTAACTGCTCTACCATATATATTTTAATGGTTACCATAGTAACTGCTCTACCATATATATTTTAATGGTTACCATAGTAACTGCTCTACCATATACATTGTAATGGTCACTATAGTAACTGCTCTACCATATATATTTTAATGGTTACCGTAGTAACTGCTCTACCATATATATTTTAATGGTTACCATAGTAACTGCTCTACCATATATATTGTAATGGTCACTATAGTAATTGCTCTACCATATATATTGTAATGGTTACCATAGTAACTGCTATACCATATATATTGTACTGGTCACCATAGTAACTGCTCTACCATATATATTGCAATGTTCACCATAGTAACTGCTCAACCATATATATTATAATGGTCACCATAGTAACTGCTCTACCATATATATTTTAATGGTTACCATAGTAACTGCTCTACCATATATATTGTAATGGTCACCATAGTAACTGCTCTACCATATAGATTTTAATGGTTACCATAGTAACTGCTCTACCATATATATTTTAATGGTTACCATAGTAACTGCTCTACCATATATATTGTAATGGTCACCATAGTAACTGCTCTACCATATATATTTTAATGGTTACCATAGTAACTGCTCTACCATATATATTTTAATGGTCACCATAGTAACTGCTCTACCATATATATTGTAATGGTCACCATAGTAACTGCTCTACCATATATATTTTAATGGTTACCATAGTAACTGCTCTACCATATATATTGTAATGGTCACCATAGTAACTGCTCTACCATATATATTTTAATGGTTACCATAGTAACTGCTTTACCATATATATTTTAATGGTTTCCATAGTAACTGCTCTACCATATATATTTTAATGGTTACCATAGTAACTGCTCGACCATATATATTATAATGGTCACCATAGTAACTGCTCTACCATATATATTGTAATGGTCACCATAGTAACTGCTCTACCATATATATTTTAATGGTTACCATAGTAACTGCTCCACCATATATATTGTAATGGTCACCATAGAAACTGCTCTACCATATATATTGCAATGTTCACCATAGTAACATCTCTACCATATATATTGCAATGTTCACCATAGTAACTTCTCTACCATATATATTTTAATGGTTACCATAGTAACTTCTCTACCATATATATTGTAATGGTCACCATAGTAACTGCTCTACCATATATATTTTAATGGTTACCATAGTAACTGCTCTACCATATATATTGTAATGGTCACCATAGTAACTGCTCTACCATATATATTGTAATGGTCACCATAGTAACTGCTCTACCATATATATTGTTATGTTCATCATAGTAACAATAAGACTTTTGTGTGTATCACAGCCGATGGTGCCGGGTGTACCTATAGAGGACATCACATTGCGGCGGGCGATACCTACAGGGACATGGACAGTTGCATGTCGTGCAGCTGTGGTACAGATAGCAGCATGCAGTGCTGTGGGTAAGTGTTGTTCGAATAATCTACATATAAAATCCTTAAGGTTTTAGGGATTTTTTTAGATAATTCAACACATGCAACATAAGTAACAAATCCATGGATTTTGAAGAGGGTTTAAGACATTCAACCAATAAAAAGCTTCAGGCATTTAAAAATATTTCAAGAAATTGAACCATATTAAAACAATCAGGGATTTTTAGATAAATGAACACATTAAACTATATTGAATAAGTATCAGGGATTTTCAAATACTCAGGGCATTCAACTATATTGAAGATATTCAGGGGAGTCATTGATTTCACAATGTTACACGTGTTAAAAAGGACTAAAGCATCAGAATGTTTACTAATCGTGGTATTCCAAATACAATTATCATCATATAACGTAATGAGAAAGAAAGGCTAGACCTTCATAACCTGTCCTCGTGTCCTGTTTATCCAGTGTTAATATAAAACCAACGCCAACGTGAATCCTTTGGCTGGTTGCTTAAGACCCAACATTCAAGGGAAATAATTTTTGACGGTTTTAGACGGCTGAAGGGGTATATAAAAATATTATTAGTATACTAGATACGATATAATTTTGACATTTCAGAAAATACTCTCAATAAAAATCAATTATATATTTTTTCAGTTTTGGTCACGCAGCTGGCGTGTTTTCCCTACCTGATGGCTGTTTTATGCTAAAAGATGGATGTGATTTCAAAATCGTAAGCTCCCAAAACCATTTACAGCCTTGTCAATTCTCCATTGTCGGGTGATTGTCGGGTGATTTACAAATTCACACATGTTCAAAATTATTCATTAAACTATTTGTTTTAATATCAAACTTTCAATATGTTGGTTTTGTTTCCTTTAACAATATCAAGTAACGTTGATGTGATCTTGAATCTCATAAACAATTATTTTGTTTACAATTTCACGATTTCCGTGACTACTGAAGGAGACATTAACAACACAGGGATCTGAGTGGTGCAGGGTTGATGAAGACCATTAGGAAGTTTGGTGGTCGATATCACGATCTGATTTCGAAATATTCCATTTCCTTAGGTGATATAAAGACGTGATTGATGTTGGTCGATATGTCAAGCGGTTCCGTTGTCATCGCCTTTTTAGTTGTGTCCTACCCAGGCTTAGCTTTGCATAGCGGGTGTTGTCTATACATACTATTAACCTTCTGGAACTCTCGATCTTATTCTCCTATACATTTTCAGGAAAATCCATACCAACGTATATTTTTGTAAATATTTTGCCCGCTTTTAATCAATTTTCAGTGATTAGTATGGTATCTATCGGTATTCTTTTCTGATTCTTTATTATATCATACTAATGATATGTTTGTAAATATATGTGAAATCACTATTTGATCGTAACATTATGAAATCTAAAATTGTTTCAATATTTAGACATTTTTAATCACGGCCTGTTTCTATGATGACTTCACAAAGCAACCGTTATCTTGAAATTATTATCATATTTGAGTATTTGGAACCTGCAGCCAATCAGATTTACACTGGGTGTCATCAATGTTTATGATAAAATGTGACATAGCGCATGAAAACACGGTAGTTATGAGATATGTTTGAACAATTCTGACATTGTAAACTTTTGCACATTTGCCATTATGTTACATCTTCGTTAGCGCTACATGCACATACAAATTTGTCGTTTTCATTATCTTTTCCCATCAGACGATCTCATGATAAGCTCTCTATTCTCCACGAAACATTATGTTGATACAGAAACCATGTTGAACCATTGAGAGATATTACGTTTTATTGTCTGTCTTGTTTACAGTGTCCGGTAATATCATGTTAGTTTGTGTCACATCAGATCACAATTAATACAAGGAACAACGTCCGCCCAATTTAACACAAGGCACTGTCACATTTGTTAATGGTACCTCTGGTAATACAAATGTTGTTCAGGTTCATTTTAACAAAATCCAAAGCCTCTGTTTTAATTCCGACCATCTAACCGTCTCAGAGTCAGTAGCGCATCACTTGTTATTAGTTACGTTTCTTTCGAGGAAATATAACCTTTTCCAACCCCATCATCGGAGACTCGAACGCGAGAGACACGACGAAGGAACTTAAGAATGTTATCACCAAAATCCCGAGAAAGAATATCACCTACAACAGAGAAAAGGTAGCATGGTTTTATCAGTTTTGTTGAAATTATCATAAATGCATCTCCTACATTTCATTTTAAAAATAACTGTTTAAATTGTCAACTGCGTAGTTCGAACACTCTAGTCACTTGTGAAATGAATTATATAATATTGCCTGCTGTTCAGTTCGTTTGACTGAAACATCTTGTCAATAAAATTTGTCGAAATGTTTGGATTGTCTTGGATTTCTTGGATTTCCCCATTTGTGGCCTCTATCATCAGTGTCCCACCACAGCTGGCTGAGTGATGCAGTTTTACATATTTTTGACAGTTGTTACTAAGGATGGGACAAAGGACTCACGGGATATTAGTACCTTTCATTACAAACTAGGAGTAACATACAGTAGAGCCAAAATGAATTAATCTGTATCATTCGACAGTTTTGTCCTTATATAAAAATAATCAGAGATGATAAGCGCATAATATGTAGATAATGGGAGGCGACCAAAACTCGAAATAAGTCGAAAGTAATGTCAAAATCTCAATTGGGCGGAAAAATAATTCAATATTCAATTTTCATGATTTTAAGTATTAAATTAAAAAAACCCACACATGTTAATATTCTTAATCATGCTATTATTAAAATGTATTGACACGTGGAATGGAGGTTATGGCAGAACACAAGCAGTGTCTACCACCTGCAATCTCATAGTATTGTACAAAAGCTACTGCTATTTACTCGTGTTTCCTTTGTTCAACCTTTTATAGTAGAAAAATAAATAATTACTAACGACAAGACACTCTTTCCAAATACGGTGTGCTGGTACCTGTTTTCTACGGGGGTTAATTAATCAGTAGTTTTACTTAATTACTTTGAAAACAAGTACATTCTTGTATCATGCAGTATTTTATTTCAGTCTGACGATTGAAGTATAATCTGGGTATATTATAATCTGTATATCTTACCTGGCTGACGATTGAAGTATAAGTAGGGTATATTATACTCATTATATCTTACCTGGCTGGCAATTGAAGAATAAGTAGGGTATATTATACTCTCTTACCTGGCTGACGATTGAAGTATAAGTTGGGTATATTATACTCTGTAGATCTTACCTGGCTGACGATTGAAGTATAAGTGGGGCTTATTATACTCCGTGTATATATCCTGGCTTACAATTTATCTTTATCTTACCTGTAGCCGACAACTGAAGTATAAGTGGTGTATAGTATACTCTGTAAATCTTTCCTGGCTGACAATTGAAATGAATCTTACCTGGCTGACAATTGAAATGAATCTTGCCTGGCTGACAATTGAAATGAATCTTACCTGGCTGACAATTGAAATGAATCTTACCTGGTTGACAACTGAAGTATAAGTGGGGTATTGTTCTTTAGTCACTATGACGGTGATAAACACTAGATGTATAAGATAAGCCGCGTACGACAAACGACTGAGTGGCACGAACGCTTTCCAAGACAGAAGGGTATTCACAAAACCTGTAACAAAATGTAACCAAATATTATCAATAAATGACAATTAGGATTTCCAAACAAACTGTAAAGGGCCAGAATATTAAGTTACGGTCACCTCGGTCCCTTTGTGAACTTGTTGGAGCTAATATTGCTATATTGCTGCAAACCAAGTTTGTTTTATGAAAATCAGTTCGTTTTTATTCAAGTTACCGTGTTCGCTGGATCCAATGGCAATACAACTACAATGGACTATACTCTGTAAGTAAAGTTATACTGGCCCTATTGTCAAACCAGTCTGCGATCTTATCAATATAAGACGGCATACCGGGTTTTATGAAAATCCGTTCATATCAAACCAAGTTCAACATGTTCACAATATCTAACGGCAATAAAATTACAAAGGGCCTTAACTCTGTGAGTTACACATTTATACGGTTTCATACCAAGCTTCATGTAAATCCGCTAATATTTACTCGTGTTAACGTATTTACAACGCCATATGACAACACAACTACAAGGACCATAATTCTGCAAGTAACAACTGAATCTGCCCGATTGTCAAACTCGTCTGAGATATTATTGGTATAAAGCTGCATACAATGTTTCATGAAATCCGTTCATATTTACTCATGTTATCGTGTTCAACAGAAAAAGTTAACGCAAGACGACGGACTAAAGTCCATTGCAATATGTCACCATGAGCATTCGGCTTAGGTGACTTAAATAAAACATTGAATGAGCTTGATTAATATTATTCTAGTTCAGATTCCGAAAAACTCTTTTACATAATGCAGATAAATACATCTGGAATTTAGACCGACAACATGCAAAAACGTCAGGGTACATGCATATCGCCATGGATTCCCGTTGAACGTACCCCCATTTCCTGTTGCGCATGCGAATATGACCCAGCAGACACATGCTCCCCATGCGGCTCTGTTCACAGTGTTGTATAGGGAAGACACGGGTACACTGATAGACGAGCCGGTAATCGCCCCATACAATCCGTACAGCACAGAACAGGCGACACCAGCGGCAACCAACCAACACAGCAGATTCAACCACTGAAAATGACAATACATTTCACCACTGAAACGACAATAAATTTCACCAGTGAAATGAGAATAAAGTTCACCATTGAAATGACAAATAAATTTCACAATTGAAATGACAATAGATTTCACCAATGAAATGACAATAAGATCCACCATTGAAACAACTGGATTCAACCTCTGAAATGACAATACATTTCAACATTGAAATTTCAAGAATTTCAGCTTATGAAATGACAATAAATTCAACCTCTGTAACGGCAGTATATTCAACCACTGAAATGGCAGTAGACTAACACACCGAAATGACAATATATTCAACAACTGAAATGACATCATATTCAACCATTGGAATTACAACAGACGCCACCATTTAAATAACAATTGATTCAACCAATGCGGTATAATGCGGCTAGTATTTACCAGGGCTGCATTGAGAACTCATATGTTTTCAAAGAAAATTTGAAAATTATCTTAAACAACAAATACGATCATACCTTGTTGAGTTTGAATTTACATTCACACTCATGGAGAGCGAATCCGGTTAATATACCGACGATATACGGGCTGATCCTACACCAGGGCTTAACGTAGTAATCGTTATTATAGGAATCTGACTGTCTGTTAACAAAACAAAATATATATTACATATATAAACCTCCCGGACGTTTAACAAAACAGTAGTTCCACTAACCATGCACTCATTTGATAATAATATCACTGCTATAGTTGATTTTAGATAAATTACCATTTATGATGAATTAGGAAATTGACTCACTGCTTACGAAGAATCGTAATCCTTTCACTTTGATTCACTGCTAACGAAATATCATATTCATTAAACACTGACTCAACGCTAACGGTATACTGAATTATCATTAAACACTGACTCAATGCTAACGGAATATCGAATTATCATTAAACACTGACTCAATACTAATGGAATATTGAAATAATTAAACACTGACTCAATGCTAACGGAATATCGAAACATCGTAATAATCAAACAAGTAGAAATTTGGCTCACTGCTAGAAAAATATCGCAATCACTAATTACTGACTCAATGCTAACGTAATTATATCTTATGATATCGTAATTATTAACACTGAATTACTGCTACCGAAATATCTTGATAATCAAACAATAATTTGATGTTAACAAAATATCGTAATTATTCAATATTGACTTATATTGCTAACGAAATATCGTAATCATTGAAAATGGACTCACAGTTAACATATTATTGTAACCATGATACCTGTGTGATTGGACTTTCTGCTTATATATTATCTCAATCATTAAACTTGCAGGGATTTACTTCTCGTCAAAAGATGACGTCACCATTATAATCCACATGAGTTAGACAGTGTTACTTACGCTTGTGACATGCCTGGTATCAGGGGGGAAGTAGCCCATTCGTTATGAGTACTGAGTATTCCCGTTGTCAATAGTGATACAAACAATGCTACCACACATACTATCAGGCCTACGAACTTTTTACTGAAAATAAACAACAGAATATCAATAACATTATAAACGTTTTCCAGTTGGATCTAAATCCATCCAAGACTACTCTCTACATGTCTCCTATTACTCAGATAAGATGAAAACCATGCTCAGTATATCAATTATCATTTATGCAATATTGCTTAAACTTCAACCCATCATGCGAACCCTCGAAAACTTTACCAATATCATCCAAACAACCTTGTTGTTGCTTCCTTTACATAAATGTTTAGATATTGCATCAGGTTTCGCTCATGATTGGTAGGTTGCCGAATCTATAGGTAAACAAACTTGATTGATCTTATTTAGAAATAATATGTTTCGATGTTTAGATAAATAAATTATCATGCATTTAAAACACTTTTTAAATATCATGTTTCAAACAAATTATAACGATCTATAGTTTTTATATAAGCACTCCCCAATACATTAGGAAGAATGGCTGTGGGAATAAATTTATTGAATGATATGTGGAGAGGTTTCATATAAAAATGAGAAACTCTTTAATAAATTTAGGAGGAGGATGCCAGGCGCTGAAGGTTTATTGGTATTGGAAAGATAAAAGTGGTCAACAATGTCTTGTTTAGAACGATATACAATGTACAATATTAATTATTAATGAGATAATGTCGACGAAATCGTAATTCAAAATCGTTAGAACAAGAACAAACTATAGAGAGTTCCAAAAGGGTAAGCAACTGTCTTACTTAATCACACATGTGACGCCAATTATGTTTTAAATTGTGCCAGACAGCTGACAACCGTATGGTTGTGACGTCATATTGTTTAAATAATTCCCAGTTGATTGACTTGTCACAGTTTTGTTGGATTTGAAAGGACTGTAAATACGAAACAGATTAAAAGCATTTTAAAGAGATTTTAGTAAAATATTACACTAACAACTAACAACTAACATTTATTATATAAAACTGCAACATACAACTGCTTTGTACTCCTTTTATATTCGCCAGTGATGTTTGGAATGATACATGATTAATGAAATATTTTGTGAATTAGGAAGGCAATTGTAATTTTTCAGAGTAATTATGCATCCCTGCATGGTAACATATTATTTTTTGAAATTAAGTGACTTTGAAAACAAATGTGCTTGTGCAATTTAAGTATTAAAAACCAATTCTTAAAAGCAATTTTTACTGTCACACTAAAGGATATTTTTCATGTATATCCTTCCGGAGCAATACGTAGAGAATTTGTGAAACACTATTGTTGTATGATGTTGCACACACTGACATGGTCACAATTTATATCATGACCGCGCATTAGCTCTTAAGATAATTGAACACTAAACTATAAAATCACAGAATATGATGATACAAACCGGTAGAGTGGTACTAGTAGGAGTGGACTGATGACGAAAAACTGCATGTCGTTCGACAGGTACCAAGACCAGCCCATACACTGGGGAATAAAACACGGCATCCCTTGTCACCAATATATAAGTACAATTGTATACAATCAAAACGATACTCACTTCTAAATAAGGATACTTTTCCCCGTTTTATCAAATTTCAAAAAATCTATTGTCATTAAAACAAAATGATTTTCATTATCTTTTGTGTGTAAAGAATATGTATATCATCCAAATCTATATTCCTTTGAACAGAAAGAATACACATATAAATTGACAAGGTGCGCCGAGGTGACCTTGGTTACACAGTCGCCCTTCACTCTGTTGAATCCCTGACCACGTGGGTTTCCTCAGTGTAGTCCGGTTTTCTCCCATAGTAACGTCCCTCGCTTCTTGACAACCAGGGGTGATCAGTTAAGGTGAAATAATTTGTTTCGCAAGTGTTGTAAAATAACGAAATTTTATTTGCTGATACCATAAGCTATCATTCGCCATAAAGACGACTTCGTGCTATAATGCGAATGATAAGATGTTAATTGGATAAAATTGTAGACAATGACTGTGTTTTACCATTTTAGTTAAACTAGTTAGGTTGTTGATATACAGAAGATTTGTCCACCAAGAATCCTCACAGAAGGTATCGATTCCTTCTCGCTGCCACATTGGACCGCCGTCACCTCCCATGTATTTGGTTAAAGTAGCTTCAATCATCAGCACCAACATATAGATGGGGGTCAACCTAGACCAAAACAGATAGGGTCAGTCACTGGAGAAGGATTCACACTATGGCATATAGATAGGGGTCAACTTAGACCAAAACAGATAGGGTCAGTCACTGGAGAAGGATTCACACTATGGCATATATATCGGGGTCAACCTAGACCAAAACAGATAGGGTCAGTCACTGGAGAAGGATTCACACAATGGCATATATATCGGGTCAACCTAGACCAAAACAGATAGGGTCAGTCACTGGAGAAGGATTCACACAATGACATATATATCGGGGTCAACCTAGGCCAAAACAGATAGGGTCAGTCACTGGATTGATTTTTGGTTTGTTTGTGTTAAACGTCCTATTAATAGCCAGAGTCATTTTAGGACGTGCCAGGATTTGGAGGTGGAGGAAAGCCGGAGTACCCGGAGAAAAACCACCGGTCTACAGTCGGTACCTGGCAACTGCCACACGTATGCAACCCAGAGGTGGAGGGCTAGTGATAAAGTGTCGGGACACCTTAACCTCTCGGCCCCCGCGGCCCCAAGTTACTGGAGAAGGATTCACACAATTGCATATATATCGGGGTCAACCTAGGGAGAAACAGATAGGGTCAGTCACTGGTAGGAATTCATACAATGGCATATATATCGGGGTCAACCTAGGCTGAAACAGATAGGGTCAATCACTGGAGAAGGATTCACACATTAGCATGTATATCGGGGTCAACCAAGGCTAAAATAGATAGGGTCAATCACTGGTAGGGATTCACACAATGTCGCATATATCGTGGTCAATCTAAGTCAACAGAAATATGAGTTAGTCAATGAGGAAGGGTTCACACTATCAAACGTAGATCAGAGTGAACCTTGGTCAACATAAATAGAGTTAGTCAATGGGGAGGGGTTCACACTATGTCACATAGATCAGAGTCAACCTTGGTCAACAGAAATAGAGTTAGTCAATGGGGAGGGGTTCACACTATCACACGTAGATCAGAGTCAACCTTGGTCAACAGAAATAGAGTCAGTCAATGGGGAGGGGTTCACACTATGTCACATAGATCAGAGTCAACCTTGGTCAACAGAAATAGAGTCAGTCATTGGAGAGAGGTTCAAACACTTTCACATCACCATGATCAACCTAGGTCAGCAGAAACATAGTCTGCCACTGCGTAAGGGTTCAAACAATGTCATATCGATCGGGATCAACCTAGGTCAACGAAACCATTGATGTTCACAAGGTAGATATCAGTTCATTCAATCAATGCATCTTAAAACGATAGATACCTATTAAAATAATTGATACATGTTAAAAAATGTAATACGTATCCAAACAAAAGCTACGTGTTCCAACCTTGGATACCTATTCTAACGGTAAATGCCGGTTTAAGGCCCTAACAATAGATATCTTACAGCTTATAAACATGTTGACTGTCCACAGTGTCCTTTCTGTATATAGATGAGTGACAGATCTTGTCGCATAATTATCTATTTGAGGAGGCCCTAAACCTAGTTTTGGGTGGTAACCTCTTGGTGACGAAGCCATGTCCACAATCACCAAAAACTAAAGATATATGATATATATTAATCTAATTGCATCTTTTCTACAAATCCTATTTTTTTTTAGAGAATATTAAAACAATATGAACTTGATATTCGAACAATAGATATGTTTCAAACATAGGATATGAGTTTTAACAATATATATATAAATTATATGAATATATAAATAATTATCTAACTAATTTGATTATATCAATGTTCAAACAATAGATATATGTCCAATCAATCGATATGTCTTAAAACAATACAAATATATATTTTCAAGTAATATATGTTTGTTACAACAATATCTATATGTTCGAATTAATAATTGTATTATTACAATAGATATGTGTTCAAACAATAGATATTTTTATAACAATAGATACTAAAACAATAGATAATTGATCAAACCATAACATACCATTGCTAACACGGTACTATAGAGAACAGAATATAGAGTTCGCGTAAAACAATCAATAGCAGGTAACGATAATATCATATACAAGTTACCTCCAGAATCTGTGAAAGTAGAATAACGGCCAGTTCATTTTCCCGTTTTTCTTTATATCCTTCAAAAACAGATAGGCTAACAGCAGACCGCTGAAATGAATTATTAATATGATCACATATTAAATATAGATCTGATTACACATTAATTATGGATATGATAACATATTGATAATATATATTTTTTAATATGAATTATTGATCTGATTACATATTAATTATAGCTCTGATTACATATTAATTATAGCTCTGTTTACATATTAATCATAGCTCTGGTTACATATCAATTATAGCTCTGATTACATATCAATTATAGCTCTGATTACATATTAAGTATAGCTCTGATTACATATTAATTATAGCTCTGATTACATATCAATTATAGCTCTGGTTACATATCAATTATAGCTCTGGTTACATATCAATTATAGCTCTGATTACATATCAATTATAGCTCTGATTACATACAATTATAGCTCTGATTACATATTAATTATAGCTCTGATTACATACAATTATAGCTCTGTTTACATATTAATTATAGCTCTGATTACACATAAATTATGGGTATGATTACATATTAGAAATATACTTGATTACATTTTTATTAATGACCTGATTACATATCAATTATAGATCTGATTACATTTATTAATTATAGATATGATTACTTGTTTATTATACATCTGATCACATATTAGATATCGATCTGATTAAATAATAAATCCGAATAAATATCAATTATACATATATGATTATATATTGTCTGGAAATGTCATAATTAATGATTAATTATGTATATTATATCTTTATATCATTAGTATCATATGGAGTATTGTTTTTTTCCTCCGAGCTCTAAATAAATGGCTGGCAAGCAGATGTATCAGTTCTCTTGACTAAAAGACTAGATTGGGAAACCAAAGGAATACATAAAGAGGTTGTAATAGTAGACTAAGAATCCGAAATGTATATCAGATCGGTCCTATATGTAGTCATTAGTCATCTGTCTTTTTAAAACAAATCTTTTTTGCTCCTACAGTGACATATAATTAATAGGAAGTTCTTTTTTAAATGACTTATCTGTATAATGTAAATAACTAATTAAAGCTAGAGAAGAGACAAAGCCGTATGTCTGGTACTATTGCATTATGTCTAACATCAACATGCAGCAAATACGGGAAACAAATGGTGGGCCAGTTCTTGTTTAAACTGAAGGATTTTTAAAAAGTAAATCGACAAAATAAAGAATATCATTTTATAGATATGTAAACCAGAATGTACATAATGTTTTATTGTTTGAGGAGTGTACAACTTTTTATAAACTACATAACCATCACATAACAGAAAAACGGGATGGACCTGTACCTTAATGAGGGTCTTAAATGAGTGACTATGTCATAGGGAATTTATTGAATTATCAAACGAGCTGAATAAATCCTATATGACATTATGAGTGTGAGAGTATGTTTATCACATAACTCATAAGTATGAGAATGTAAGTGAAAACTCTGAAATCAATTTCTATATAAGGCAGGCGAATTTCGACAAGAACGATGCATTTAGTGTGATGTCATGAATTATTTATGACGTCACAATAGTGTTATATAATAAATAACATACTGCAACAACCTCAAGAGTATTTTGTAAACAAATGCTGTTCTGCTGTGACATTTGGCTGTAGTACACTGATTTTATCTTAACAAAATATTGAATAAATAGGCTAGTTATGAATACCTCATAGTGAAAAACGTGTCCACAGACACAAGAGCATTCATAATCGCCTGGAATGTCCATCTATGGTATACCATCTCAGAGTAACGAATAGGATTAACTGAAACACAGAGAATTCATAATAAAAAATAATCCAATCGTAATTTTAACTCAAAACGGGGACAAAAATATACATCTGCATGAAGTCGTACTTTGAAAAGTACAATTTACCTGCGGTCAAAAGATACATTGGAGACCGTGCTGTCATGACCAAAAATCAACTACATTAAAAAACATGTGCTAGTATATTGTAAACATACCTACATAAAGTGCTATTTTCACTATAACCTTAACGCTAACGTCCCGTTTGTGCTTTAGTGAAAACAAAGGTGTTCGTTAGTTACATTAGCGATTGGTTAAATTAAAAATAACTAGAAATACAAATAATCAGAATACAAAGGAACTGTCCTGTATCCGGTTTTAGAAATTCGCGTCGCCCCGAATATCCTATGAAATAAGTCATCCTTACTTGTAGGCGAGGTCAGCGCAAACATAAAACAATGGCCGAGTATAACCCAGGATATACTGAGGAACCTCATGCCGTTTAGAGCGGTCAGACTGCCCTCGCCCTGAGCGGTACTTAGAATCTTCTCTCCGTTAGACATCACCGAGAACGCCATTATGATTTTAACAAGAATGCCTAAAATATAATTATAATACGAATAAAAAACGGAACAAGAAGGCATAATAAAATTATAAAGTGAGCAGGCGCGCATATATATGTATTCTTACTATCTCCTGTAGAACTTTGTTATATTTTGAATTAACGATTGCATTGTTTCTCAAAATTTTAACTATTTTGACAATTTTTAGGAAATGTTGTTGTGCAGTATGATCGGTAATAGTTGATTCAAACAACATTGAATGGAAAACCATCGGTATCAGAAGACAGGGGGACAAAATCTATGAGAAAGGGGTGAGAATTCATGAAGAAGTAACAAGCCATCATCAACTCAAAGTGCAGTTGTCAACAATCGACGTCAGTTAATCAGTGGAAAGAAAATTCATGGCGTCAATCGCTTATAAAATAATATGGGTAAAACTGACTGAATAAGAGGAGAAAAATGTTGTTCGAACAACTAAGAAGCGTGTTAAGGTTTCATCCGGAACAACATTCGGAACAACATCCGGAACAACATTCGGAACAATATTTGACTGAAGTTACATACCTTGATCTCTCTCCTTCGCCTTATCAGACTTTGATTTAATCAGAAGACTGGTACTCTCGTTTAGAGAAGCCCCTGTGTTATCAACTGTCGTATGAGAGTTAGGGCTGATATTATTATTCCCTTCTTTTTGCGTACGTCTTACGATTATTACGTCATATCCGGTTCCAATTACCATCATAAGACCGATGATACTGCAAATCAATCTACAAACAAAGAGATAAAAAACATAAAAAAACAGGTTTTGCTATTATGTATTACTAGTGCCTGTCCAAGTACAAGATATAAACACGTTGAATTGTTCCTGTTAAATTCGTAGAATTTCCTATATGATATGAAACCGTTTATTTCTGTTGAATTTATTGAATAAATCATACAATTTAATTGTTTCTGTTGAATTTATGTAATGTAGTACACATGTTATATGTAAACTGTACAATTCTCTTGAATTTATTGAATAAATAATGTGTATTCTGTAAACCTGTTAAATGCTTATTGAGCTTATGTAATATATCTCACATATTCTTTAAACTGTCAAACATTTGTTTTGTAAATACTTAAATAACTATTTTTATTATAAAATCATACTTTTAAACAAAGTCTGATTGGCTAAAATAGTGTCACGTGATCCCCGATAAAATGTCATATCGACCGTCCGTACAAAAAATAAAATATGGTTGATTGGGTGTTTCTAAAAATAGATTGATTATTAAAGTAATTGCCTTCCCTTGGTGAATTCCAATAGGATGTAATATCTTGCCCACTTTTGAAAAGTGAGAAGCACTCACTTTGATTGCTAGAACATTTAAGTATCGTAAGAATTATTGTATTTAATGCTGCATTTTAATGTGTCTGTTTACTTTGGCTTGTGTAGTGTTTAAAAGAAACAATGTAATAATTATAATTACTTCACAAATCAGTCTTTATCATTCCATGTATAATTGTTTCTTGCTTTCATTGTGTGATTTTAAACATCAAACATTCGTTTTACAATTTGGTGGCATACAGTAATAATTCAGAAACAGGTTTTGAAGAATGGCCAGAAACGTCCATCGTGATATCCATTAAACTATGAAATTAGTTCTATTTCCGTATACAATGTTTTGAACGCACTAAAAAAAATGCATTTGAGGTATCCTCATTATGTGCTACGGTTTCTAAGCGTCATGCCATTGAAGACAGAAATTTGGGAACCCCGCTGAAGTTTTTTTTAAAACTTAGTGAAGAAACTACACGGTATGAGTTGGTGTTTCTTTAGGGAGTTAATATATTTACTGTATGACATTGTCACTATATAACCTTACCAACAGTAATTGATCGTTACCATCTCATAGAAGTCTGTACTAGGTTGTATGTAAAATGCTTCATCTACTGAAATGGCTGGAACATATTTTACCTGCTGAGATGTCTGTATTATATTTTATCTACTAAGGTGCATGCAATATATGATATCCACTTAGATGTTTTTAACATACATTGCATTTTATGTAGCAAGACGCCTTACACATATTTTATCTGCTAAGATGCCTGTCACATATTTCAAATTGACATATTTCAGAAAGAAGCCGATAACAATGTCGCTTACAAGCTGATGATGGCTTTTGTGTCATACTCAGTTTCCACCTCGGGACAGACCATACCAGTGATCCGATAGGTGTCGGAGAACACGGAAAACGCTAAAAGAGAAAAGAAATGACGTATCTATTAGAGATTACTCCCTTGGTTATTAGTGTACCACTGTATATAAAATGTAAACCACTGTATATAAAATGTATACCACTGTATATAAAATGTATACCACTGTATAGAAATGTAAACCACTATATATAAAATGTACACCACTGTATATAAAATGTAAGCCACTGTATATAAATGTAAACCACTGTATATAAATGCATACCACTGTATACAAATGTAAACCAATGTATATAGATGTATACCACTGTATATAAAATGTATACCACTATATAGAAATGTAAACCACTGTATATAAAATGTAAACCACTGTATATAGATGTATACCACTGTATATAAATGTAAACCACTGTATATAAGATGTATACCACTATATATAAATGTAAACCACAGTATACAAAACATATATAGAGGATATCTAACAGTGTATTCAGTAATACCAAATATATTTCACGAGTGGGGCTAATATTTTGATATTAGCCACAGGAGTGAAATATATTTGGTATTACTGAAGACACTGTTAGATATTCTGTTTATTACATTTTTTATCAACGAAAACCCTACCCCGTTTGCTAACTAGGCCTACAGCGATAATTTGTAAACAAAAAAAAGTAGTTTCCCCTGTCCAGGTGCTGACATATATGTCGGGCTTTCTGATTGGTCAATTATTTTGGTATTTTCTAATAATTAATTTGATTGGTCAAATCACCAAAAGTGATATTTTTCACTAGTGAAAAATATCACTTTTATAAAATGAATAATTTTGATATTTCAGTGGTAAAAATGTAATAAAACACTGTATATCAATTTAAACCACTGTATATAAATGTAAATCACTGTATATAAATGTATACCACTGTATAGAAATGTAAACCACTATATATAAAATGTACACCACTGTATATAAAATGTAAGCCACTGTATATAAATGTAAACCACTGTATATAAATGTATACCACTGTATACAAATGTAAACCAATGTATATAGATGTATACCACTGTATATAAAATGTATACCACTATATAGAAATGTAAACCACTGTATATAAAATGTAAACCACTGTATATAGATGTATACCACTGTATATAAATGTAAACCACTGTATATAAATGTAAACCACTGTATATAAGATGTATACCACTATATATAAATGTAAACCACAGTATACAAAACATATATAGAGGATATCTAACAGTGTATTCAGTAATACCAAATATATTTCACGAGTGGGGCTAATATTTTGATATTTTTCACTCGTGCTGCGCACTCGTGAAAAATATCAAAATATTAGCCCCACTCGTGAAATATATTTGGTATTACTGAAGACACTGTTAGATATTCTGTTTATTACATTTTTTATCAACGAAAACCCTACCCCGTTTGCTAACTAGGCCTACAGCGATAATTTGTAAACAAAAAAAGTAGTTTCCCCTGTCCAGGTGCTGACATATATGTCGGGCTTTCTGATTGGTCAACTATTTTGGTATTTTCTAATCATTAATTTGATTGGTCAAATCACCAAAAGTGATATTTTTCACTAGTGAAAAATATCACTTTTATAGAATGAATAATTTTGATATTTCAGTGGTAAAAATGTAATAAAACACTGTATATCAATTTAAACCACTGTATATAAATGTAAATCACTGTATATAAATGTATACCACTGTATATAAATGTAAACCACTATACCATTTATCTTAGAAACTTTCATGATCTATTAACCCCCTGATACACATACCGGTCGTATTATCCATATACATTTCAGGGGACTCAATTTAAATCTATAGTTCCTTCAAATATTGTATTGTTTGATAGGTCTTTTTATGGTTATGACTCCGTATACATGTCGGTTTTATATCATTGATTTCTAAGATCTTATAAGGTACGTCTGAATATTCATGTACTTAGTAATCAATATTTAAGAGCAGATTTTTGTTCAATTGAAGTAGTTTCATATTGAGAATTGAATTTTATGTTATATTTAAGCTACAACGATGATGGTGAAATCGACCCGTAGCTATATTTCTTCCGTGTATAAAATGGCCAATCAATTAAGGTATTTTGGGATTACTTACCTGTGTTAACAAGCCTGTTAGCGTCCTCCACACTACATCTTTTTGGCACACAAAATCCAATGTACCGCCCCGAGTTTCCCCTGTTATATCATAGCATGTCATTGATATTCTTACTATTTGAAACATTTTGGTGCAAATTACCTAGTTTATCAGTTGAAGTCTCTCTCTTACTTAATTTTATTGTAAGTTAAGATGACTCCACTGTCTGCCTTGGTGCTGTCGCGTCCTATATATTATTTCATTTGTAAATATGTTTTGTTATCCAGTGTATAACCATAATTATATTAACTCTAAATTCAAATTGTTTGACGCCACCTATTGTGTCATAACAAGGAACAATGATGATGACGTCACATGTTCACTGTTATATTCTGTTTTTGCTTTTGGTTTCTTATTTATTTTCATATTTTTGACATATTTCGACTGTATATTCTATCTGTATACTCAGAAAAGTTAAAAACAGTTTTTTTTTTTTCTTATATATAAAAGGTGTTTGAAACTTTTTTTCAGATTATACGTACTTATCTAATGTTCTTTATAAATTGTATCATTCCTAAAATTATCGTATTGGTGATATTTAGGGATTAAAGCACTTTCATGTCTAGATTTGTTTTCGTTTGCTTATATCCAGAGGTTTATTACTTTCCTGTCTAATTCCTTTTATCTCTATAACCACTGATGTGATATAAAAGGACGAAACTACTGATGCAGTTTAAATATTGATTTGGATTTATGTATGTTTTATTTCATTTATTCTAAAAGATTCAAACATGAAATAAGCATTAGATGTATTTGATATACTCTCTATTGTTTTCTGAAGTCATCCAATTTATCACAAAAAGGAAAAGAGGTTCAAAAGTCTTTCATTATGCTTAATTGTTCAAGTATTACCATGCATTTTCGTATTTCGTTTTGAGTTAGAATAATGGTAAAGTTTCCATGTTTGTATTCTCGGTTTTTCTGTTTTAACTTTAATTCATCAACTTTTCTATCAATCGGGTTCCGATTGCCTTTACATATCGAAAAAACAGTTAAGGGAATTAAATCATGTCCATTAATTAATATAAATCTCGAAAAGTAAATTTGATATGAAACTTATTTATATAACACATTAATACGTAAAGCATAAGAATGGTTGTATCCTGTAGATGTGTTCGACTTACCAGTTGTAGGACCCCGAGACACTGTCTGGCGTTTATCTGGTACCGCGGCCCATTATTACTGGTCATATTAACAAACGCCGTACCTTCCACGGCCAGACACTCCTCATAACCTCCTGTCCAATACAGGTTACCGCTCAGAATGTCACTGGGAGGCTTGGCCATGGCGTCGAGCACTTGTTTGGAAGTTAAAACATTAGCATATTATTAACACGAATTTGAAAAATGCACCAATTATGTTAACCAACGATAATTATATCTACGGTGAGAGTACGTTCCTCTTACCGAGTTATAACACGACAATGTAAAAATGGTTCAAGTAAATACTTAGTCTAGCGTAAACACCAGATGTTTGACTTCCTCCAATAGATTATTTTCTCCGGGACCTTGTTTGGCAACCATAAACGAACATGTTGGTATGTTATAGGTTAATAGGATAACCATTGGAGCCAATAGAAACGCTTCTCTCAAAGGGTGAAACTGTCTAAGCGTATGGATGTGGAATTCCCTTTCGACCTCCTTTGATCCATAGTGTACTTTCATTATATGGCCCAATGCTACTTCCTTTCTAAGCTAATAATCGTTTGTGTACTTACTTTGTATGGCCCATTGCTCCTTCCTTTCTAAACCAATAATAACTTGCTTTGCATCATTCAAACAATCTTCGGAAATATTAAAGTTTTCTCCCGACACTTCAGTCATATCCACTGACAAAGCATCCTTGAGTCTATTGATGTACGTTTGTGACGATCCAAGAAGACCCTCAAACAGCTCAGTGATTAACGTAGTTCTTGTCATTCTGGCGTGATCGCTGTTTGCCATATTTCTCAACATCTCCATAGCTTTACCATAGTCTGGCGTTCCACCCGCATTGACGCAGGACGACAGTATCAAAATTCCGAGAAATAATAAGTTAGACATATTCCCCTTACGTACATTAGTTATGTTCATGACGAGATCTATACTGAAGTGTGGTGGTATATATTACATAGGCCGTTAGTGTCAGGAGTCACTCACCATGTGTATTACCTATTGCACAATCCTTGTTACCCCTAACTACTTGTCAGTATCTGGGACGTTGAGATATAATAATGATCTTAACATGTACAGGTCATCGGATATATATTCCATATATAGCATTATATTGATACATGGGACAACTTGATATCTCGTTTACGGAAACTGCCGAATGTTCCCGATTACCATTGCATACAACCGCGTAGGTCGGAAGTAAAATCCTGATATACGTTTGACCTGCTTGTCAACAGTGTATCATACTTTCATCATAGGTGCAATGACCTCGGATCACGCTCAGTGATGATATCAAGCCCTTTTTTTC